>NW_023597055.1:19941420-20004414 GCF_011947565.3 Pollicipes pollicipes
TTTTGCATAGCTGAAAGCAATGAAATTGCAAATGTTTTTGTACAACAAAACCATATGTACCCTGTGAGGTTAACTGATCTATGCACGTCAAGGTCAGGCGGGTGGCAGTCAGCAAAGGGCAATTTCTAGGGGCTCGTTCATCTGATGTGACAATGGAGTGTTACACCAAGCCGTACATCTCCGAGATAGTTTCTTAGGACAATCAAACAATCGAATTTAGAATTACAACAAATTCCATTGAACTAGGGTCAAGTATCTCGGGAGGGGGGGGGGGGCATCTCGCCCCCCTCCTCCCACCCGAGCGATGAGAAATCAAAGCGTTAAAAGGTATGGCTGGTTTTACCCGTGACAACAGGTGACCACTCGATGCTCTTTCAGGCGGGCCGCTGTCAGCACTTCGGGCAGGCGTGTGGGGCCTCGGAAGAGGGACGTCTGTCGATGGTGTGACGCATCCCACAAGCACCTTTGCTGCCTTTGGGGGGACACGAAACGTACGCGCGAGCCATTGGCGTGCTGGGTAAACGTAATGTCATGGTGATATGATTGAAGCCTTGCTCGCCAAGACACTCCAGACCGTAAGACTGTTGGTTTGGCAGTCTTACGGTCTGTGGGATGAAACCATGCGTGCCAATGGTTTTCATGCATAGAATCAAGAGCTCGCTCATCGGGCCTTTCCCCACGAAATGTGGGTTTATTTGGAATACATTTTGTGTCTCAAGCATTGTTTATACGTAGGTCCTCTACTCTTGTTACTTGTAGCAAACAGATGCATGCCATGACCTTTGTATTGAGGCACGTACTGATGCCTTGAACTTTTAAGAATCTGCTTGGTTTGCCAGCTGTTGACAGTCTTGCATGGGCCGCGAGAGTCTCCATTGCTATCCTGCTGCGCCGTCTATCATTCAGGACTGTGTCGTCTTGTTTGAGCTAAAGGATGGTTCTCTTGAATGCGAGATGTTTCTAGTTAAGATACGCTGCATGCCTTGAGGTTTAGATGCCCAGTCTCAAAACCTTCCCTCCACGGCAACAAAACCGTACCAAACAATACCTAGCGAATAGTCAGTGGCGACAGAGTGTTATCAATATATCAACGGTGTAATCAGACAGTGTTATCAGCATATCAGCGGTATAATCAGTGTTATGAGCATATCGACGGTGTAATCAGACAGGGTTATCAGCATATCAACGATGTAATCAGACAAGGTTATAAGCCTATCAACGGTGTAATCAGACAAGGTTATCAGCATATCAAAGGTGTAATCAGACAGCGTTATCAGCATATGAACGGTGTAATCAGACAGGGTTATCAGTATGCTGCCACTTCAGGTGAATGCAAAGAAAAATGTCGCTCGCCGAGACTCCGCACCACTCGGAATTCCTGTTTCAAGGGCTGGTGCTGCTCCGACTGAAAAGGGAAGCATTGCAACAAGGGGGAACTGCGCCACCAGCCCGCGCTTGCCGCTGTCATCAGGAAATGAAAGATGACTGAACTGTCGAAGACTGGAAGCAAAGCTTTTTCATTCTTGCCGTTCTCAACATGTCTGCTTTCTGTTCACTTGGATTTTTGCGCACGTTCATAAAGAACTGCCGGTCGGATCACTGCGGCAAGCCTTCGTTCAACACGTCTTTATGTCGTGTTGCTGATTTTATTTACAAATATTGAAGTAGACGGTTGAATGGTCTACCCAGACTCCTCGGCGCATCGCGAGTGAGCCCTGGCTGGTGCGACCTCGATTCCGTGGATGCCCAAACAACAACATGCTTATTAATCTCTGAAGCAGATTTCTGACTGCTTGGGTGATAGTTATACTAGAGAAGAACTCGCTCGTGCCAGTCTTTCTCGCGAGTCCGCCGAAGGCAGATCTTGTCAAGCACATCATCTATTTTCTGGTTACTTACACGCACCAACACTCACACCACAACGTCCACTCACACAGACAACAGCGACCCTGCTTCTTCGGGCCCAGTGGGGGAGTAGTAGCATACATGGTCACCAATGGTACAACTTATACACCATGCACACCGGAAGTGATTCATGTCGCAGGATCTAGAAATGATGTGGTAGTTCACCAATGAGAAGCGAGCGCGACATCGTACGATGGTCGGCTAAGTCAATCAATAGAAAACTACACCCCTGCATTAACACGCGCTTGGGCGGGGTCAAACTGATCTCCCACCCCCCCCCCCCCCCGAAGGTTTTTATATAATAGTTTCCGAGCGGCGCAGTGCAATCGCGCCAAATTGGGCATAGCTGTAGGCAACGGCATAGATGATCGCTTGGTATTAAAGCTATAGATGCTTTATTTAAGGTCGTTGATCTACGGCACGTCAAAGTTCTAGGGAACCGTTCAATCTTCTGCGACGGCGGTATGGTAGACAAGGCCGTACATTTCTGAGGTAGTTTCTTATGCAACGCAACACATGGATGACCAAATTCCATTAACTTAGGAACAGTTTTGAAGGTCAGACTAAGGTCGAAGCCGATCTGTTTCATTACTCTGGGGCTTGCTGTATGTGGTAGTTTCTGGTGCTCATTTTTAAGTTATTGATAACAGGAACCGCATTATGCGCCTTTCACACACTTCTCAAAGGTCAAAATAGGTCGCTGACCTAAAATGAGCCAGGTCAACGGTACATTTTCAGGAGCGTACTGCCTAGCGTAATCTGTGTCGCTCATTCAAATGCAAACCTCCAAGCAGTCTCGTATGATTTTTGTCATCATGACTTCCGAAAGGTCAAACAAGGTCACTGACCTTAAATGATCATGAGGCGTTTTGCTTAGAGCAGGTATCTAGGTTCTGGGGGCGCTTTGTAGACCAACCTGGATACTGACCTTGTTTAACCTTATTTGACGCTAAGTTCACATCATAGGAACTTCAAACTTGGACCCGAGTGGATTTAGATACCGGCTGAGACACCCTGTAAGTTTCGTGTTTCTAGCTCTCTTAGTCCTTGAGATCTCAGGGGGTCAAACTGACCTCCACCCGAGCGAAGGGTGTCCAGCCGGCCACAGGAGCAAGTGCTAAAGTGTTCGCGACAACATCGTCGTAGATGTAAGGTCTGGCGTATTTCGTTTGAGGGCGAGTGCAAACGCCGTTAGGGGCGCAATGCCTGACTTGGGAGCAAAACGTCAAATGGAATTCTGATTTTTTAGTAACTCAACGGATATTGATTGGCTTTATATGAGTGTTCCAAAACTAACTGAAATTTACTCTGCTTTCTTTGAAGTCTCGACCCTAGTGACATAATTCATTGCCAGATTTTGGTCAGGTTTGGGGAGGGGGCATGGGCTTCCTGCCCCTTTCCCTGGACACGCACTTGATTTCATCACGCAGCAATCGCCAGTTGTGGAACACCACACGAAGCACGAGAATCTCGATCTAGAATCGAACGCCCGGGAGTACAGCGGTATCGATGCTTTTTTCGAAATTTCTGTTCATAAATATTTATATGATACTGTCCGTTTTCGCTGTGCTAGAAAACTGGCCCTTGTATCTCGCGGATGGCGTATCACAAATTTTCCCCGTAGATTTTACAAATAATGGCACTGACATTCTGAAACATGAGCACTGTCCAAAGACCATCTTTAGCATGCGCAAACACATGAACTTAGTTTTCAGAACGACGACTGTTCAACATTTTCTTCTCGGACCGAAAGCTTTGGCTTTCAAAAACCGATACACGCCAACAGAAAATGTCGTTTCACCCGGGACGCTCCTTCAAGACGTTTTCTTCAAGCGTGTTGTATTTGAGTACCCTGAGGGCTTCTTCTTTACGAGTCAGTCTCTTTCTGGTGTTCAAAGAGACATTTCTCCATCACTTCGAGCCTCTGGAAAAATAAGTGCTCCTTGCTCCGACGAAGCACGTAATTTCGTGTTGCCTAGAAGCACAGCGTGACCGTATTCGTTTGTCTGTGGGGTCAGTCACCTTCGTAACCTATGGATTTTGTTTCGTCGTGCAATGTTTTCTTCATCTCGAACAGTAGCGGTTGGTGCATTTGTGCCGCAAGCTATTCAGCATCATGCTGTGTATTTGATCGTTGTCGTTCGTCAGTATCCCCCTCCCCCCCCCGCGAATGTCTCATCTTAAAATGTACGATCCTTGTACATTGATTCGCGATCAGGAAACTGTTACGTTTGCTGTAGGTGACCATTATTGGCCTCTGACTTCACTCGATTCACAGCCTAGGAGAAGAAGGTGCCAATCGGTCAGTCTCGACCGCCTCGCCACCCGATATCTCACTTGCGCAAGGCAATGAGCCTTGAATGACCTTGATCTGGCGCTTAATGACCTTGACCGACTGTACCTGCAGGACACGCTCACTTTAGTCAAGGTTGCTGGCACGACTTTCCAGGACGGTGGTGCCATGAGCCCAAACAATTACGCGATTGCTTCAGTGCCATGTGAAATTGAAGCCATCGTCCAATAAAAATCAAGCAAATGGTCACTGTGCAATCCATACCGGCGATTCTATCAGTTAAAGGATGCGGTATATGCTCGTTGGGCCATTACATCAAACAGAAGATAGTCAGATGCTTTGTCAGCCGTCAAGCCGCATTTCAATACTTGCTGCATCATATTTAGTGCTACACATCACATTGACTGACCAAACTGGTACTACACGCCTTTCAGCTATCCTTGTTCAACGGCTAACTCCACATTTTGCTTTTTGTTGAGCGTGATGCCGCAGGCCGAGCGAATTTTAACGTCCCCTACCCAGAAATTGTGCAGGTTCGGTTGCCTTCTCCGACGTGGCCTGCGACGGGATCGACGGGCTCACCTGAAGGTATGCCGATCAAGAGTGGTACAAGTATATGACCACCAACCGTGCTATTAAGACTCTTTCCTCAACGCATGACAACATTCTTTGTAAGCTATGCTGTAACACTTTGGAGGCACCGGTGCAGACTATTAAATCAAACGGTGCATTCCCGAAGCGCTACAACGTCGGCACTGTTTTGCTCCTCTATGCGATCGCCTCCTCATCACCTCCAAGAAAGAAAGGCTAAATTTTCAACTGACAGAAACGCTGAAGAAAACGGGTTGAAAACGGGCTCAGATATCGCCGACCAGATCTTGCAGCGACATGGGACTAAATTATACTGGAAGAGGAGAAAGGGGCAGTCATGCCGTGAAGAGCGTGGCTAGAAGTGTGCAGACTGTGACTTGCAACCGCACGAGGCCATTGATGTACCCGGTTTCGGACGTTGTTAACGATTAACAATGAATAATTAACGATTAACGAATAACTATTGGTGCCAGATTTCGAAAACGCAGAGCAGGTGAAAACTCAGAAACGCAAACGCAAACCTACGCAAACTGTGCGCAAGCTTACCATCCACGAATCATAAGACATCTGAACAGCATTGACCCATAGCTATAGCACAGCTATACATGGGTGTAGCAGTGATGGAACAGGACGCAACCAATGTCGCCTTTCCCAAAACCGGCCTCACACGCAGCACATTCACAACACGAGACAACTCATATCACGGCGACCGCGCAGATGCAGTGACCAGTGTATGGCTACCAATGTTCACCCGACATTAAACGTCTTTCCAAGTGTTTCCGACATCGTCACCAAAAACGTAGGGTAATAGACAGCTGCGCAACTAATAATCCAGCAATGTTATTCGTGTGCCATTTTGTGTCACTCTGCTCGCCGGCGCTAACATTAGTTTATCTATGCCTGCTAGACGCGTGAGAGGAAAATGTTCCCATTCATTGTCATATCCTGTCCGTTTGGGTCCCCAAAGTCGGGTGGATCCCCTCGATTAAGTCAATATATTTGTTATATGGCGATAACCATTTCGTCTGCCATTAAGGGAACGATGTAGGTCAGTTGAGAGGGCACACCTTCATACCGTAAGTCGTGGGGTTTGAACCTGGATCTCGGCAAACAGTTTCGTCGTCTCGCGGAAAACGACGTGAGAGATCTCGTCGCCAAATTAACTGAGTTGTTTAATGTCATGTTAAGAGCCAACAATAATATAACACCGCCTGTTTTGCACTCCATATCCACTCACTACAAAGGGCGTCGGTTGGAAAACATGGTCACCAGCAAATATATCGCAAGCTAGTTACCTGATTTTGTGGAGCGCTTAACAAGCCATCATCCTGTACATTTACTTCTTTCGATGCTATGCTCATTAGATATTATGCTTGTGAAGCCTTAAGGGTGTCTCTCCGTTATGTTGACCTTAAAATCCGCATGCAACTATGCACACATAAGTGTTATTTTCCGGCGCTCGGCAATGACGGCAACATGGCCATATTCCTTTAGATCTTCGCTGAGGCAATTGATTGCGCTCCTCTGGCGTGGCACTTCAGGCACTTACGGGGTAGCCTTTCAAGCTAATGAAGGTGGTGGCATAGTCGGCGCTGATGCAAACATTACAGAAGACATATAAGCTCGAGTCAAGCGCCCTTTGTCCATGCCTACTCATGGCATAATTGACCCTGCTCAAGTTCCGCACTCTGCAGCATTGTGTGGACATGTCATCAAAACGCTTAGGAACGCCCGAGTTTGTCTTGACCTAAGGGCAAACACGGGTCTCATGAAGGCTATTCGGGAGGCTACAGAGCGCCTTACCATCCATCAGCACCATGTGTGCGTTGCCAAGGGGCGCTTCCCAGGCCGCTGCGCACCCTGTTTGACCTGGCCGACGGCAAACAGGCGGAAACAATGGCATCGACGCACCCGGCGACCGCGGCGGAACGATGCGAGCCGCTGCCGGGTGGACCGCGCGCAGCAGCGCGCCCAGGCACTCAGCGAAGGAGGGACAGGGGACATAACGCTGTTTGCAGATCTGTTGGCATGTTTGGATTGAAGAGGCGGCTAGCTGCTCGCGGATCGATCGTAGCGTCCGTCATCACCAGCGGAGCTCGACGCCCTCCTGACCACTCCTGGGCGCGCCACTGATACCAGAGCTTTGCGCCCATGCCTCTTCAGTTATGGGTGATACTGGGCCTCGGGGTTTGTTAGTCGGGCCCTGGCGACGGCGGCGCAGCAGAGGTAGGGCCAATGTTTCCTGTTGTATTCCTCTTGTGATCAACCTGCCTCGACAGCCGCGGATCAGGTGGTTCCGAGACCTGAAGGGCCTGAACAGGCCTGATTAGGCCTGACTTTGGCGCTCAGGTAACAGCGGCCTGACGTCTCAAACCGGTCTGGTGGCGCAGTCTCTTTGCAATCTAGTTTATTAAAGCGACACAACCGCCGTGTTTGCGCGCTCCGTCCAGTTTGCACATCCATATCTGATGATTTCGTTGGCAAATTGCTGTGTGCATGCTTAAAGCTCAGCTAGGCTCATTACAAGATTCGTTCATGAAGTGAATGAAGTCGCTCATTTTATTTAATGACGTTCGTTTGGTCCGTGACAACCGCTGTCAATCCAGGCATGTTTCAGTCTTCGTAACGGATCCTAGCTCACGACCTGTGAAGGGTATAGTGAAAGGTTGAAGCCAACCAAGACCATGATATGACTTGCTTCTTCAGTTCAGAACATCAGAGCACAAAATTTAAAATAAAAAAAACGCAATTAGATGGCAGGTGCCCTGTTGAGTCGGGTAGCAATGAATTGCTGGTTTCAAAGGTAGGGAATGGTAGTTTTTTTTAAAAAACCTACACATTTGTCTCCAAACAACTGTTACCCTAAACTATTTCGGAAATTTGACCAATTTAGAGGAATCTGATATGCCAACACCTGTTCCTTTAGCTGGTGGAAAGTATCTGATGCGTTCCAGTGGCCTGCCACGTTACGCATCCTGAGGGTCGGGTAAGTTTGAAAAATACTGGGTGCCTCATAATGCATCATATCTCTATTGTCGATCATTCCATAATTAAAATTCAAATACAGACACAAGGATCAGTCTACATTGTAACACATTCAGATTGGTTCCCATAAAACCACGGAGCCTCCTTAAGTGTTTTTCTAACTTTTAAGTATCTGTCTCGTGTCAAAAATTGGGCCCTGGTTAAGTCCAAAAACGAATGAATACGTGAACAAGCCTTCACCACTCTAGGGACCTCGGAAGCCCTCATAAAGTTTTCCCAAATCACTTCTGAACGGCTTGAGCATGGCAATAAAATGTTCTGTAGGCAAATAAACATCCTACTTTTAACATATTGTAAATATTTAAAGCATGTGACCTTGTTGGTTTAAGATCCTCAACCTTTTTGCCAATGGCATGTCGGAGACATTCTGCTCATAAGTGACGCATAACGCTTATTTCTCGCAGGTAATGCACTTTAAAAAAGGGGTTTTCTAGTGACTTTCCTGCTCTATTTTAATATACGCACATATATATATATATATATATATATGTATATATAGTGCGACGCTATAGGTCTTGTAGCATCTGAAAGGTTGTCATCGAAAGTCAAGCTAGGTCAAACACTGACTTTGAGGGCAGATTTGAATTTATGAAGGCCATGTAACTTTAACCTTAGCATTTAACTTTTAATTTATCACTTGTACCACCTATCTTACTGCTAACACCCTTATGAGTGTGCCTCAGTCATTTTACAGCTTTGGAAGGCCGTTCTAATGCTGTTTTCCCCATTGGTATGGCCTGTTTAGTTCTTGGTATAGAAAGATGGACCAACGCAACAACCGCTTTTACCCCATTGACCTGGGATGACTCACCACAGGTCTTATCTGTTGACGTCCAATAATTTCCAGTGTGATGTAGTTTACCAAGAGGTATTCAATGCCGTCTTCCATATTGCCGTGGCATGCTTGGTTCTAGGGATAAAAGCAGGGATTTGTTAAGTGCTACATTCGCAACTACAGCCCGGCCTGACCTGCAAAAGGCCAAAATTTTCATTGTTTTGACATACCTATCTGATGCGATTTGGCGAGGGCTTTCCATTTCTGGTTTGGCTCACTGACTCTAGCTTGCGTTGGTTTCAAGGTCGTATGGGAGGCCTCTAAGGCCCCTACGAGTGTGATAATGAAACAGGCTCCGACAGTGCAAGGGCACGGCGAGGAATTCAGTCTTCTTTTCGAAGATAAGATAGATAAGACAGCATGCTTTGTTTCTAGGACACCTTCATTTAAAAGACACTTCTTTTGAGACCCTCGTACTTGTAGCATAGAAGTCCGATGACGGCCGTTGCGAACAGGGTAGACCTGGTTCACATTTGGGTGCAGCGCTGGACGTGTTGGACAAGCTCTGGTGATTATGATGATATACTGCGGGGACGATGCGCATTGAGGGCTTACGGTCCTTTTAATAGATACAGAGCTCCACACCAGGACGTACACGACCAGTCTGCCCTATCATTTGAGGGGCAGCGTGCAGAAACGAGTGCTGACGTGATATGTAGCCACATTAGGAATACAGCGCCTCGCAGATTCACCGAAAGCAGGACGTTTATTCGTCATCCGAGCTCGGCATTAGTACCATGTCTGGTACTTTCAAGCTCACATTTCTCATCTTTTTCGAGCTGAAAAAACAAGAACATTCCGACTAATACTGCTCAGTGAAAATCCCGAAAAAAGATGACAAAGACTACAAGACTAACAGTTGCGACCGCCCAGATTCAGGTCGTGGCATGTGTCACGCTACGAGCGGCGGCCAAACCGGCGCACCGGGCGGCGCTGTAGCCGCGCCGCCTCCTCGCCCCAGCATGGCACACGCGAGGCTGCTGGCGACGACGCGCGTGAGCCGCGTGCTTCTCCGTGCCGTGCTGCTGGCGCTGTGGCTTTTCCTGGCCCAGCAGCAGTGGGACCTGTACCGCCAGGAGACGGTCTCCAACATCAGGAAAGAGGAGCACATGCAGTTCCCAAGCTTCACTGTGTGCCCCCGCTCGCCGGCCAACAAGTAAGCGATGCGGTGTCGGTGGCAGTGGAGGCGGGGGAAAGGGAATGTTGGGGAGGCCGGTGCAGTGAAGCCTCTGGAACAAATGTGTAATGAAATGTGATGCATTGGTGCTAATTTCAATGGTAGTCGGTGTGTTCTCTCTCCTTGTAGTCATTGGGCCTCTCTACCCACTATCATGACTTCTGCCTCGACATATTCCCAGCGGCATATGCACAGTGTACATTTTTCCTTTGTTTAACAATTGTAATGTAGTTTGTAATGGACTTCTGACATCCAGTGTCTCCATTAGACTTGAAAGAATGCAGCATAGAGCAGCCAAACCAGTTACCGGCGCAATCTATTGAACACTCACACTCGCGCACTGAAGCGATTTATGGTGGATGACGACCAAGTCACTTACACAAACTGACGCTTGCGCACACTCATGAACAACCAACATCAGTTGCCAGCAAACGTTACTGCACTTCAACCTGACACACGGGCGCTCGCAATAAGGCGTCCGCCACGCAATGCAAGGACACTCGCATTGTCACCGAACATAATCACAGCATACCAAGACTCCGATGTGCCACCAGGCACGAGAAGATGAAGCCAAGGCCCGTTTGAGGTGACATCGGTCTTCGCCCCTTCAAACGCGAAATGTACCAGCGGTGCGGTGTGGCTGCTTCTCCAACGCATCACAGCTTTGGAGCCAGAATTGGTAACATCCTGAATATAAGGGAAATTGGGAATGTCACACTTCAGAGCTCACATTTTCACAATTCGAAATCTAGCCATACCTTGTCCACCTTCCCTGCGCGATCATGCAAGTGAGGGTTCGGATCATCACGTATTGGACTGGTCTCGCTATCATCAGACCAGAAGTCCAATGCTGCGTAAAACACTGAACGCATCATCGCGCTTTTTTATTTACATTTACAAAATTACATTTTACATCTACATTTAAAAAATTACAACAAAAAATTGCATTTAATTTACAAAAAGAACGATTTACAAAATTGCACCGGGCAGCAGAGAGCAATAGATTTGAACGAAGCATCCCCAAATGAGATGAGGTGAGGAAAACTTTAAAGTCTGTCTTTTTCATTTGCTAAGATGCTAAGACTGCCTTGTGCTGCTGGCAGGAGCTTCATATGTTAGCGTGCCGGGAACAGTTCCGAAATTTCTGGGGCCCTTCACATTGGTGTTGGCTTTTGTACATTGACTCAGAAGGCCTTGCGCTGTTACGGGAACCCTATATGTAAAGAAGCCTACGGTACATAGGCTCTTTCGATGTTCAGTGACCCATTTACATTGGTATCGTGCTCTTCCCTATTTACTTCCATCTGCGGGGGGCCCCATGCTATTTTCGGGGAGGGGCTTCTTGTTAACTTACAAGGGCACTCTCCATCGCTTAAAAACACTTCGCATTGGACCTCGGTTTTCCCCACTTTTCGGTGGCCCCATGCTGCTGTTATTGTAGGCCCTGTATGTCATATTCTTTAGCTCAAGGGATCACATGGTTCTTTTCCTATTCTCTCCGAAAGCTAGATGCTGCTGCCATAAATCTTACGCGGTTAGGCTCCTGGCCCTGATACTTAGGGGGTATGAGGACCCCTTAGGTTTTCTGAGAATACCTATCCGGAATGTCATGCAATTGCGCCACAATTTCCAGCAGCCTCTAAGACGTCCATTGCACGTATTTGGACACAACAAAATGTGTTGCTGGCCTTTCTGGTTTCGGAGAAGCGACGGTTAATTTGGAGGACCGCACGGCGATCTATAACGGGCACTAGCGGCGGGCAGCGACGGACGATGCCGCTGACCGCACACGGCGGACTGACACCGTTATATTAACTGACACCGTTATATTAACTGACACTGTTATATTAACTGACACTGTTATATTAACTGACACTGTTATATTAACTGACACCGTTATATTAACTGACACTGTTATATTAACTGACACCGTTATATTAACTGACACTGTTATATTGTCATATGTCATAAATGTCTACTCGATTCACACAACACTACATATCAGAATCATATCATACGTATCAGGCACATAATCAAGCCAGGAATATGCCCGTGTAAAGGAGGTACGCCACATTTGTATCGTGTTTGAATTAACTCGTCGCTTTGGAGATCATTCGGTGCAGTTAACAGCCCTGCCATTCTTAAAGCATAAGCTTCCTTTTTTGGGCTATACACCCGCGAAAATGTGCAGACTTTTTCGCGCCGGCTATTTCAAGGTCAGCCAGGCATCCATGCCGCCATGATAACGCCATTCAAATGCTGTCATTCCATTGGGCATGTGGTGATCTACGCCAAGAAAAATATCATTGACGAGTTGTTCATATCTGGCGTTCAAGAGCACGATTTCCAGACATAACGACCGTCAGTTGCCTCTCAATCAGTGCTGTACAAGACACAATGGCACAATGAAAAAAAGACGCGTTGAGGAGCATATTTACTCAAGTAAAGATTGCGCTGTTTAAAGCCGTTTTTCCACTTTAAAGAATACCAATAGAAGCAAGTGAGGATATTTCATCACATCTAAAACCTGCTACAGTGCCTTTGAATGTGACATAAGTCTCATGCCGCTACGGGTCATTGTCTGGTACATATGCGTGTGAAAAGCTGAAAACTTTGTTTTTCCAGCAAATGTGACCTTTCGGGGTCAATTATTGACTATCTTATCTGACTGACCACCTGTAATCAAGTCAATAAATGCTGTTTGTCCTTATGGGACCACTCACCGACCCCCAGCAACATATAGCTGATTACCAGTCGCAAGATGCCGTTGAGACCAATTCACTGTTGTTTTTTTTCGCGAAGCTCTTTCTTCCTCAGCTTGGAAACGGCATGTGACCACATCGACTCCCGCACATCAGTCCTCGTAGCGAATAACGGTGAATCAGGGCAAGGGATAACCTACCGGGGACTTGCAATAGCTCTGACATCATGCAAACTGATCTTTGCTGCTCTCCACATGGCCGTGGGACCTCGCGCTTTAGCCAGGTCCCTATAGTTTAAGACACTAATTGCATTCACATAATCGGGCATGATGGGCCCTGTGCGTTAAGGTCTGGCCGACGACTTCTTATAAGAAGTTTACTTGCCATCCTGCCTGGATGGTTCTGCGCTCTGTGGATGACTTGAAGCTCTAAAAGGGTGAAGTGTCTGTACCTCCCGGATTTCTGCCCGAGTACGTGTCTAAAAAGTAAATGATGATCGGCGGGAGCTTTCTGTTTTCTTTTGAGCGTCTTGCAGGTGCTCATTATATCTTAGACGAATACGGCGCCTGAACTCCTCGACAGTTACCATGGCCCTCCCACTTTTCACAAAGTTTGTACTTAATTTCGTAAACCGTGATTTCGATTACCATCGACAGAAAGTGGGCAAAACTATTGAGAACCCATCCCCTTACGATAATATATTTTGACCAATTTGAAACGGAGGCCCTGGCCGGCAGCCCATAAAAACAAAATTTCTTGGATACAAGCATCGATGGTTATGCTGGCGTATGGGAGCGCGGTGAGTGTAAACTTTTTTACAGTGACACGAACAGTAAACAACGTAAACGTATTTTGGAGTTCATGTACAATCCGCATTCCAATTGGCTTTTACGATAGAGAATACAAAGGCCAGAAAGGAGGTCCAATATTGGGATATGCTATTGACTTTGGAAAGGAGGAACAACCGTACGACCTCAGAACCGGAGCTATTTAGCAAACCCATCAGTTCTGGTATAATTCTTCCACGCATTGATTCGCACTCAACGCGCATCGAACTTTCACTAAGCACAATATAATTCACAGCATGCTGCACAGGGCTCTATATAACTCAAGGAGTGAAAATAAAGAAAGAAAATACACAAAATATGGGCTTTGCTGTTGAAAAGAGATTTTCTATGCGGGAAGAAGTAAGCCAATCCAGGGCATATGGAGGGGGAGGGGAAGTAGGAAACGCGAACACACTCTACGAGACGACGGATTCTCAGCAATATCTTACATAGATGAGCACTTGCTTTTGAAAATCAAACATATGGATAGAGAATAAAAGATGCATAGTTCTCAGGCACGCATAACTTTCAAACACGCATAGCTTGCAAGAAAGACAAGAAGCTACAAAAGTCACTGGTGAAATCTTCCAGCTGAAAGATGAAGGGCTCGGGGGCAATACGTGCCAGTTATGCAAGTCTGGGATTCAAGGGGCTTATACACAAAAAACGTGGTTTACCAAATTAAGTGTGGACTGTGTGAAAAACATGGGGGGGGAAGGGCATAGTTTGTGTCGGCGTGTACATGAGCCCTGTTCTTTTGAGATATGCTGAAAACCTGCGAGAAGCTAAAAACAACACAGAGAATGCCCTTTCGGTGACCTTTTTTGACAAAACGCACTCATGCTGAAATCCAGAGACATAGGCGTAGGAACAGGGGGGGGGGGGGGGGAGGGGAGGGGGCAGGAGACCATGCCCACACGTTTCAAGGGGGGAGGGTGCAGCAGTATTAATTGCCCCCCTTAACTTTTCAGACTAAGACTGTGTTTGGCTTCCTTTTACACTACATTAATCGTACATGCTGATTACCTAGTTCACCAGCTATCTTTTCCAAGATGCGTCATCTTTTTCGGTTATTCATTGACCGCCACGTAGTGTTCAGCCACAGGGCCGACGCCGCGCGACCTATGGAGACTGCAACGCCAAGTATCGAGGCTGTTCTTACCATGGCTTGCGGCCGCGCATGTTCAAACCATGTTACATAGCTTATCAGTGATCAATTCTGACTGAATCTTGAACATTTTAGGGCGAACACGGATAAGCTATGCTAATACAAATTTGGGACCCCCATTTCATCTACAATCTACGTTCAGGGAGTCCTCAATACCTCTGAAGAACAAACAAAAAAACGTGAAACCGGAGTCTATGTGATAATTATTAAACTACCTGCGGCGATCAGGGATGTTGTCGCGTTAGTGAGGGCTTCTGTGCTGATCCAGGGCCAACTGAGCGGGTCAGAAGACCTCCCATGTCAGGCAGGTCTTCTGAACAATGTGGTGTAATATTTCCTTCTTCCGGCCTCCGGATGGACCAGGAGATCCTGTTCCCTGTTGCCAGAACGACAGCCAGAAAACACTTTGCGATGGGGCGGAGTGGACCTTCAGCCCTTGACCGGAAACGGCAATGTATGCATGGTGTTCTACATTAGGAGCCCCTTGCTCCGAAGGAAATAAGGGGTCTCATTATTGTTGAGCGAAAAAAAGCTAAACAAGGCCATCCCATGTTTGCCTGAAAACGTCCATTTTTATAGTGGATTAGTAAAACAAATAACATCAAAATGTTTGAACATGCCTGCCCGCAGTCTCGAGGTAAGGACTTCGATGACCTGGGCTGCAGCTTCCGCAAAACTGAACAGCTTCGGCCACTGCACGTGTCGCCAAGCGGGCGCCGTGTTAATCTGTCTCCCGGGTAGATGAATAATTACAACAACAAAAAACACGAAACCTAGAGATTCTACCTTTACACTTCCAATTCAAACATCAGATACCAGCCGCAGTGCGCGGTGCTTTAAAGGCCAATCCGTTCATATGATCAATCTAAAGATCACATACGTGAAAGATGAGCCCAGACTGCCTTCTGAGTGCAAGATTTGATGTCATGAAGCATTCAAAGATACTGCTCTCTGAAGCGTCATCATTTTCGTCCACACGTTGGCCATGGCTCAGTATTAGCTCCTGGGCCGACGCTGAGCGGCCTACGTAGACTGCAAAGCCCGGGGTCGAGGTTTTTGTTTCTAAAATTTTTGGGCGCGCATGCCCAAAATTATGTCAAATAGCTTATATTACTAACCGGTTAATGTGTTAAAAGCTAATTATATCAGAAGTGTCATCATTTTCGTCCACCGGTGGGCCAAAGCTACAAGTTAGCCGCTAGGCTAACGCTCCGTGGACTATGTAAACTGCAACGCCTGGTGTGGAGGCTTTTGTTGTTAAGATTTGAGGGCGGGCATGTTAAAAAGCACGTGACATAAATTGAAGCACTAATCGATTCTGACTGAATAGTGAACATCTCAGACAAGAACGGCTTGGCCATGTTAATACCCACTGTTGACCACTCGAACTGCAGTCAAATGTTTACTTTCAAATTTTGATCAGACATATCGATCTAATTTACCTTCGCGGTGTCCTTAATGTCTGTAGAACCCAGATAAAGATTCTGAAAAGTCGTCTGAATTATATCGGTTTACAAAGTCACCTTCGTTGAATGATGGGCAATCAAATGTTCATCGGGCCGATACATACCTAAGGCAGGCAGCTTCCCGGAGGCTATTTTTCTGCTGTGGTGTGGTGTGGGGAAAGATAATTCGGAAAAAGATACTGTCACAGGTGTCCAACAAATGTTTCACATACCAATTGGTAGTAATGCTGATCCAGAAATATGCAACAAAGAAACCATGCGATCAGTTCACAGTCAGTCATCGGGAGACAGCCGGGCCGGGGCAGTGACCACCGACGGCGGAAGGGAGCAGGGTCCAGATAAGAAACATATGACAGACGAGCCTTTATTATGTGGCTTGGTTCTTAAAAGACAATCTCCAGTTTCACGGTTTTTATCACATTGGTTTTGGCAATTTTAAGCTTCCGACCTTGTTTCTGCCTAGAATACTGCGACCAGTCTTATCTTTTGAAAAGAAGTCAGCGAAATAAAGGCGCGTGAAAAATCTGTAACTGTGAGGCATCGATTCACTTTTGAAATTCTCACCAGCCTATGTCCACACCGTATTTTGGCACCTACCCTGTGGAGGCAGATGCCTACTTAGTGGCCCAAAATGCTTACCCGCTAGTGGAATTTCTCCTCCCAGAAACGGCAATGTTAAAATGGACGAATAACCTTGGGGAACTGGGAAGCCTTATTTGCCGAATGAAATAGATACGTCGAATGGGCAAGACTGTGCACCAGCGATAAACAGAAACAGCGAAACAAAAACAGCCAGAAAGAAACAGCTCCAGTCATCGGGCTTGCTTTCCAGAAAAAGTTCCTGAGTACACCCTGAGCTTGCCCCCCCCCCCCCACACACTTTTTGAAACGTTTCTACGCCTACGTCCAGAGAAATATGAAACCGTTACCTCTTTTAGAACTCAAGGTCACTTACAAAGCACAGGGCCATCCAGGCAGGAAAATACGTGAATTCATTCTGAAAAAGTCGGCGACCAGGCCTTAACATATAGGCTCATCATGGCCGATTATGCGGATATAATGAGCGTCTTGCTGTGTGATGCCTGCTAGTTTAAAAATGCACGATGCCTGCTTAACAGGGCGCTCGGGTGGGGGTCAACTTGGCCCCCACGGAGGTTTTTCCAGAATGGTGTCCGAACGGCACGACGTAGGCACACCACATTTTGCGTAGCTGTAGACAATTGAATAGCAGATCGTTCGGTGTATAGAATATAAATGTACCTTGTAAGGTCGCTGACCTATGGCAGGTCAAAGACGGGCCATGGATTCAGCGAAGACAATTTTTAGGGAATCGTCAGTCTGATGTAACAACAGTGTTAGACGAGGTCATACATCTCTGAGATGCTTTCTTAGGCAGCACAACAATTGAATGAGCAAATTACGTTGACCTAAGGTTGGGTGCAAAGGTCAGAACAAGGTTAAAACCAACCTGTTTTATCACTCTAGGGTTTGCTGTAAGGGATAGTTTCTGGCACTCATGTCGCTTTTATCGATAGCAGGAACCGCATTTTACATCTTTCGTAGACTTCTTACAGGTCAGAATAGGTCATTGACCTAAAATGACCCAGGTCAGCATTTTGCTTTAAGGAACACACATATACTTTACCGCGTATTCCACTGCACAACTCAGAGCAGTCTTGTATGATTTTGGTCACCATGACCTTCAAAAGGTCAAACAAGATCACTGAACTGAAATGATAATGTGACGTTTTGCTTAGAAACAGTTATCCAGGTTCTGAAGCACTTTGAAAACCAAGCTGGAACTTGACCTTGTGTGACCTATTTGACACGATTGTCATGACCTAGGAGCCTGAAACTTTGACCTAAATGATTTCACGTACAGGTCAACATACTCCGTAACTTTCGTGTCTCTAGCTCTCTTAGTTTCTAAGACCTCAGGGAACTCAAATTAACCCCCCGCTCGAGCGAAAAGTATCCAGCCGGCCACCCTGGCACGTGTTAAATGAAATCGCTCGCATGTATAATTGATGCGTGGCGCGTGTGTACTGTTTACTTGAATTCGTCTGCATGCATATATGTATCGTTTACATGTATGAGTGATGCCTGATACGTGATGCGCCATGCCTGGTGATTGAAACTGTTTGCGTATAGATACTACAGAAGCCTTATATATTAGACACAATAGCCTTATTCCTCGGAGAAAAAAAAACCAGAACATACATATAGATGCGCTGATTTTACTTCTGCTGTTCGTTTCAATAAAAGGCCAAATATTAACGAATTCGCGCCTCCATTTTTCAGGTTTTTTTCTCCAAGGAATAAGGTTTTTGAATGTTGTATTATTATGTGCATAATGTTCCTCGCAAATGCACTGAACAACTTACGTGATGTGGATAGAGTAAACTATGAGTAAAAACTCACAAACAGTGACAATGTACAACATTTCTTGAAGTAACTGTTGGATATTTCGCTGTTCAAGACTTCATATTTGCTGCCTTACCCAAACCCGTACCATAACCCCACTTTATCCAAATGCTGCAACCAGCACGATTCGTTACTCATTCCATATGCGGCATCCTCGGGCTTACCAAGCCCGTGATCTCCTCCACCTCCAACCCTCAAAGCACACAGAACACTCCCTGAAGAAATTGCTTCTGGGTTAAACCCTTTACGCACGCTCAACCGAATGAGTGCCATTCATTTCTGATGGTTATGAAATGAACTTATAAACCATTTCATGCCCGGTAAAACAGATGCTTTTCATAGACGTGAGGAGTGTGAGAGCACGACAATGCATAAGGCGAGTAATTTGATATCAGGGCGCGAGAATAGATGGTGACTGGCAGCCAGGAATGGTATGAGCAGCGGTGCGGCGCTTCACATGGGCAGTTCTCGACAGTCTGTCCTGATGCGGGCGTGTGTATGATTAACATATTACTCAAAGTGCGTTGCTGTTGTAATCAAAATTGCTGTTTTAAAGTATCTTCCAGAAACAAATACCACAGGTCTCCGCAATGGGCAAACACCGTCCAGAGGCTTGTCCTGAAGCATGAGCAGAAGCATGTGCAGAAGCATGCGCTCCGTGCAGAAGTACGTGCTCTATATATCCTTGACCTGAGACGTAAACACATGCCCATGTGGGCGCGCCGCACGGCGAGCATCAACCTCAGCCCCCGTCGTGCTCCCGATGACCCCATACCTCCTCAGTCAGCAGTCAGCCTCACCCGACACGGCCCGCGCTCCAGGTCGATGCTTCGTGGCCGCGGCCCGTTCCCCTGGTCGGGCTTCGACGCGGCGACCGATGGCCCACCAGATCAGTGGTACAGCCAGCTCTCCATGCCGCTCACGGCCGTCATCGACGACTGCCAGATGCGGTGGGGCAACTGCACGCCGCACCTGGACGCCACCATCGACGCGCCGGTGCTCACCGAATCCGGCACGTGGCACGTGCACGTGACGCCGCAGGGCCTGTGCTACACGTTCCGCCACACAGCGAAGCGCTCCGAGAATATCCTGCAACTGCGCTTCGGCGAATTCGACCGCAACTTCATGATCGGGCGGAAAGGCATGTACCGGGTGGAGGTGCACGGAGACTTGGCGCCGATGTACGCGCAGCGCGTGAAGCAGCCCACCGCCACTCCCATCATCAAGATCAATGTGTGAGTAGTACTCCGTCAACGCCTTGTGTTACAAGTTGTGTTAAGCTAGAAGTTATTTTTGCTGAGTTTTGGAACGTTCGTAGACGTACCAGACTATCCATCTATATCTCTATCTATCTGTCTATTTATCTATGTATCTATATATTTATCTATCTATCTGTGTGTCTATATATCTATGTATCTGCCTGCCTGCCTGCCTGCCTGCTTGCCTGCCCGCCGTCCGTCCGTTCGTCCGTTCGTCTGTCTGTCTGTCTGTCTGTCTGTCTGCCTGTCTATCTGTCCTACTGTCTGTCTGTTTGTCCGTCTGTGTATCTTTCCATGGATATATATATATATATATATATATATATATATATATGTCCATCTATATGTAATCTTATGTATGGAACGATCCTGGATAGCACGCAACAGTAAGAACGAGATCGTAAGGACAGCAGCATCATTTATGTCACTGTCAACGCTTCGATGAATTGTGTATGATCATCAGGACAAGGATACAGAAATTCGATTAAATATAAAACTAAATATAAGTGCATTTGACCAATTTCGCCAGACATGGCAACGGTCACAGTTACGAAATCTGAGCGCAAATCTCTGCACTCAAACAGGACATTTTGAAGCATACAAAAATCATGCGGTGCAAGACCTTTTAAAATGCATACGGAAAAGGCTACGTCATAGACCGAGGACAGGGAGCATGCAAACCCATGTTGTTCAATGGCAGCGTTTTATGGTAAAGATTCTAAAATCCTAAGATCGAGAGAATTGCTGCAACGCCCTATAAACCAAGGGTTGTAGGAATTGTTTCACATTTGAAGGCAATGAACCAAACACCGAATATGGTGACAAAAGTTCACTTATAACTGTTGGTATACTTTCCAGTAGAAAAGACTGCTCTAGACAACACAGCTTGCTCTTTTTAGTGAATATGCTTCTCAATACGCCATTGTTTGATTGCGTAATCGTACTTTGCACAACATTGATTGAGAGCCCATTGACGGCAGCTATGCCCGGAAATCGTGTTCACGAACGTCATATATGAACGACTCGACAACTTTATCATTCTTAGCCGTGATCGGCGCATGAACGATGAAATGACAGGATTTATATGACGTGGCTATAACGTCATACATTCAATGGTGCCCTTGAAATACTCTCCCACAGCCATTCTCTCACATCTTCGGGGTCTTTAAGCTTAGCACCCAAATTATTTTAGGTCTTAGAAGGGGTATGGCCATGAGCTGCACCGTAAGATCTTCAATCTGATTATTTCAGTTCAAAATCCATGCAAGTATGAATCACCCCCCTTAAAGTGTTACATAGAAGTGAATTGCCTGAGATGGTTGAAGGGCCGAGGTCAGAAAGAATATCACCTGAACGGTCAGCCATTCTCACATGCTTCTGTACTCTGCAGTATAGAAACTGTAGTAGACTCTCCGTTGTAAAAGGGTTTAATCCACGTAAAATGCTCTGCACGAGGCACAACAGTATTTGAGATGACTGCAGAGGAAACATGTTTTGGAAGGTCATCGTTTTTACTTGAAGAACGATCTAACAGTGAAAAATTTTCTGATAGGGTTATTAGGGACAGCAAGAATACAGCTTTGTAGGAGGCTGTTGCTTTGTAGGAGCAAGCTCCTTTTCAGTTGTATCGACTTTTTTCCGAAATAGGACAACATGCATTATTTCATAAGTCTCAGGACGTCATGAACAGCGGAGGTTTTACATGTTTCACACCCACGAAGTTGTTTTATTGAACTATTTATGATTGCAAGTGAGAAGCCATTTCACTAAAATAATGACCTCAACCGATAAAGTCCTGAAGAAAAGAGCTTACATTGAGAAGCTAACGGAAAATACTCCGTAACTAACTGTTTTCACGCCATAAAGGCGTTGGGAATGGATTAAAACAAGCTCATGCATGCAGCTCCATGTAGATTCATGTTTGCGGGAGTACTTCTGGGGCCCTAAATGGCCTTCCAAAAGACGACAAACTCTCTGCGCCTCTAAGACCGTTTTTTTCCTCTTGTGGTACACCCTCAAATGAAATATCCTAGTGACTGATACCATTGCTTACAGCTTGAAGCAAAAATGAATACTCTCTGACTGAGTCTATTCAAATTGCACAGACACCTTCACAACACGAGTTCTCGAAACGCGTGACTATGGCCAGCTCTGACGCTGAACAAAACAAATATCCCGCTGACAGAAGCGATAGACATTTGCGTGGGCGTTTTCTCTGTATCCTACTCCACGTTCATAAGTTTTACCGCATGCCGTTTTCGCTCTCTCCTAGAACTCGCTGCCATCAACCTCTTCATTGGTTGCAATGACAAACTGCGTAAACAGAAAGAGGCCTTGAGAATGGTACTTCCTCTTGGATCACTTTTGGCAAGATCTTGATGTGCTTTCACGAAAAGTACTTGCTAAACTGTCCCCTGACTTCCGACCCGTATTTTATCAGCGAGATACTGACGACTCTTTTCTGTTGTCTGGGTACGGGTAACACATTGATCCCAGCATTCTGCCACAACGTTTATGGAGGAGGAGGATGAAAATGAGATTGGCTCTTTGCATTTTCTGTATGTACGAGTTCGAAAGTTACAAGGCAAATTTCAAACATCTGTCCACAGACGACCCACGCTTACTGGTCTTTGAATGATCTTTTGTAATTCATTCCCGACGATATTGAACTATATGGCGTGAAAACAGCTAGTTAAAGAGCTTTCCGTTTAAGTTTTAACAATAGCCTCTTTTATTCCTGGCTTAATTGGCTCGCATCATTATTTAAGGGAAGCGGCTCCCCATTCGTAATGATTAACAATCGAAAAACTTCCTGAGTGCAAGTATGTAAAAGTTCCCGCTGTTCATGAAGTCCTAAGGCTAAATAGATAGTTGGGTGGCTTTTTTGGTAAGCAGTTGATCTAAATGAGAAGGAGTTTACAAACCTTTTACAAGGCATTGACGCTGTCCTGTTCCCAAAAATCATGTTGGTAAATTATTTCAATGTCGGATCTTTCTTGAAGTTAGATAGCACGCCTCCCAAATATCCCGTCTATGCAGTCATCTAAAAAATATTGTCCCTTCGTGTGGAGCATCTTGCGTGGGCTGATCCCTCGTAGCTTGCTCTGCAGAGCACAGGAGCATTTGGGAAGATCTGGCCATGCAGACAACATTCTGTCTATCCCAGATTCTTTGCCCATCCGATGCTATTCATCTGTGTGTGACACTCACTTCAACATTAAACAATTTCCATATTTTGGCGTTGCACCAATTCTTTCGATCTTAGCATTTTAGAATGACTTCATATTCACCACAACAAGCCACCATTAATTATGATGAGGTCTGCATGCCTTCTGCAAACTACAAGGTAGGCTTTTTCATACTAAGTCTAAAATATTTTTTAGTTGCTTGATTTTTGCATACTTTAAGCTGCTGTGTTTGTGCGCAGAGAGGTTGTTTTTAATTGCTGAAACTGTGACTGTTGCCATTTTTAGGGATGTCGGGTACATGTCCTTTTAGTTCATTATACTTCACGCTATTCTTTTGATGATGACACACAAGGTATGCAAATGTTGGAAGTTGCATAAATGATGGTGACTGCTGACCTTAGCATCAAGCTGTTACTGATTTTCTATAGATGTATATATACATAGGTATATACATGTATGCATATGAGTACTACAAATGCCATAGACATAGGGCATCAAGGAATGCTGCCCATTGTGTTCTGGATAGCTTTTTTATCATTGGTGTGCCACTCCTATCGCTCTCTGCTAGGCTGAGTTGTAGTTCCGGAAAAGCCGTGTGTTGTCTCCATGAACCGGATGTTCTCCGCCCCCCTAAAAACGTACCACGCTTGTGTTGCCCATAGCTCATCTGAATTCATATAAAAGGAAAAATGTACAAATTGATCCAGAGCGCGATGCATACAATCATGAACCAGCACTCAAGGTTGGCGCTCACGCAAATGCGGGCCATGTCTGCGTTCACTTCTATTCAACACACATGGTGGCACGTGCATTGACCTCGTGGATCATGTGAGGTCATGTATCCGACGACCTTACGTTAGGTATTACTGGTCACTCGCTCGAGTTGACCCAGTGTCTTCTGCTTTTTGCGAACACAGTGCTCTTAAGGCATCCTTATGCAATAGACAGTCCCACAGTCTGGAAGGTATTGCAGTCCGCAATATAAATTTGTTGAAAACTATTTATTCATAGACAATGACACTGCGTCCTATGGTTCCAATTCCAGCTGTATTTTCTTACTGGAATGTATCGAGAAAAAACAGTTTTTTCAGGAGTGTATACAGTTTTAAATAATTAACAACTGTATGTTAAAACTTTCAAAAACCACCATCTATACATCCCGACAACAAGTTATAAATTTTCCCGCCAGGGTCGTTAGTGTAAGAGGCTATTGGCAGATGGACGCAGGGTGGCCCTATAAGGTCGGTTGGTTACGTAAGCTGCTTTAAGTGCGTTGTTTTAACGACGGCGAACTGGTACACGCTCGGGCGATGTAACTGGGCCCAAAACAATGCACATAAACTTGACCGGCTGTTGCGGGGAGGCCGAACGCCTGAGCTCAGGGCTGGCTGTATGTGGCTGTTGCAGACCTGGCCACAAACTAACGTTCAGGGTGACCGTCAACCGCCGCAGGACTCTTAACCTGCGGAGACGGCCCTGCTCCTCACAGTCCCGTCGACAGGTGAGAGACGGAGACGGCCCTGCTTCTCACAGTCCCGTCGACAGGTGAGAGACGGAGACGGCCCTGCTCCTCACAGTCCCGTCGACAGGTGAGAGACGGAGACGGCCCTGCTCCTCACAGTCGCGTCGACAGGTGAGAGACGGAGACTGCCCTGCTCCCCACGGTCGCGTCGACAGGTGAGAGACGGAGACGGCCCTGCTTCTCACAGTCTCGTCGACAGGTGAGAGACGGAGACGGCCCTGCTCCTCACAGTCTCGTCGACAGGTGAGAGACGGAGACCGTCCTGCTCCCCACAGTCCCGTCGACAGGTGAGAGACGGAGACGGTCCTGCTTCCCACAGTCTCGTCGACAGGTGAGAGACGGAGACGGCTCTGCTTCTCACAGTCCCGTCGACAGGTGAGAGACGGAGACGACCCTGCTCCTCGCAGTCCCGTCGACAGGTGAGAGACGGAGACGGCCCTGCTCCTCACAGTCTCGTCGACAGGTGAGAGACGGAGACGGCCCTGCTCCTCACAGTCTCGTCGACAGGCGAGAGACGGAGACGGCCCTGCTCCTCACAGTCGCGTCGACAGGTGAGAGACGGAGACGGCCCTGCTTCTCACAGTCTCGTCGACAGGTGAGAGACGGAGACGGCCCTGCTCCTCACAGTCTCGTCGACAGGTGAGAGACGGAGACCGTCCTGCTCCCCACAGTCCCGTCGACAGGTGAGAGACGGAGACGGTCCTGCTTCCCACAGTCTCGTCGACAGGTGAGAGACGGAGACGGCCCTGCTCCTCACAGTCACGTCGACAGGTGAGAGACGGAGACCGCCCTGCTCCTCACAGTCCCGTCGACAGGTGAGAGACGGAGACGGCCCTGCTTCTCACAGTCCCGTCGACAGGTGAGAGACGGAGACGACCCTGCTCCTCACAGTCACGTCGACAGGTGAGAGACGGAGACCGCCCTGCTCCTCACAGTCCCGTCGACAGGTGAGAGACGGAGACGGTCCTGCTTCTCACAGTCTCGTCGACAGGTGAGAGACGGAGACGGCCCTGCTTCTCACAGTCCCGTCGACAGGTGAGAGACGGAGACGGCCCTGCTTCTCACAGTCCCGTCGACAGGTGAGAGACGGAGACGACCCTGCTCCTCACAGTCACGCCGACAGGTGAGAGACGGAGGCGGTCCTGCTCCTCATAGTCCCGTCGACAGGTGAGAGGCGGAGACGGCCCTGCTCCTCACAGTCCCGTCAACAGGTGAGAGACGGAGACGGCCCCGCTTCTCACAGTCACGCCGATAAGTGAAAGGAGGAGACGGCCCTGATTCGCACAGTCCCATCGACAGGTGAGAGACGGAGACGGCCCTGATTCTCACAGTCTCGTCGGCAGGTGAGAGACGGAGACAGTCCCGTTTCTCACAATCCCACTGACTGCTGAGAGGGTTAATAATGTCTAGCAACCCGACATACTCGGATGAGCACTGAATATCTGAGTGTGGAAATTAAAGTCGTACCTTAAACACCTGGAGAGTTTACCATGCCTTAAGTGTAGGAGCTGGTGAGCTTTTTTAGCTGTTTTCCGTCTCGGTGATCGTTTTGGAATGGATCGGTTTGCGCATAGTTTCGCCCGGCCTTTGACGGCCCAGTGCACGAATCAGTAGAAGTTGACTTGCCCGCACTACCAGAAGTCAGAAAGATATAAGTTGGAGAATACCCTAGCATTTATCATTAACCACCGCACCGTCTACACATGCTTTCAAATACGTACATCTGTCAGATTGTTTAGCATGCGTTCGAGTGCAGGGTCACTTTCACCCCGAAGGCTTTTTTAGTATAGTTTTTATACGGTGCAGCTGCGAGTCGCCGAACTTTGTATAAATGCAGGAATTGATAACCAATCTTTTGGTAAAAAAGTAAGCATGCCATGGAACGTCAATGACCTGTAGCAGATCAAAGTCAGATCACGCCTGATAGCGAAGGCATTTCCTAGAGAATTGCTTACCTTAGTACAATAGCGCAGCATTAGATAAAATCTGAAGGCCTTTAGATGTTTTTTTTTCGGCAACTACACAACTGAAATGTAATGAAGATTGATTTCATTGACCTTTCCTCATATGCGAAGTTCATATCAAGGTCAAAGCCAGCGCGTTTGTATCACTGGAAAACATTATGGGCTAGTTTTTGATGCTCATTTCGAATTGCTTTCTGGTCAGGATGTCGGCAGATATTTATTGGCCTCATGAAGATGGGGCGAGGACACTGACCTGAAATGACCCAAACAATCTTTGTGTTCGGAAGCATGCTACTTAGCGTAGTTTTAAACCGTATTTGAAGGAGAATATCAAAACGAGCTTCAAAGTTGTGTTACGTTTATCATCATGTGTCACATACACACCTTCAGAAGGTCGAATATGAAAACGGACCATATATAAGCGCCGGTTGGATTAGAAAAGATGCCTAGGCTAAGGGGAGTGTTCCACATTTACATGGTATTTTGAAATGAAACTGCCATCTTCAAAAATCACTTTAAGCAGTTCGCAGCCCTGCCCTTCTCAGGGCCGAAGTCGTTCTAATTCTGAGCTTGCACGCTCCCAAAGATGCGCAGACTATTTCGGGAAGGCTATTTCAGGTTCAAGTTCTATGGCGCTATACGAACGTTACTCAAATCCCGTCACCCCATTGGTCATGCGGCGATCAAGGCCAAAACGGATAAAATCGTCGAATTGCTCATATCTGACGTTCGTAAACATGATTTCCACATCAAACGGCCGTTAATTGACCCTCAAGCAATGTTCTGCAAGGTACGATGACGTAACCAAACAGCGAGGCATTGAGAAGTCTTTTTACTAAAGAGAGAAATGTATTGTCTAGAGCAGCCTTTTTAAGTAAATATACCTATGAGTGAGCTTATTTTATCATATCTACTTCAATACATTCAAATAGGAACACTTCGGTTAACGCTGGTAACGAGAGGAGGTCTGAGGCACTTCAGACACATACCTTGGGTTGGGCCTTGTCGGCCCTAATTTTACCGAAAGCTTACGATTAAGGGACTTCAAAGCTTGGTATAAATGAGTGTAAGTTGACCAGCACCTACCCTATGAATTTGTGGTCTCTAGCCCTTTAGCTCTTGAGATACCAGGGGTCTGATCAAGGCTAAATATACAAGGTGGTACCGTCCCGACCGCGCGCCCCTAAGCGAAGAACTCTTTGTGAAGGCACCGGGGACCATCTTTAATGCTGAAAGGACCGCACGCATGGCAAGGGACATGCACGATCGCACGTACTGCAACGCGCTTGGGGTTGGAATTATTATCAAAATCAAGCCATACATGAATACATGAGTAAGCCCCACAGCCGTGCTTATTTTAAAGGCGGTTCAAGAACTGGGGCGGTAATATAGACACCAGAAAGGAAGTTATTCGAGGACGACCTGCTGCGTTTGACGCCACAGAAGCACTCGGCATAAGGAATTATTTGTGACTTCGGAAGCACCAGATGGATTCAATACTGCACCCATGGGTTGCCACATGATTTAGTGTAACACAACTGCCGCCCTCCCGTGAACTGACCCCAAACGAACCCACTGAACTTCTATATCCCAGTTGACATTTAGATAGGACCCCGGTCGGGCAAACCACCCGACGGGACAAAATGGGCAGGCATCGGCGCAGCCTAGGACGGTGCACCGAAGGGAATGTGCGGAGCTCCTTGGCCCGGGATTCCGGCTCCGGCCTGTCCCAGCGCATTGCACGGCTGCGTCTAACAGGAATAGCGAAGTCAGTTGCACACTGGGGCGTGGTTAATTACTAGACCTGGGCATTGACGGCTGCTAGCTTCATGATGCAAAGCGCACCGTTAATTTGCAACAACTTTGCCCAGCAAATAGCGGGTAAAGCTTGCTCAAGCTTAAAACCAAATGTAGTCTGAGAGCGCACCACATTCCACGGTAATGAGCTTTCGGCTATGGATATTTAATGCAGAGCAATTGATAACGATATTTCTCGTTTGACAAAAGGCTTTAGTCATACGACTGTCGACCGTGCCAAGCCATTTCGTTAACGCAGAACCAGATGTTCTACAGTGGGTCCATCTCCTCCAGCGCCGGCTTCATCACCCCGGAGTGTCGCATAAATCCTGTTTGCATCAGGCTGGAAGCCACATCCACCTTATAGGCGAACCATTTGAAGGCAGGATACGTGCATGACATGCTGCGCGGATGAATAAGTCTTCCGGCTGATGGAGCGAATTACGACAGCTTTAGCGACATCCAGACCCTCCATTGGCCACGGCCAATCGATATTGGATGAGTTGCCAGGCTGAGTGACCGATTTGCTGCCGGCTGAAGATGCCCTCGGTCTCGACGTCCTGCAGGTCCCGAGTATTCCGCACGAGCTGGCACACCTGGCGCAGGAAGCAAGCGATTCCCAATGCCAGTTCAGAGGGCTAGTTCGAAGCTGCGGCTGCGACTTCACCCGCCGAAAGTCAGACGGGCCTGCTCGCGTCCCGGTGACAAAGTCAGACGGGCCTGCTCGCGTCCCGGTGACAAAGCCAGATGGGCCTGCTCGCGTCCCGGTGACAAAGTCAGACGGGCCTGCTCGCGTCCCGGTGACAAAGTCAGACGGGCCTGCTCGCGTCCCGGTGATAAAGTCAGGCCTAATAATTACAAAAGATCCAATAGTGAGCAACACAGCGAGGGCTGTCTGGCTATTGGGGCTAAGTGATCAAACACTGATATGTTCTATTTTAAATTTAGCCATCATATTACCCCAAGTTCGTGGGGTGCTTAAGTAAACCTAGCAGAGCACTGACATGTTACTCTTAGTGCGACATTCAGAACGTGCAGACCTACGGAGCTAACACACAATGAAGCTAAATGGAAGATGAAAGCCTCTTGTGTTCTTGTTGCCTCCACCAGCGCAAAGGACCCCTTGACATTCGGGGTGCCGTCACTGTCCCTGTTCAGCAAACATTCCGCTAGCCGACTCGGCGTTCTTTGTCGACACAAGACCCACTGTGTGCCCCATACAGGCGCCCCCATTGTTTTAGGGACCTCTGCCAGTGCAAATCGCGGGCTCGGCACGGCTCATGCTTCTGAAATGGATCCACGGGCCCAAATGACGCTGAGCCGACTGTTCGTTGTTAATGGTCTCTGGCTGCCATAGGGGCCGGCGCTGTCCCAAGGACTTCCGGTCAATACAAGAGGCTCTTCGACTGACATTTGAGGTCACGGCCCTACGGGTCGGGGGCGTCCTTATTGTGACTTACCGCTGGTCCTTCGGAGGCCCTTCGGCCGCTTCAGCCTTCCAATCAGGCCATTGACCTTTAGCCCGAGGGGCACTTCGGCCCCTCTCCAGGACTCCTAAAAAAAAAACATTGACGGACTCGGGGTTACGTGCCGAAACATGGCCCCTGTTAGGCACCGTCGGTCTATGGCCGACACGGGGGCCCGATCATTGTTTGAGGGACCCGGGCCAATGCAAATCGTGGGCCAGGCCCTGGTTTTGTTTGGGGAATAGACTCCCGGCGTTCAGTCCGACTCGAAGACAACTATTCCGTGTTGGTGGTCTCTGGCCGACATAGACACCTGCGTTGTCTGAGGAGGTCCTCAATCAGTGCAAAAGGCCTTCTGTCTGATATTTCAGGTCACTGCCTTACGGACCAGGATCATTTGTGTAACCTAGAGCCACCCTTCACACCTTTATTCTCCCCAATCAGGCACTTAATCGTTGGTTTCAGTGGACCCCGGGCCCCTTGTCGGGCCTCACCCGCACTGCTGCTGGTCGACTCCGCACATCTTGCCAACACAGAACCCTCTGTCGGGCACTGCGGGCCCCTGACAGATACAGGGGCCCGACCAGTGTGAAGTGCTGACCCCGGCTTTGTTGCTGCTGGTGAAGCGGGCCCTCAGGCCAATACCGGCGCGGAGCTAACTCTGCAGTGCTGGTGGTGCCTTTCCGCCCTATAGGCCCTTATCGACTCAAAGGGTTCCCGAACGGCGCAGGGGACCCTCTGACTGTCACCTGCGGGCCTGGGACCCTCTGACTGTCACCTGCGGGCCTGGGACCCTCTGACTGTCACCTGCGGGCCTGGGACCCTCTGACTGTCACCTGCGGGCCTGGGACCCTCTGACTGTCACCTGCGGGCCTGGGACCCTCTGACTGTCACCTGCGGGTCTGGGACCCTCTGACTGTCACCTCCGGGCCGTCCCCGTAGGCTGGACGCCTGAAGAAGACTCCGCCCAACCCTTGGTGCCCTTACGCTCTCCGATCGGATCCTCGATCGTCTGCCCTGGCGGGCCCTCCAGACCCCTCGGAATCTGAGGGGAGGGGGCTCGTGCCCCCTGTACTCTCCCCCTCTTCTTACGGCACTGTTGTTATATTTGGTGCAATTTATCTATGTCATGCTATACAACTCAGCAAAATGATGGAAAAATAATTTTCCAACGTTAATGGTCCGGTCTTTCACAAATGGGGACCACCGATCAGAAGCCAGAGCATCAGTGGTTCTTTCTGCGGATCGTGGACAAGAGGGCTGGTTGCCCCCCCCCCCTCCCCTATCTCAAACTTGGAACAACATTGACATTGAAAATTGGCTCTGTGATGGTGCGTTGAATATAACGAGGTCCAAATCGCGTTTCCCTCTCTCCACAAATATTCCACAGCTACGCTTTTCCGGGAAAAAGATCACAATGTGCCTACGATACACTGCATAGCGTATAACAGTCCTCGTCACGAAGAAATGATTGACGATTCGAAATGGCAGTGTCTCCGATGTTTTCAAGTACAAATGCGACGCTGATCTTTAAACGCCGATCAGCTCTCAGGCGTCCATTTGGCCGGCCTTAGTGTCCCCCCATCGCCCATGACAACCGATGACATTATCAGCAAAAACTACCTCAAAGTGCTGTAATCTGCGCAAAGTACTGCAATCTGCTATGGTGATCCACAAATTGGCTGCCAAGCTCACATGGTCAGAAGTGTATATAAGTCTCATAATAATACTTTTCCCTCCCAATGAGTAAAATTGTTCACTTAAATTGAAATCAGTGCACTCAAAATGCACATAGCGGCCCAGAAAGCTTCACATTGATCGATCTATGAGGGTGTACCCTAGGTAACGTCAATTGGCCGAATCATGCAAACACGTGTAGAGGCATAGTGATGATGGCCCGGGTCTGTCACCCCCCCGCGCTTGAGCGTGTGGTATTTAGTTGGCTACCCGAGCGCGTGTTAAATAGTAGACATTCCCTGCAATTTACAATCGCAACCTTGCATCCTCTTCAATCCTTTCGTTTCTGAATTAGAAGCACACGAACTTGCACAGACTTTGGTAGCGCCGCCTTGTTTAAAGGCACCCAGATATTAATGACGTCGCAGATACGTCACGAGAATTTCGTCGCCTCACTTATCATATCGTGTTCAATGCAAACAATTTATATTCACTTATTTGTGTCGGAGGTACGTCAGCGCGCATTGTCGCATCAACGGACATTAGCTGACTCTCAACCACCTTAAGCTGGGAGTCGCATAACTTAGAAAAGTGCCGTAACCGATAAGGCAAATGCTAGTTAATGCAGTGCTGGAACGGGAAAATAGTCACCCGCATAACTAAATAAGCCACCTTACGGTGAGTTCAAGTGCTACAAGTGAGTCACCCCGTCCGCTACCAAGGCAATTCGAACACAGCCAGTCGGGTAGCGATGGTAACATAATAAGGGTGCCCCATGATGTGTCTAAGTAATAACATATTGGGAAGCACATTTAATTGACAGTACAATGTTATGCCTAGAGCAGTATTTCCCACTTTTAAGACATGCCAATACCTTCAAGTGAGTTTTTTTCTATCGTGTCTGATGCTTACATATGTTTCTACAAGCGTATAATTGTTTTCTCTAAGGCTTCCATCTAAACTTCAACATGTGCATCTGGCTGACTTGACCTTGTCTTGAATCTGAACTTCAACAACAACATCTTTTCCAGGTTATTGGATAGGGAAGTGCAGCACCCTTTTCGCCAGTACCTGAAATACAAAACTCTGAGCTTTTTATCCCAAGCCGGTTTTCAACCCTGTTACTCAACTAATATAGTTTTACTTGACACCTCGGGCCCCGTGCCTTCTGCAGCGTATTGGGATGCATCTATTTGTTTTGCTTCATCGAGTCAAGCCAACCTTTTGACCCAATCGATCACTCTAAATTGCGAACAAAATGGCAGATTAACTACACAGGCACCGCCTTGTTTCGCCGCATTGACACGCCAGATTGATCATTCTAAATTGCCAACAAAATTGCAGCTTCAGTGCATACACATGGGTCAGCAAAGAACATGATGGCCGTTCAAAAATTGCTGGGCCGCCTAAAGCCGTTCAAAGGATGCCGACAAAACGCCATCTCGCACACCGAGTGGCGAGGCTGCGAGTATGCGCTGCCACCCAAATTGTCTTCCACGAATGCTTCGCAGTGTAGACATGCATCACTCGAACCATTTGACGAAAACAAAAATGTGATCCCGTTTTTGGCGTGTGTGAATGCTTTGGTTGACTGGGCCCTTATATACTACTATAAGCCAAATCCGCGTTACAGGGGAGACTGAATCTAAAACCGCAAACTTTCTATCTAACCGAGGTAGCCATAATCACGTGCGGAGTACACGGTAGGACCACCTCCTAAGTCTGCCCTCTAATCATGGCACCGCTGCCGGCAAAGCCCCATCGCGCTTACCCAACGGCAAGGCTGCGAGTATGCGCTACCACTCAGATTCTCTTCCATGAATACTTCGCAGTGTACACATGCATCAAAGCGTCGGTTAATGTAATGAAGCTGTGCTGCATCCCTGTCAGTGTCCGCCCTTATTTTAGTGCCATATTTTTGTTGTTTGTGCGTACGTATTGTGGAGCATTTTGACCTTTGTGCGGCTCGCCTCTGTAGGATACGGGTCCCAGAATGGGTTCACTTCAGACATTCATTGGGGACAGACCTATGGTGTAACATAAATACACAGATAAGTATACGCAGCTTCGAAATTCGCGAACAAAGGCTGCCCTTCATCCAAACGTCTGCAAGCATTTTACAAAACCAGACCACATCCTAGAGGCTTAAGACAGTGTGTCTATCAGATAAATTGATGATAACACTTTACAAGCTGAAGTAAGGAAGTTGGAAATCTGGTTTCGGGCATCTTCGTGAGTGCAACTATATGTGACGCCGGACTGTAGAGTACCGTCGTCTCAACGACTAGATGAGATATGTAACGGCTGTCTTGCGGATCAAAATGATATGCCTTTCTCACTTTCTACCCAATCTTTCTACTCAATGAGCAAATGTCGAAAGGTACGTAGCATATCGCATGTGGCTCAGGGTGGTTATTTGTCTGTATATTCCATTAAGTGCATTATCTTGAAAACTTCTGCTTCCCAGCTACAATGGGCGTAACGCTAGAACACAGACCGACATCTTTGAAAGAAGTAGTATGTGGATGGCATGCCCTTCCGCGTATTTGACTTACACGTTATTCCTAGGGAGGCGAGGGCACGTTTTAAGAGGCATTTCAATGTCACCCAGTCTCGGGAAGTCGATCGCACCCGATGAACCTGTTCCAGTGCCTGCTTGATTGCGTCTGGAGTCGGATGGCGCACGAAGCGGGATGCAGGGCACCCTGGATGACACCAGAGGCGGTGATCGGCCTGCCACCTTGCGGGAACAAGACGCAACTGGAGTGGGCGGCTCTCCGTCCCCCAAGAGTCAACTTGACGATATGCACTTGCCCGTCACCCTGTATTCAGGTGACTGGAACCCTTGCCCGTCTCCACATACCTCTAATGACCATCACTTTGAGCTCGTTGCCCACAGGATTGAGCTTGAGACACGGTTTGGAAAGTCCGCTAGAGCCCTGTTTCCACGGTCGCGCGCGCTGGGAATCTGTTACCGTTTGACAGACCGGTCACCGCCTGCCTGTGTCGGCAGCTACCTTTCCAAGGATGGACCCACTAAGTCAGACACTAGCTTGGCCTGAGAACAACCTCTCACCAAGCGAGGTGTTGTGAGCGGCGCAAACGCAGTCTTTCGAGAGGCTCATCGATCGCCTCCCAGAGCCAGCCACGTGCTCTTCCGTGATATCACCTACAAAACGTCAAGCTTCCTCCAGGTGGTGATGACTGACTTGCCGCAGGACAAGATGGATGCCGAGAGTTACAATGAGCGGGACGAGAGCAGCAATGTTACCAAACCATCTGTCACATTCTTCTTCGATCCTCTGAAAGATGTTCTGGTGGAGCAGCCGTCTTTCACGCTTCTGGACCTGCTGCCAGCCATGGGCGGCAACATGGGTTTGCTGCTCGGCTACTCAGGTATGGACAGTTCAAGCCAGACCGTAGTGGGCACGAAATTCTTGGGATCTTAGGGACGATGGAGTTGAATCCATCGGACAAAAGGCTGCGGCCGAGGGGAGAGGGCGCCATATGCCTATGCCTCCACTAGCCAAGAGGGTTACGCTACATACTGAGCCATTTCGCGGTAATTCGGTACAAAGTCTCAGTAGCTTGGCGATGTTTAGCAGCTCAGGTCAAGGACATGAAGTCATCGGTCAGTCGGGTAGAGCCATGCTGCAGTTGCAAAGGAGGTCTCCAAATTTGCTCGGCTAGAGCCGACCGGCAAATTCTCACAAAAAGGAGAGGTTCTTCTTCCTGGCGCTTTTTCATGATATCACATGCCATGATGCATGCCACATCATCCATGATTTAAGCATACATGATGTGGCATGCATGTTGTTACCTGGGTATGTAATCTGAAGCCGCAGGTCACCAAAACTAGACACACGGACTTTCGGTTGGGTTCCGCAGACGCCAGCTGCTGAGCGCCGCTGCGTGGTTATTGCTGAGTTAACACACCGTGGTGATGATCTTACCTGACTGACAACTCTGACAAAGCTGCGGGCTGCGATGTGTCTTAAATAGCTTGCTTCGAACATTCCGACTTGTGTGACGCGTCTACGGTTGGCTAATGCCTCAGAAAGAGCACATCGCTTTGTCTACTGCCATGACGATGGTGGAGCGTTCATTGGGTGATGTTTTCACAGCGCTGAGCACGGTGCAAAGTCTGATTGCGGGTGTCGTCTGGCTGAAGGCTCGCTTGTTGCGATCACGCGCGGGAAAGCGAAGCACGGTTCCATGGAAGCACCCGGCCACTGACAGCACACTGCGCGAAGAAGCTAAGTCCGCCTGGAGAGTGCCGGCCGGTAAATATTAGCAGATGACACCGAGTCAGGACGGTGGTTATCTTGGAGACGTATCTCACTTCACCACGAAGGTGCGCCAGGGTGGTTCTGGCTATTTTTGACACTTCGTATGCATTTGCCAGATCATTTGCCGGGCGGCAAATCCCTGCAGCAAGCGGCATATCAAGACGCAGGCGGGTTATCACTTCAGAGGAATTTGTGTGACGCAGGTCCCGAAAGTAAATTGTTCAAAAAATGTTAGCACTAAGAATGTAAGCACTCGTAATGTCTCCGTCAATCATATCTAACCATCGTTTTCACCATGGGAGCCGGTCTGATTGCATGTGCTGTTATGCGTGCATCCACAACCTTTTAGCGCGCTTTGCACCTTGTGACGAATGCCGTCATTTTCAGCTTGAAGCTGGCGGTGGTGCTAATACTACACCTGTTTGCAGCACGTCTGTAATATACTCATTTTAGCCACCTATTCATATCCGTCTCTTGTCAGTGCTATGAGAGAAGGTCAAGTGTACTGATAACGGGCTAGGCCGGCGAGGGCGCTGTCCATTCGTGTACGAGAGTGCGTTTACTCTCTGCGACTTATCAGCTGCCCACCGCGCGTGACCGACCATAGAGCTGAGAAACATCAGCAGGCATCGTCAGCAGGCTGTGCTGCGGCGAATCAGCATGTGGCCGAACATGAGGGCAAGACGCCCTGTCGGTTTAAAGCACAAGGGCTAAGCCTTTCCTGCACAAAGTGCACCCGTGCTGCGCGCCAGGCTCCCCCTCCCCCCCAGCCCGGCTTTGAAACAGGTTACCGCAGATGGTGCGTGTTACACTTCTGGACGGCGCTTCAACTGGGCCTCCAGCTAAGTCGGGTCTGGGTCTTAACAGATCATTGACGCCCCTGGACTGCTCATGACATAGGCTTGATATGCAAAAACCTTATAATTTCAATGGAATCGTGAGGCTGTGATTACAAAATATCAAGTAGAAGGCAGGAACGTAGTTTTGCAAAATGACTCGAAGCTACGGGGGCTGGAGTCCCCTCCCCCCCTTGAAGCGAACATGAAACTGCACACTGAGTGTTACAGGTGTACGCATGTACAGCATAAATGCTAGATAGTCCAAGGCCGTAGTGCGGTTTGGACGTGCTGTACACATCCAAATATACAGTGGTATTCCATTAAATCTTATTCACTTTACGTTGTGCCAGTTAGGAATTTAGCTTGTTACATTTATCGCAGACTCTTGATTCATAATTGTGTTGCATACCAAACATGAAGCATTGAGACAAACAGATAACGAAGAACTGAAATATCGTTGTAAGGGTCTGGCTCTCTTTGGATTTCTGATCAAAGTAAACTTGCATGCACCGAGCATTAAGCAATAAAAATGCCGACGCGGCAAGTACGCTTTCTGTAGGGTCTATGTTAGTGCTAAAACTCGCCAGAATAGTTCAAGGGTGAGAAAAGAAACCTTGAAAAATGAGAAATACGAAATAAATGAGATTTTAAATTGCGTGCTTCTTTAAGATAAACACCAAATACGACACCTTTTTTGAACGTTATTCATGACCAGGCAACCGAGAATGCTTCTTCCGTTATTCCACCTACGCAAAAAACGATAACATTGATACCACGAAACCCAAGAATGTGTGTGACCTCATTCGTTTCTGTGAAATTGAGATTAATTGTCATTCGTTTGGAACTGTTATTAGATTCCCCGCTAATTACAACTCCAAAGTCGGTTACTTTTTCAACGTTGGTTACGGGTTTCAGTCACGGTGGTTGGAGGACTTCACCAAACAGTTTGAAGTCCTGTGGTGGATCTGTAATACGTCTAAACGGCTAAGCATCCCTTCTTGCTAGTTTGTGAGCCTGTGCCCATTGGAAGGATGCCATATATCTGCATCTAGCTTACTTCCATAAGCTACCATGGCGGCTCCGCATAAAACTCCCAGTTCATAAATGGTTTTTGTTTGGCCTTCACAATAGCTGTGCTGCCGTTTCAGAAAGTTAAGATCGTCGTCAATTTGTTTTGCAGCACACTGAAGGTCTTTCAGTCCTGCGTCGTAGTCATCAGCCATCTTTTTCCTCTTTTCTGCCTCTATGTCCTTAAACGCGATGGCCATTTCGGCCATCTGCATTGTAAGACAGTTAATCATTTCTTTTTGGCTGCTTGCTTGGTTTTGCAGCGGTTTAAGTTGGTTGCGTAATTCCACCGTCTCCATTTTGGTCATTCTTTGAAAGCTTGCAATTAACTAAATTGGCCTGTCTTAAAAAATGCAGTGACAACGCCGCGACGTCACGTTTTCTAACTAAATTTGGTTCAGTCTTCCCCGGATAAAAAGGAGTAGCCTTCCTTTTTAGCCGTGCAATTTCACAAAACTCACCGTTTTTAAACATTTAAAGCCAGTCCAAGTATTGAACAGCAACGCCATATCCAGCGTCCAATAAGCTAAAATTCATTCTTGCACAGTATTAAACGCAAGTAACATAGCCAGCGTAAAAAAACACTCATAAAACTGTTTTTAACACGGAGCCACCCAAAGCTCAAACGTCAGCTGAACTATCCGCCCGCCTTTCCGTATGACGACAGCGTGATGCTATGTCACTTACAAAGTAAGACTTCACAGATTAACTGACCAAATGCGATTGAGATTAGAGGTAAAGCCAATTCTAATCATGCAATCATATAAGGAGCTATGCTAAAAGTGCATAACTTCGTGTAAAAGTGTGTCCTTGCATTATCGTACTAAGCATGCTGTCACAATACTTGCCTTTGCTGGCAAGCATGGCCTGACTTTGCGAAGCTACAAATAAGTGAACTCTAGGATAAATTATTTATTTCGTACCGCAAGACCAGCTACTCAGTTGTACACAGCTATGCAATATGTGGCGTCATTACGTTGCGCCGTTCGGAGATTGCGTTGAAAAAAACACGGGGGACGGAACTGAACCCGCAACCGAGCGCATGTTAGGCCGCCATTTCGCCAGCGCCAGGCCAGCTGACAGCAGAACGACCACGCATTGGGTACTCGGAACCGGTGCGTTAAGCGGAGAACGGGGCCGGGCTTGCTCGGAATCGGCAGGGCGCGTCCACACACCCATATGTTGCAGCGTGTTCACGGATACTTGGGGTCGGTGCAGCGACAGAATGGTGGCTGACAGCATGCCTGCAGATGCGGCCGCCACATGTGGTCCCACCAGGTCATCTGGCTTGGCACCCCTTCTAGGCCGGCCTGGTGCTGCTCCACGGCGTTCCGCATGGTCTGCAGCACGCGCCCGTACTGCGCCGTGTCGGGCGAGAGCGGCCTTTCCTCGCTGATGTCCTGCTGGATGTTGTAGACGGCCGGCTGCGGCAGCATCCGTGAATGGTGGCACTCGCAGATAAATGGACAGAGCTGAGTGCCAGGAATCTACGGCGGCCAGTAGAAGTGCACCTTCCATGTGTGCGCCGCGTCCTCCATCCAGCGCGCCGAGTGGATCGTCGCCTTGCAGTAGTGGAAGAGGAAGCGGTGGGGGGAGACGTGCGCGGCACCCGACAGCAACGGCAGCATGTCTCGGCCGTCAATCTCCCGGTTCGGCAGCTCTCTCGACACGTCCAGACCGGCCAGCCGCAAAGCCGTGGGCAGCAGATCCATGCTGGAGACCGGCAAGTCAACCACCGATCCGGCTGGCACGCGCGGCGGGTAGCGCACCATTGTCGGCGTGCGTATGCCACCCTCCATGCCGCCCATACCCTTGCCGCCCTTGAGAGGGCCATTGAAGCCGCCCTGGACGTCACCGTTGATGCCACGCTCCTCCGTGTGGCCGCCGTTGTCGGAGGTGAAGTAGACGAACGTGTTTCGGTCGAGGCCGAGGCGCCGTAGAGTGTGCAGGATCCGCCCGACCGCCCAGTCAAGCTCCAACACGCTGTCGCCGTACAGACCGTGTCGTGACTTACCCCGGAACTCGTCCGCCACCGCCAGCGCCGCGTGCATCTTGCAGAATGAGTGCATGTGAAAGAAGGGACGGCCGGCGCGCGCATGCGCCGCCAGCCGCTCCTCCGTCTCGGCCACGAAGCGCTGTGCTAGGCCCTTGAGCCGCATCGGCTGCTCGACCACCTGCTCGTCCCGCATGATGATTGAACTCAGGATCTTCCCGTTGGCGAAGAAGAGTGCGGTGAGCAGCGCAGCGCCGGTCAGCGCCAGCGAGAGCGCGAGGAGCAGCCGTGAGCGACGACGGAAGAAGAGTGCCGACAGCACTCCACCGGCCATCAGCGCGTAGCAGATGGGGAAGGTGATGGGGTAGGCGGAGGAGTAAAGCATCTCGCCGTCGTCGCCAAAGTCCTTCAGGTTGGTCATGGGGATGCCGTAGAAGGAGTCGAAGCCGTGCGTCAGCGGGTGGTGGCAGTGGTCTCCATAGCGCTGGCAGCTGATGCCCAGGTGCCACTTGCCGACGAGCGAGCTGGTGTAGCCGTGACGACCGAGCACCTGCGGCAAGAGAGGTCCCGGCGTCAGTTCGCTGGGAGACGTGTTCGCGTGACAGCTGTGGGCGGCGGTGAAGTTACTTGGGATAGCGGCAGTGAGGGAGGTCCGGATGGAGGTAGGTGGTGAGTAGTCTTGTACAAATAATAACATCAAGTCCCTCTGTGGCTTAACAATGAAACGAAATGCATCATAGCGGAGAAAACTGATTAAAAGCAGGTTGACGCCGTCGGCCATCGTTCAGGAGCTTGGGCAGGTAGAATAAGCCCATCGGCGGAGGCATCTAAGCCTTGGGTAGCATAATTTCGAATCAGGGCGGACGACGAGCACACCTGACCTTGGGCAGTGTCGTCTCGTTGGGCAGCAGCCCCGACTGAGACGCCGCTATCCGAATGGCGTCCCATTCGTTCTCCTCAGGCGCTAACCCGTACCTGCGGTGTAGAACACAGTCTCCACGGGCAATCAAGCGAATTGTGAGCTATCGGAGAGAGCTGGTCTTAAGACAAGTTGACAGGTCTGCATGTGTGTAAGGCATTTTGTCTCGAGGAATAATGGGGCCGAACAGAGACGCATGCAAGTGTTTTGGACTTCGTTTACTCCGGTTGCGGGTAGGAGTGTAACCGGAATTTCATGATGGCGCTGGGGTTCGGAAAAAAACAGCCCAAAATGGCAACACGGAGAAACGAGTTGGGTGCACCGCTGGTGCGTGGAATTTCTTACGTGAAGCAAGACAAAATACTAGGTTCTCAATCTCCTTACTTAACTATCTACCTGGAATTTTTGAAGGTTAACATAAGGTCACAGGCACATTCATACACGACATGCATGCATAATCTGCCCATGATGCACACCGATAATCTCTTTGATTCATGTCGTGATCTCCGGGGTGAGTGCCCTCTTTGGCAAGAGGGCACTCGCACTCGGGTTACCATGTGCGGACGCACGTGGTTGCAGGTTTGTGTATCACCGGATATGCTGGACCGGTGTCACTGGTAACAGCTAAGATCCTCGTGAAAGCCTTGGCCCTTGGTCCCTGCCCTGGTCGCTGCGAGGAGCCGGTGGGCGGGGCCGAGGCCTGCCCTAAGTCCCGACAAGCTTCGCTGACCTGATGGGAAGTCGGCCGGTGAGGAGGGCAGCACGGCTTGGCGTACAGACGGCGGCTGCCGTGAGACTCTGCTTCAGCACAGCACCCTCGGCAGCTAGTCGGTCTGCAAGGCAAAGTCAGCAGCACTCAGTACTACATTTTGTATAGCGTTGACCAGCTATCACCCTTGATAACTGCCTTGCAGTTTGTCATTAGTTAAGTTTGAGATGTGGCTTAAAACGCGAAAGCAGGAGCAAATCATTTGAATTTTACCATTAATTTTAGTTACAAGTGCAAATGAGCACAACGGCCAATGACGTCTGCAAGAAGTACTATGCTTGAGCTCTAGCATTGAACTGGCAAAGCGACGCTTTTTTATTGTCCGACTTATTTTTTTCACGAAATGTTACCGTGCAAAACCAGTTAGATTGCTTTAAAAAACTTTACATTCCTTAATTTTTAACCGTACACTTTTTATCAATTGTTTCGGGAAGAAATGCTTCGCGGAATAAAAACATTTTTCTAAATACAGGTACTTTTATAAAATAATGTTTCGCTGGCCTTAAGCGAAATCATGCTCTTGTGGACAGATATGTCAGCTATCTTCCTACTACAACTTTCCAAAGCTTTTAAAAAAAATCAGATATCTCTGACTCAGACACGACAAGGAGCTCCTGCATTCTTAAAGTGTCCATGTTCATAGCTATGCAGCCCTTACAAAGCTCACTTTTAGTATTTACAGAGCTCACTGGACTTACATACTTCAACGTGATCCAAGATGAATAATTCTTGACTTAAATGATGATATGTCAGGAAAGGAGGACACTCACATGCACAACCAGAATTTGAATATTTCAATGAAACATGTCATATCATTCTGATGCAAATGGGGTCTCAGTAGGTCACGTGAGGACATTAAAGCTCATATTCGGTCATCCAGGGCCAATTCAGTCAAATTGGCCCTTGGCAATTCAATGGCCAATTGGCAAATTTAATCCAAAACCATCAAAGGACTTTTGTCGTCAGTAACGAAGAGGCTAGATAAACGAGTGAGACGCGTGTGACTACCTCTATATCGGGTTTGTGAAGCTGATGATGTATAATTTCAGGTGGTTTCAGGTAGGTGCATAACACCTGATTTCTGACCACAGAAAAGTACTCTTCTGGGCACGTAGACCAGGTTAGCACCTCATTTTTATGTTGAATGATTCACAAATTTGTCCTAAGTTGACCTTATTTGAGCTCTAGGTCAGCCTCAAATGTTTTTTTGTGTCTGGGATACTTTTGCCCCACGCCCGCACCTGACAAAATAAACTTAATCGAAAGCACATGGAAGAATACAAATTTGTTGTGGGTTACTGGCTAACTAAGTTTGAGCCATGACGTGATCTGACCTTACGTTTGCGGGGAACAGGAATGATAGGAATGGACTCTCCACAGTTTTAACGCTTACATTTGCGCCCTCAATATCCAAATTGACGTGTAAACATATGTTTTCACGGCATCCATCAGTGTGATCTCTTTTGACCTTTCGTGACCTCTGGCAACCTCAAATGTGACCTAAGGTGAAAAATTTGTCGCGTATTTTATATGGTTTGACGAGACCTTCAAGTAGTATTTGTGTTTTTTCTTGTGGCACGTATGGAAGTTGGAAATTCCAGGATAGGTAGCCAATTTAGCCGCCGGGAGGTCGCGGTTGTGTCAGAACCCCCAGCCGGGCGTGGGTTAATAGCACAAATGTATTTTTAGCTGGATATGCATGGTTCGCCTATCCCACCTTGATGAAACTGCATGAAAACAATTTTTCCTTGTGAGAACGTTTATCATATGCTAAAATTGCATGGAGACGTAATCAAATTTATAAAGATCAGTACGTTAGTCTACTTTGCAAGTGACTATTAGTAATTGCAGGCTGTTATGCATGTGCTTGTGGAAATGTCATGCGTTTACTTGGCCTAAAGCCGGGATGGAATATTGCTGCATTTACAAACTCCGCAACCTGTCATGAGCTGACACAGGCCAGCTTGGTCTCTGTCTTCAAAGGTAAAATTTTTATGTCAAGTCACTTTTGCTTGGGCTCTATTGGAATGAAAATGGTGTAAAATCAACAAAAGTGGTACAAGATGTTACTGTTAGAGTTACATGTTATTAAAAGTGCCGGGACGACTGCAAAATTTGACAGTGCCGACTAAGCCCAGAATGACATCATCGGCAAAACCAATGTGGTACATGACTTCTTTCACCCTGTTTCTGTAAAGATGTAGCATAAGAATAGTTGTAAAGGCTGTTGTAAAGTAGCGTTAAGGTTGTTGTAGACATATTTGCATCAGAAGTCGGCAGCTCTTTTGCTGTAGAATGGGATAGAATAACAGCGGATTGCGATGATAGACAAGCCAATTTTTCCTGCTGTTTTGAGAAATGAGCGTTGGCAAAAGGAGTTGAGTGAATAAACAGTGAATATAAACTTTTGACATACAAGATTTACCGCAAGATTACGTATGATTTGCACGTGTGCAGAGCCCGCGAGGGCGGGGTCGTCCCTAGTCTAGTCACCTCGTCAGACGGTTAAAAATCGACTTTACAGCACACACACATAAACACCAATGGATTCGGGGCTAGGCGTGTAATCTCCATGCACTCTGTTCCCGCGGATGACCCCAGCAGCCAGCCGAAGTACATGGATCGCAGCCCAGATAGGCAAGGTACCAGGTCTTACCACCGTCCTCGGCGGGTACGGGATAGGACGGAGGACTCGGAAACCGGCCAACGCTGCCGACAACCAACTCACAAATCGGAGCACAGATCGATGTTATCTTCTGCTATCGGCGGGTTGTGGGGGGGTAGGGGGGGAGTAGGATGTGCCGCTCCGCACCTTTTGCACTCAGCCAGAGGGTGCATACGTGATGTTATGTTGCCTTGATAACCGAGAGCTGCTACGCAGACGCCCGCGGACAGAACCTTACAGCAGGGACGTCACGTGACGGGTAACGGGTTAAATGCCCTCAGTGTATGGAAAGCGTGCGCTTGGCCGCCTCAAAGATTTGGCCGATTAACATCCAGAGGGCACCAAGTAAAACACAGCCCCGTGAGTTGGCCTTATGAGCCAGTGGCAGTGTGAGCCCAGCGTGTGTAACGTGCAGTGGTGGCTAGCTCCACCAGAGCTTATGAGCCCATTGGCCCCGCAGTGGTATCTGTAGAGCAATCTAACACACGGCGAGTCTTTGGTGCTAACAGAGAGCTCCTGTGACGTAGCATCACAGCACCTGAGGTAGCCGCTTCACCAAACACTTCCTTGAGCCTGCCAGGAATGCCCGTTAGGCAGCTGGAGCAGCAGGCTGACCCCAGACGACCTAACGCACTGACCACGCTTCAGGCGGTACAAGTCGGTGCGGTGACCCGTCATGCCGTTCAACAACATTGGTCTGTTAACGATCGCAGAGCCTTTGCGGAAGGTCACACACGGCCGTGCGCACGAGGTGGACGCATGGCTTGTCCGCGATGGATCGGTGCCACGGAGCTGGCGTATTGCCCATGGCCAAAACACCTATTGTTTTTTGTGAGTAGGACATTGCGTGTGTAGTAAAGGGTTGTTTGGAGGGTGTTGCATGGCACTTGGCGGCATTGCGCTACGTGCATCACTATATACGCTCCATACACGTAATCACTACGCAACCACCTAAAATAAGCATAAAATCCAGACCGGGTGAAGTACATCTAGGTGGTCAGCATTTAATGTGACCAAAAATTGTCATTTTTTATCACCAACCACGAGTCCATCATAGGCTAGCAAAATAAATCCTGAACAATGAAACAACAACCACGCTTCACGAGCCCATAGTGGTACGTGCTTTCTGAATATAGTGTATCTGAAACGAATTGTTTTTTTTCCGAAATATCCTACAACACCACACACTAGTGACAGCTGGCGATGATCCGTTCCACATTCCACAGCATATATGGTGACTACAGATGCATTGATTGGCCGGTGCATGTGTGCGTACGCGGATCGTCTGTCGGGATAGCATGGCGACATGGACCAGGTTCTGTAAACAATCAGCACGCGATCAGCCCCGCCGGAGGGCAGCCCCGCAGCCGCGGACAAACCGATGTTCGGCGTGGGGATGCTGGTGTTGCCGAATGGCCCGATGTCGCCATAGCCGAGATCATCGACGAGCAGCACCAGGAAGTTGGGACGGTTGTCGGCGGTGGCGATGGTCGACGCTGTGTAGGAGAGCGTCGCCAGCAGCAGGAGCGGCCAGCGCATGGCGACACCACCGGCCCCGGGCGCACGTGGAAGTGACGAGCTACGCAGCTCACCCGACATGGCTGAGACGGCGCTGGGAAGTTTGAATGGCCGTCAAGAGCGATAGCGCTGCGGTTATTGACTGCATTAAGGGCATATTGTCATGTCAAAGGGCTTCAATTAGACGTGGACGGCAGCTCCTCTGCGCCACGCATCGCTGAGATCTGGTGACCAACTCCCGCAGGGCGGTACGTACAGTGCTGTCACCCGCCAGATGCGTACTGTATTGTAAATAAACCTTAAAGGCAACAGTGCGGTTGGTGGACGTTGCACATTGAAAATTCATCGCTAACCTCGGGCTAGAACAGCGCGGAAATGTTCTAATGACTTAAGCCACCACACGACAAGCTGAAACATTAACGACGACATGGCTTGTTGCACGAAGTTGATGGATAATTCAGCGAGCCCGTCTTTCCATTCATACTCCAGTAGCAGGTGCTAGTCCATTGGGGGGGGGGGGGGGGGATGGGACGAGGGAATATACGCCATATAGAAGTATGCAATTCTGTTTGAGACCATGCATCAGTCGAAGTACCACACCGGATGCTTGGTAGCAATATAACATGTACTTTTAGCGAGATGCAAGATAAATCGGTTGACTGCTGCCTTTATTATAACAAGTCACGATATCTTGCAAACCAGTTTTAGGCGGTGAGCACCCCTTCCCTGGAGGTGCTAGTTCAATCGCTTTTAATGAATTCTATTGATAAATCAAGAATGATGCCAGTCAACATTTTTGGAGCGTGCAAGAGTCTGTTCATGATTTTGATTGGCCTTTATAAGACTTTTTACAAATAAGCTGAATTCAATCACAGCGTGTTCACTCCACACACACATTTAAGTTGACACGGTATTCATCCCACCACTTCTACTCGCCGGCCAGCTTCCGCCTCTTGGCTTGCTCTGGCTGTCAGTCATGGCACCATCAATGTCACTTTTCCCCGTGCTATGCATCTCACCGCACTGTGGTTCGATGTGAATGTGTTGAACAAGACGGCAGCCAGCGCCCTGAACGCGTTGTCTTTGCTCGGGAAGCGGTAGCCATTGGGCAGCACAAGTCAACTGGACGGCTCATCACTCTTCCCAGGGTTTACCATGCCCTTCTGGAAGGTCTCTGGAACGCTTGGTGCAGCCACGTAAGTTGTACCGGATGCCCTAACCCCTGGCCAACCATCCGTCATATGGCATATGTCCTTGGGAGAGGACGATGATCTCGTCAGAGGGGCAGGCGAATTTCTCTCTCTGCGAGTCCGTGATGGACTTAAGGACGTCGTCTTGGTTCGAGCTGGATCCCCTACGTGACCCTGGACGTCGTCTCATGTCCATGTGAATCCGTCGCCCATGTCCATGTCACCGTCGTTAGAGTTAGAGCCGACTGTTCGGTGTTCATGGTCTCTGGACGACTTTGGGAGCCCCATTGTCTCAGGGGTCCTTAAACGGTGCAATATGAGCTCTGCTGATATTTAAAGTCACGACCCTACGGGCCTCGATTCTTCGCATGACCTACAGCCAGTTCTTCGGGCCCTTATGCCCCCCAACCGGGCTTTTGATCGCTCGTTCCAGTGGGCCGCCCCGGCCCTTCTTCTGGTTTCACCGAACACATCCCTCGGTCAGCTCAGGGCTCTTGCGAGCAGAGAACCACCTGTTTGGTGCTGTGGGCCCCTGACAGATAAAGGCCCCCTATCATTGTAAATCACTGGCCCCGGCTGTATAGCTGATTGGGAAGCGGACGGCCCAAGCCAACACGGAGTCGACTGTGCGGTACTGGTGGTGCCTGACCTACATATAGGCCCATATAGATTCTGGGGGTCCCCCTTCGGCGCAGAGGGCCCTCCGACTGTTATTTGAGGGCCCGCTCCCGCAAGTCGGGCCCCCGAATACGACTCCGGCCGGCCCTTCATGCTCTTAGACCCCCCAATGGGGCCCTTGATAGTTGGACCCGGTTATCCCTCTAGGCTCTTTAGGCCTCCTCGAACACTGCCTTTGGCCGACTCGGGGCCTCTTGCCAACACAGGACCCCTGCCATTGGCTGTGGGGGCCTGACAACCGCTGGTGCCCCGACTAATGCAAATCGCTGGCTCCCGCTTGTTCCTGCCTGGGAAATGGGCCTTATGGGCCATGCCGCCACGGAGGTGACTTTACGTTACTGGTTGTGTCTGGCCGACATATAGGCCGTTATCGAATCAGGAGCCCTTCATCAACGCACAGGGCCTCCTGGCTGGTATTGAAGTGCCCGGCCTTGAGGGCCGGGGCCGCTGAATGTCGTCTTCTGCCGGCCTTTCGGGCTCTTAATCCCAGGTTCCGGGGGACCCAGCGGGCCTATCGGAACTTATACCTATACCCACTAACCTCAGCGAGAGGGGCCAGCCACTAAGGGTGCTGAGATGGTCGTCTTTAGAGCTAGCTGGACATGTCGTCTGAAGCAATCTTGTGAAACGATTCCGCGAAGGCTTTTTCACACTTCTTGTTAATGATCCATTGCTCACTTTGACTGTTCGTCATGCTGTAGCGGCTTGTCCTTTCGAAGCCTCAATGTGAAAATGATACCGGTGAGATCTACAGACCAGAGTATCTTCAGCGATACGACCTGACTCCGTAAATCTTTCCAAAGTACACCTGCTCGATACGCGGTTGTTATCGCCTGCCCGCCGGCCCCAGCCTGGTGCTGGTTGCTGCAGCCGCCGTCACGTGGCCAGATGAGATTGAGGCGCCGGGTTCTGGTGTTTCTTTAGGTCGTAAACTTGCGAGTGAGCCTGCTCAAAGGTATTGTAAGCGAATACGCGCACACATACGCGCAACACACGCATACCCGCACGCACGCATTAAATACATACATACACACACATACACACACTCACACACACACACACACACACACACACACACACACACACACACACACACACCACACACACACACACACACACACACACACACACACACACACACACACACCTTATTTAGTTATACCTGGCCCATGGCGTCCCCGTTAGCCCTCATATCGCAAGAAAGGGCAACTTTCTAACGTGATCCCTCCAACCTGAGGGACACACCAGGTCTGCCTCTGTCCGGCAGACCGACAGGGGCACCGAACACCGTGCTGTCCAACTCACGTGAGCGCCGCTGGTGCCGGTGTGCTGCGGACAGACCCAAACAGTATCTCACCGTCGGCCGCTTACCCAGTGACGTCACCACCAAGTGCGCTGTCGCACTCTCTGGCGCCTCCGGACCGCGTGCCGTGTGACGCTCCAGTGCTGGCGCGCAGCCAAGTCCATGTCGGCCCCAATGTGCAGGTAATGTCCCTATCCGTCTATAGGCGTTGAGCGCTTTTTGTTGGACTACGTCCCAGACTGATTCTGGAGGAATATAATAGCTCTCTGATTTTATTTAAGACTTGACGTTACTGTTACGTTATGAACATGCTTGCCGGTTACCTCTAAACCATTACCAGATATAAGGCCCCAGTTATTTCTACGGACGTCGTCAGATTTCAGTTGGTCCTGAGAGTGTCCCGCCGTTTTTTGGCTCTGGGCCTGGCATGCGTCGCAGCCCACACAAATTGTGTGGTATATTGGTGTGACGGGACAAGCACAAGTTTTTCAAGTAACATTGCATCTGCAGTGAAGAATCCATACACTGAAGTCCAAGCCTGTATGAAAGTGAAGCTGGAGCCAAAACTCTGCTATCATTGGGGTTTTTATGACGCACACAGCTGCTGAGGCTATATGGTGCCGCCTGCCTCTCACCCTGGCAGGAAAGGTGGACACCGCGCGGAATCGACCTCTCTCTCTCGCTTCCCAGACGCGCAGTGGTCGAGGAGCCATAGCTCTACGATCGTTTGCAGGCGTAGCAAAAGCCCAAGCTACCAGTCAAAATGACAAAGCATAAGCCGAAACAGAAACCCACTATGTAAGCTGGCACGAAGGCAAAGCTGAAACGACACCTATCCTTAAAAAGCGGCTCAGAACTGAAACTGAACCCCAAGCTATTGGAGGAAGACTGAGGCCTTTCGTAGTCGACCCCAGATTCGTCCCCATGACTGTTTGGAATCGTTATCTACACTGTCTGTCTCCCGTATTGACTGAGCTCCCCGGCACCCGTCTGAAGAAAACATCGACGCCACGGTCGTCTCTCAACGAGGGACGTGGCTTCACCGGTCCCGCGCTGGGCCACGGCGCTATCCCGGCGTCCCCCGCGGCCCCGAGGGCACCACCAGCCACGTTAAGAGTTTGAGACGGTTTATTGAAAAACACCTCTTCAAAAGAGCGGAACACAAAACAAAAATTACCCTACGTACAAGTGCGACGAACAAATCGCCACGAAAATACCCGCATAGCAAGCAAGAACCGCTTGTACCAAATCATAAACAAACAATCAATAATTGCTGGACATCAGACACTGGGAAGTAACATATTCCACATTACTATGCAAGATGTAGAAAATTCCCTCCTCAATAGCTCCAATCCGATGAAAAACATAGTTTTAAGAAATAATCAAACTTTGGCTGGTCAGTTAAATACGCATTGAATTATCATGGCAATGCCTAACAGCCGTAACATACGGCAAGCCGCAACAAGTACAGATGAAAACCTAGTCGCCAGTAACCGCTGGTTAGTCATATTCGCTTCTAGAAACTGACATAGCTCATCAGAAATTCGCAAAGGAGTCCCAAAAGAAGCATTTTATCACACGAGCGACGCCACATTTCTTAACGTTTAACACAGCACGGTAGCATATCCTTGAAAATGCACCGAGTCAGATCCCAAACCTGAGGCACCACGAAACAAGCTTTGGTGCGGCACCAAATGCCGCACCAAATCATCCACCCAGCCTGCAGACGCTAAACAACTTTGATCCTACCTGGTCATCTAAAACAATAATTCCTCTAGCCGAGAACACAGCTTCCCAACTCGCCGCTATCATCGCTAGCGTCGTCAGCGTAGCTCGAGCAGTTTCTCCACCTGCCGCCGCGTGTCGCTGAGGTCGACGGCGGAGTGGCCCACCGTGCGCGGGTCCTCATAGATAGCGTGATCGTTGCCGCCCGGACTCGACTTATCGCCGAAAAAGTGAATCTCTGAAATGACAGTCCAATCACCACCGCGTCGCCGCCCCATCGTGCCACGCACCAGCCGGGACCCGGCCGTCCCACTGCTCGCCGGGTGGCTCTGCCGGCCGCCCGGAGCCTGGTCCGACCGGGAGCAGCACGGTGACGGGCGGTCACGACCCGCTGGTCTGACCCGTAGGGGCTCTGCGCTCAGCGCCGGCGGCGGCGGAGGAGAAGGAGGAGGAGGAGGAGGGGGCAGGGCGCGTTAGGCACAGCCCTTCCCCAAATGGAATGTTTGCCAGCTTCGAATTGTGTAGCCAAAACAAACTCCACTCACCAACAACCTTGACATAAGCTTGCAGCACAAAGCTAGAGGCGACGAATACACCATGCACGATGCACAACATAAGATTTGGCGTGGAAAGTCAGCTGTCCGCCAGCTGCGGTGGGGGGGGGGGGGGGGCAGTACCCAACAAGGCGCAAGAACATACCTCAAGGCTCGGTAATGATGTTCTGAGGTCCTCGGCAGTGCCAACCAAATCCGAGCCATGACAGCCAGCTTCACATTGTTTTTTTTCTCAATTATGTTACAGTTAAACTTCTCCAAGCTGCTTTCCTCGGGAGCTGCCAACCATTCGTCGATCTCCGACACCACAGGGGTGCTCTGTAATGAATTGATTGACTTGACAGCTATAATTGCCACTCGGCATTAATGGGTCAAGCCAAATCCGCTCTACGGGCAAGCCTGAATCTAAAACCGCAGGCTTCCTATGTAACCGAGATCGCCATAATCACGTGCGGAGCACACGGCAGGATCATCTCCAAAGTCTGCTCTCTAAACATGGCACCGCTGCCGACAAAACGCGGTCGCGCATACCGAGCGGCGAGGCTGCGAGTATGCGCTACCACTCGAATTATCTTCCATAAATACTTCGCAGTGTAGATATGCACCAAAGTATCGGTTTATGTCATGAAGCTGTGCTGTATCCTCACCAGAGACTCAGGGTGGTTATTTGTCTATATATTCGATTTGGTGCATTATTTTGAAAACTTCTGTCTCCCAGCTATGATGGGAGCAACGCTGGAACACAGCATGACATCTTTGAAAGGAACTGTATGTGCATGGCATGCCCTAGAAACAGCCCGACATGACACAAGTCCACAAGTCCCATGCTGGATCTATAAGACGTCTTAACGGTTGAGTATCCTTTCTTGCTTGTTTGTGAGCCTGCGCCCTTAGGATGCATTGTCATATATATATATATATATATATATATATATATATATACATATATATATATATATATATATATATACATGCATATATATATATATATATAACGGTCAACGTAATATATATTGATATTTATATATACATATATAGATATATGTATACAATTTACCAATAATTGTGATAGGTATAATTAGCAATTACCTTTTATTTCCATAAGCATCTTTATATATATATATATATATATATATATAATATATAAGGTTGTATACGTTAATTTGGCACGTGGCTTGTATTGTTGGCGAATTGCAGTCATTCGGTGCGCGTGATGTATCGATGCGTGCATGAATATTTATTGTTTTTTTCGAATAAAAGCCGAAATATTTGGTTTGGTCTAATTACTGCAGTCACTTAATTACCGGGTTAGCCCTAGACTACGCCAGTGCTGGGGCTGGTAGCTTGATGCCGATGGCTAACGTCTATAGTGCTTTCCCCAGCTACTCACTACTCAAACACGTGTGTTGCCGTTCAGCATGTCTGCTAAGGTGACTATCAATGTTATATATAAACTACCCATATCTGATGCATGGAAACATTCCAAACTTTGCCTTCATTGATTCTCCAGTTAAAATTAGAATAAAACAACATGCAGCCTCACACACATTCCTTTGAGAAGCGAGGAATCACTCTCGCGTCAACGTAATCAATGTCACGTGCATTACTGCTTTGTTTGCCACTACGCCTACAAAGGCATCGGTGACTGAGCACACAGTCGCAGCGGAACCAGGATATTCCCCTGGCTTTACTGCGTTGAAAATAGCAACGCAGGCTCCTTGGAACGGCTGCGGTATGGACTTCGAGCTTTCCTGTGCGATAAACATGTTTTCCATTCAGAGCCTTTTGGGGGTGGGTTCCCTTATACCCTTATACTAAAGTATAACCTTCACAGCTTAACTGACCAAATGCAAGTGAGATAAGAGGCAGTGCTCAATTTAATGATGCAACTATCTAGGAAGCCATGCTGAAGTTATATTACTTCGTGAAGACGTTTGTCCTTGAATTATCGTACTGTCTTAATCATGCAGACACAAGAGTTCCTTTTGCTGGCAATCACGGTTTGACTTTGAGGAACTACAGATAAGTGACTTTCAAGATATATTTTTTCTTTCGCACCACAAGATCAGCTATTCATTTCTACCCAGCAACGCAATCTGTATTGCCGCTACGCTGCGCCGTTCGGAAGTAGCATTGAACAAACACGGGGACGGAACTGCACCCGCAACGGAGCGTCTGTTAGGCCGCCATTCTGCCAGCGCCAGATCAGCCGACTTCACCACCAACGCGATGTTATGACGAGGGCAGCCTGCATCAGGTCGGGGACCATGATCGGCAACACCAAGGAGATACGACCAACGGTGTGTGCACCAACAGAACGACCACGCATTGGGTACTCGGAACCGGTGCGTTAAGTGGAGAACGGGGCCGGGCTTGCTCGGAATCGGCAGGGCGCGTCCACACACCCATATGTTGCAGCGTGTTCACGGATACTTGGGGTCGGTGCAGCGACAGAATGGTGGCTGACAGCATGCCTGCAGCTGCGGCCGCCACATGTGGTCCCACCAGGTCATCTGGCTTGGCACCCCTTCTAGGCCGGCCTGGTGCTGCTCCACGGCGTTCCGCATGGTCTGCAGCACGCGCCCGTACTGCGCCGTGTCGGGCGAGAGCGGCCTTTCCTCGCTGATGTCCTGCTGGATGTTGTAGACGGCCGGCTGCGGCAGCACCAGCGAATGGTGGCACTGACAGATGTATGGACAGCGCTGAGTGCCAGGGATCCACGGCGGCCAGTAGAAGTGTACCTTCCACGTGTGCGCCGCGTCCTCCATCCAGCGCGCCGAGTGGATCGTCGCCTTGCAGTAGTGGAAGAGGAAGCGGTGGGGGGAGACATGCGCGGCACCCGACAGCAACGGCAGCATGTCTCGGCCGTCAATCTCCCGGTTCGGCAGCTCTCTCGACACGTCCAGACCGGCCAGCCGCAAAGCCGTGGGCAGCAGATCCATGCTGGAGACCGGCAAGTCAACCACCGATCCGGCTGGCACGCGCGGCGGGTAGCGCACCATTGTCGGCATGCGTATGCCACCCTCCATGCCACCCATACCCTTGCCACCCTTGAGAGGGCCATTGAAGCCGCCCTGGACGTCACCGTTGATGCCACGCTCCTCCGTGTGGCCGCCGTTGTCGGAGGTGAAGTAGACGAACGTGTTTCGGTCGAGGCCGAGGCGCCGTAGAGTGTGCAGGATCCGCCCGACCGCCCAGTCAAGCTCCAACACGCTGTCGCCGTACAGACCGTGTCGTGACTTACCCCGGAACTCGTCCGCCACCGCCAGCGCCGCGTGCATCTTGCAGAATGAGTGCATGTGAAAGAAGGGACGGCCGGCGCGCGCATGCGCCGCCAGCCGCTCCTCCGTCTCGGCCACGAAGCGCTGTGCTAGGCCCTTGAGCCGCATCGGCTGCTCGACCACCTGCTCGTCCTGCATGATGAGTGAGCTCAGGATTTTCCAGTTGGCGAAGAAGAGTGCGGTGAGCAGCGCAGCGCCGGTCAGAGCCAGCGAGAGCGCGAGGAGTAGCCGTGAGCGGCGACGGAAGAAGAGTGCCGACATCACTCCACCGGCCATCAGCGCGTAGAGGATGGGGAAGCCGTTGGGGTGGACGGAGGCGTAAACCGTCTCGCCGTCGTCGCCAAAGTCCTTCAGGTTGGTCATGGGGATGCCGTAGAAGGAGTCGAAGCCGTGCGTCAGCGGGTGGTGGCAGTGATCTCCATAGCGTTGGCAGCTGATGCCCAGGTGCCACTTGCCAACGAGCGAGCTGGTGTAGCCGTGACGACCAAGCACCTGCGGCAAGAGATGTCCCGGCGTCGGTTCACTGGGAAACGTGACCGCGTGACAGCTGTGGGCGGTGGTGAGGTCACTTGGGAAAGCGGCAATGAGGAAGGTCCGGCCGGGAGGGGGTGGGGGTGAGATTGAGGGGTGGGGGGGGGGGGGGTCTTGTACAAGTGATAACACCAATTCTCTATGTTGTTTAGCAGCCAAACGAAATGCATTTGGGCGAAGAGAGCTGATTTTAAGCAGATAGACGCCGTCAGCCATCGTTCAGAAATTCCGCAGGCAAGGTGAACCCGTCAGCAAGCATCCAGGCCTTGGGCAGGATGATTTCGAATCAGGGCGGACGAGGAGCACGCCTGACCTTGGGCAGTGTGGTTTCGTTGGGCAGCAGTCCCAACCTGGACGCCGCTAGCAGGATAATCTCCCATTCGTCCTCCTGAGGCGCTAGCCCGTATCTGCGATGTAGAACACGGTCATCATGAGCTATGAAACGAAATGCGCGCTAGCGGAAGGAACTTTTTCAAGGCAGGTTGACGCCGTCTGTATGTGTTCGAGATATTTTGTGTCGAGGAATATGGTGCCGAACTGAGACACATGCGGCTGTTTTGGACTTTGTTAACTCCGGTTGCGGGCAGGAGTGTAACCAGAATTTCACAATGGGCGAGACGGGGGGAGGGGGGGGGGGGGGCGGCGAAGAAATCAACTCAAAATGGAGAACGGAGAAACGATTTGGGAGCACCGCAGATGCGCGAAATTACTTACGTGGCGCGAGACGAAATCGCAGGTTCTAAAACTTTTTGTGTACCTATCTATCTGGAATTTTCGAAGGTTAACATAAATTCACGTGCGGATTCACGCATGACTTGTCACTGGTAACAGCTAAGACCCTCGCGAAAGCCGGGGTCCTTGGTTCCTGCTCTGGTCGCTGCGAAGAGCCGGTGGGCGGGGCCGAGGCATGCCTTAAGCGCGGTCAACGGTCGCTGACCTGATGGGAAGTCGGCCAGTGAGGAGGGCGGCACGACTTGGCGTACACATGGCGGCTGCCACGAGACTCTGCTTCAACACGGCACCCTCGGCAGCTAGTCGGTCTGCCATGCAGTCAGCAGTATTTAGTATTACATTTTGTAAGACATTGACAACTTATCACCCTGATAACTGTCCTAAAGTATGTCATTAGTTCAGTTCAAGATGCAGCTTAAAACCCGAAAGCAGGAGTAAATCACTCGCCATTATTATTTATCGACTGTTTTTTTTCTGAAACACCCTACAACACCCTACAATGCCAGCCGACGATGGTCCGTTTCACATTTCACGACATATTTTGTGACAAAAGATGCATTGATTGGCCAGTGCATGTGCGCGTACGCGGATCGTCTGTCGGGATGGCATGGTGACATGGACCAGGTTCGGTAAACAATCAGCACGCGATCAGCCCCGCCGGAGGGCAGCCCTGCAACCGCGGACTAACCGATGTTCGGCGTGGGGATGCTGGTGTTGCCGAACGGCCCGATGTCGCCGTAGCCGAGATCATCGACGAGCAGCACCAGGAAGTTGGGACGGTTTTCGGCGGCGGCGACTGCCGACGCTGTGTAGGAGAGCGTCGCCAGCAGCAGGAGCGGCCAGCGCATGGCGACACCGCCGGCCTCGGGCGCACGTGGAGGTGATGAGCTACGCTGCTCACCCGACGTGGCTGAGACGGCACTGGGAAGTTTAAATGGCCGTCAAGAACGATAGCGCTGCGGTTATTGACTGCATTAAGGGCATATTGTCATGTCAAAGGGCTTCAATTAGTCCTGGACGGCAGCTCCTCTGCGCCACGCATCGCTGAGATCCGGTGACCAACTCCTGCAAGGCGGTACGTACAGTGCTGTCACCCGCCAGATGCTTACGGTATTGTAAATAAACCTCACAGCCAACGGTGCCGTCGGTGGACGTTGGACATTGAAAATTCCCGCCAGCCTCAAGCTAGAACAGTGCGGCAATGTTTAAATGACTTAAGCTACCACACGACAAGCTGAAACGTGAACGACGACATGACTAGTTGCATGAAGTCCATGGATAATTCAGCGAGCCCGTCTTTCCATTCATACCCCAGTAGCAGGTGCGGGTCCAAAGGGGGGGGGGGGACTGTACGCAAGGTATAAAAATGCGAGTTTGTGGCCATGCTTCAGTCGAAGTACCACACCGGACGCTTGGTAGCAATATAACATGCACTTTTGGCGTGGTGCAAGGCATACCGGTTTGACTACTGCATATATTACAACAAATCGCGATATCTTGCAATACCTACGCTGTTTGGTCACAAAAGGGAATCCAGTGTTAGGCGGTGAGTATCCTTTCCCTGGAGCTGCTAGTTCAATCGCTTTAAATAAATTATAATTATAAATCATAGCATGATGCCAGTCAACCATTTTGAAGCGTGCAAGAGTCTGTTTACGATTTGTATTGGTCTTTATCTGCTTCTTTACAAATAAGCCGAATTCAATCACAACTTGTTCATTCTACACTTACATTTAAATTTACACGACAGCCATCCCACGACTTCTTCCTGCCGGCCAGCTTCCGCCTCTTGGCTTGCGCTGGCTGTCAGTCATGGCACCATCAATGTCACTTTTCCCCGTGCTATGCATCTCAACACACTGTGGTTCGGCGTGAATGTGTTGAACAAGACGGCAGCCAGCGCCCTGAACGCGTTGTCTTTGCTCGGGAAGCGGTGGCCATTGAGCAGGACAATTCAACCAGACGGCCCATCACTCTTCCCAAGGGTTACCATGCTTTTCTGGAAGGTCTCTGAAAGACATGGTGCAGCCAAGGAAGTGGTACCGGATGCTCTAACCTCTGGCCAGCCATCCTTCACATGGCATATGTTCTTGGCAGAGACGGCTCTTCACATTTCTTGTCAATGATCCAGCTCCCACTTTGACTGTCATACCCTTCACTTTAAGCCTACCCTTCAACGACACGACCTGACTTCATAAATCGTTCCAAAGTACAACTGCTCAATACGCGGTTGTTATCGCCTGCCCGCCGGCCCCAGCCTGGTGCTGGTTGCTGCAGCCGCCGCCACGTGGCCAAATGAGATTGAGGTGCCGGGCTCGAGTGTTTGTTTGCGTCCTAAACCTGCGAGTGAGGCTGCTCAAAGGTATTGTAAACGAACACATACACGTACACACACACACACACACACACACGCACGCACGCACGCACGCACGCACGCACGCACGCACGCACGCACGCACGCACGCACGCACGCACGCACGCACGCACGCACGCACGCACGCACGCACACCACACACACACACACACACACACACACACACACACACACACACACACACACACACACACACACACACACACACACCTTATTTAGTTATACCTGGCCCATGGCGTCCCCGTTAGCCCTCATATCACAAGAAAGGGCAACTTTCTAACGTGATCCCTCCAACCTGAGGGACACCCCAGATCTGCCTCTGTCCGGCAGACCGACAGGGGCGCAGAACGCCGGGTTGTCCAACTCACGTGAGCGCCGCTAGTGCCGGTGTGCTGCGGACAGACCCAAACACTATCTCACCGTCGGCCCCTTACCCTGTGACGTCACCACCAAATGTGCTGAGTCACTCTCTGGCGCCCCGGACCATGTGCCGCGTGACGCCTCAGTGTTGGCGCGCAGCCGCCAAATTGATGCCGGCCCCTATCTACAGGCGACATCCTTATCTGTCTATTCGCGTTGGACGCTTTTCGGCGACTACATCCCAAACTGATTCCGGCGGAATATAATAGCTCTCTGATTTGATTGAAGACTGGTAGCACTGTTGCGCTAAGAACATGCTCGCCAGTTACCTTTAAACCATTGCCAGATATAAGGCCCCTAGTGTATAAGCCGTCGAATTGTTGACCGCCCTCCTAAGAGTATCGTATTCATCTTGAAATGGCCTGAGCCCGTCAGTCAGTACCAGAATCAGCATGGAGACAAAGCCGTACTTTTGGCTTCGAGGTCAAGCCGGAACCAGAGCAATAGAAATGATCCAAAGTAAGAGCACTGGATTCGTTGGTCGACATTATGGAGCTGACATCGAAAGCAGCGACGCCGAACAAAGGAAATGCTGATCCAAAGACAAGCTCATCAGTTTGAAGTCCCGCCAGGAAGTCGAAGCCGTATCTATCGCACGTTGATCTGCAAAGCCAAAACCATTATTGTATCTGTCAAAACCGCGTGAGATTAATGTCACCGAGGTTTTGCGGGATGGTTGAGACCAGGCGTCAACATTAGCAGCATTACCAACGTTACCATAGTATACATTTCGGACTGCCACCGTCTTGTGTTAGGACACGTACAACGTTTCGAACAGTTCTTTCTCCGGACATCGTCAGCTTTCAGTTGGTGCTGAGAGTGTCCCGCCGCTTCTTGGCGTTGAGCCAGGCATGCGTCGCAACCCACACAAATTACGAACTCTATTGGTGTGACGGAACAGGCACAAGTTTTTCAAGTAATGTTGCACCTGCAGTGAAGAATCCACACACGGAAGTCCAAGCCTGCATAGATCGCATGAGGATGACGCCAGTGCCATAACTCAGCTGTTGTCATTGAAGCTTTTACGACGCACCCAGCCGCTGAGGCTATATGGCGTCGCCTGCCTCTCACCCTGGCAGGACGGGCGAGCACCGCAGAGAATCGAGCCCGGTACCTCTGGCTTCCCAGACGCGCGGTGGTTGAGGAGCCATAACTCTAGAATAGTTTGCGTGCGTAACAGAGCCAAAACTAGCAGTCAAAATGACAAGCATAGGCCGAGACAGAAACCGACAATATATGTCACAAAGCCAACGCTGAAACCACACCTATCATTAAAAAGCGACGCTCAGAACCGAAACCAAACCTCAAGTTATTGGAGGAAGACTTCAAAGCTGGAGTCGGCTTCCTGAAGCCGACTCTCACTTCGTCCCCATGACTGTTTGGAATCATTCTCTACACTGCCTGGCTCCCGCATTGACTGAGCTCCCTGGAACTCGTCTGAAAAAAACATCGACGCCACGGTCGTCTCTCAACGACGGACGTGGCTTCGCCGGTCCCGCGAGGGGCTGCGGCGCTATCCCAGCGTCCCCCGCGGCCCCGGGGGCACCGCCAGCCATGTTCAAACTTTGAGACGGTTTATTGGAAAACACCTTTTTAGAACAGCGGAAAACAAAACGAAAACGATCCTACGTACAAGTGCGACGTACAAACCACCACGAAAATAACCGCATCGGAAATAAGAACCGCTCGTACCGAAAAATACACAAACAATTTAATGAATGCTGGATATCAGACAATGGGAAGTAACATATTCCACATTAATATGCAAAACGTAGAAAAATCCCCACTCAATGCCTCCAGTCCAATGAAAAACATAGTTTTAAGAAATGATCAAACTTTGGTTGGTCGGTTAAATGCGCATTGAATTATCATGACAATGCGTAACAGCCGTAATATACGGCAAGCCGCAACAAGTACAGATGAAAACCTAGTCGCCAGTACGCGCTGGTCAGTCATATTCGCTTCTAAAAACTGACATAGCTCACCAGTAATTCACAAACGTGTTTCAAGAGTAGGCATTTTATCACACGAGCGACGCTACATTTCTTAAATTTTAACAAAGCAGAGTGACATATTCTTGAAAATCCACGAGTCAGATCCCAAAGCTGAGGCACCACGAAACAAGCTTTGGTGTGGCATCAAATGCCGCATCAAATCATCCACCCAGTCTGCAGACGCTGGGCAGCCTTGGTCCTAGCGCGCCACCTATAGCAATAAGTCCTCTAGCCGAGAACACAGTTTCCCAACTCGCCGCTATCGTCGCTAGCGTCGTCAGCGTAGTTTGAGCAGTTCCTCCACCTGCCGCCGCGTGTCGCTGGGGTCGACGACAGAGTGGCCCACCGTGCGCGGGTCCTCATAGATGGCGTGATCGTTGCCGCCCGGACTCGTCTTGTCGCCGAAAAAGTGAATCTCTGAAATCATAGTCAAATCACCACCACGTCGCCGCCACATAGTGCCACGCACCGTCCCCGGACCCGGCCGTCCGACTGCTCGGCGGGTGGTGAGGAGGAGGAGGAGGAGGAGGAGGAGGAGGAGGAGGAGGAGGAGGAGGAGGAGGAGGAGGAGGAGGAGGAGGAGGAGGAGGAGGAGGGAGGAGGAGGAGGAGGAGGAGGAGGAGGAGGAGGAGGAGGAGGAGGAGGAGGTCCGTTAGGCACAGCCCTTCCCCAAATGGAATGTTTGCCAGCTTCGAATTTTGTAGCCAACTACCTTGGCAGAAGCTTGCAGCACAAATCTAGAAGCAAGGAATACACCATGCATGATGCACAACATGAGACTGGCCCTGGAAAGTCAGCTGTCTGCCAGGTGCGGAGAGAGGCAGTACCCAACAAGGCGCAAGAACATGCCTCAGGGCTCGGCAATGAGGTCCTGAAGTCCCAGCAGTGACAGCCAAATCCGAGCCATGATAGCTAGCTTCACATTGTTTTTTCTCAATTGTGTTATAGTCAAATGACAGACAGCGCTACCCAGATCTCTGCCTTGTTCCCCTGCACGAATGGGGTCAATTCTAAGCCAAAATAAGTGGGAACAAAGCCATGATCATCTAAGGGTTTTATCACCGCCTTCCGAATGAGTTTTGTGTCCCGATTCAAACACAAAGTTATCCGAATTAACCTTGATTCACAACCTTTACGGAATGATTTAAAGAACCCATTCATTCCAGCGATCTGATGACTATAACGCACGGGTGATCACAGACTGAAGAAACGTTATTTGAATACAATGCAAGTTTTACCAATATAAAGACTTGTATTGAAAGATTAGTGGTGACTTAGAACTGGGCCGAACTGCACAAACTGGTCTCATTCAAACAGCGGAATGACTACCTGCACGAGCCCTTCGACCAGCCCAAAATGTTTTAACTACCCTGAAATGGCATGGCAATGAAATGCGAATGACTGGTGTAACCCTAATTAGTTGGTGGCCATTGCAGAATTTCTACCTGTTCTACGGCCGTACCATACACAGATGGGATCATCAAACTGTAACTAAGTCACGGAAAATGGCGTCACTGGGTCACCCAATTGACCCGTCCGCTTGGTGTGACCGTAAGCCATCCAGTCTCTGGCTGAGGCAAGAGCCAGACACAAGGACTTCCAAGCGAGGGGCTCCAGGCTTCCAGGTAGCACCACGTGGGTCGATTGCTGATGGTGATCCCAGCTCAGTCATTAGTTATCAAAGGCGGATGGAATGGGTCACAGTGAGTGATTTTTAATCCATTTATATAACACTTCGCCTGAATCACTCGAAAGCTGCAGGAACCAAATCGACCCTTTGAGTTTGAAAAAAGAAGAAGGCAAATAATTCGAATCGAGCATGACTCATCGAGAGACGGAGTAGGCCATACAACCTGAATCCGAAGGGAATCAAGCACAAATCTGGCGCTACAACTTAAATTTTACGCCAATCGGCCATATTACTCTCGCAGTAATGTTTACATAATAAACCAAAGACATGGGATGAAAAATGTACGCCCAGGTAGCATTTTTCACTGTGTATAGCCTCACACAAACACGTGTCCATAGTCTCTCCGCGTGCCTGCGCGTGCCTCCACGCCCCGCCCCGCCCCGACAATCCGTCCGCGAGCTCACCATCAAAGCCCTCCTTCTCGACGAACTGCAGCGAGTACGTCTTGTCCCAGCCCTTGGGGAACACATCGACGCTGATCTGGCCGCCTGCAACACACGCGCGCACGGGTGACGGACTGACGGTGGACCGGTCTGGCGAGTGACATGGGCTTCACCGCACGGCGCCTCCCTTCGGCGGCAACCGGTGTCGTTGAAATGTTTGTGCCATCGCAATTGCGCTGAGCGTAAGCTGCGGATTTGGGGATATTTTTGGAATTTGGGGGAGTCTGGTGGCCAATGACGATATTACACGGAGACATGGCATTGCGGAATCTTGAGAATTTGCCCAACAGGGTGCTGATGCATGATAAAGCACGTAGGAAAGAGGTTCGCAGGTTGTGGGTGGCCTTCCCCGTCGTCCTGCGACAGCAAGTCGGATTAACCGCTTGCAACAGGTTGCAACAACAGGAATGCAACAGACTGCGGCGTGTTTGCACTGTGCGTCGGCAACAGGTTACGTTATGCGTCTCAACGAGCAGAGCACATGCAATCCACTGGGCACGCATGACGCCAGGCACTCAGCTGAGCTCGACGCTAGGAGAGTATGGAAAAGACACAACAGCTAATCAGCTTGGAAGCTCACAACCCCACGGTGGTCCTGAGGCGACTCGCACCGACGCGACACGTGACAAACGGAGCGCACTGCTGGGGGAGGGGGGGGGGGGGGCGGGCGCGCCGGCCGCGTACCGATGCAGAAGCAGAGGCCCGAATCGCCG
>NW_023597055.1:20005414-20042564 GCF_011947565.3 Pollicipes pollicipes
ACACACACACCTCATGTGTTTATGCCACTATGGGGAATTCAACGACTTGGGATTAAATCAAGCCTTCAGGCTGTAAGGGAGAAGTGATTCGTCGCTTGCGGCTGATAATGATATAATTTAGTGTTACGCAATTTTACGCGTGCAAGTCAAACATATGTTGTAGACTGGTCATTCATCGCTGTGGTATGCTGAAGAAAAAATAGCACTTGTGAAATTGAACTGTTTTATATAATATGCCACTCATCATTCTGCCTTTTTGCACGGTGCTCAGGTGAGCAGCTGCTGTTTCGGGCCGCGCAGACCCGTAAACTTCAGTGAGAAGTGGCGCCACATTGTGCGGCTCGCCAGCGCTGTCCACAACCTTCATCGCGAGCCCGCGGCATCTCGTCACCATGATGCCGGCGAGGTTGTCGGCAGGGATGCCTTCCAGTTCCGCCAAGCGCGCCGGATGAACGCGTCTAGTAACGCTGAGCTGTCGTCAATCGGGAACTCTGTTAAAGAAACCCTCACCGTCGGCGCGTGCTCTGGGACGTCCTCTGGCGTCTTTAGACCCCTGCCGTTGTCCGGGATCAACACAAGATGACACTCCCGTCGCTGCCACCATGTCGCGGTCGTCGGCGAGCGGGCCCAGTCATACGCCAGGTGCCGCGTGACCAAACTTGTATTAGCCAACCTGCCTCACCCCTCATCGCCGACCGCCGTGCCTCGGGTCGTCACGTGACACAGAGACCAGGGTCAGCAGTGGCAGACGTAGCCAGCCGGAAAGCAGGGTCTGACAGTCATGACCAAGTGTTGATGGTCTGCAGTGCTCAATAGCCTAGGTGTTGGTGTACTGTTTGTGATTTTACTTTAGCATTGGCTACACTAACTTTGTCCTCGTTGCATGAAGCACTTATGAGTTGTACCACTCTTAGTTTAGTTGTAACTTAGTATTTTCCCTTAGGATCTGATCACGCTTGTGGGTTTTGATTTATTCCGTTTGCTGATTTCTTTCACCTTCTTAGCAGGGAGTGTCGCGACTTAGCCTTTGTTTTGGATGTTGAAACATAGTTCTCAGAGTCGCGATGGTTAGTGGTGGGAGCACTTTCGGTCACCTCTCATGGTTAGTGGGTAGATAGAAATCGAACGCGAGCTATCGATAGATCAAAACATTTCAGACTAGCTGTGTCACGCAGCCTTTCTGTCTGCCGCCAGCATTTACAAATATCGTCTTCTGAGCACTCCTATAATGTGGCTTTGCCATGGACATGCCATTAAATCGCTGTGACCATAAAGCGTTCGGTGCACGCGACGTATGCGCATCTCCTCATTGCATTGTTTGCCAGCTGCTGTGATTTGTAACCTCCCACCACCTGCACAAATACCTTCGACACACAGAGCTTTAGTCATCTTGGTATGAGCACAGCTATTTATAATCCAGAAGAGGGATTCCTGGTCCTACATGGTCAAGCGAGAGGATGTATCCTCAGGGTACACAGCTGCGTTTTGAAGGATCCAGGCATATGGCTCTTATTGGTTTTGCTTTATTTCTTGGCTTTTGATGATTTCATGTTGTGCCAGTTGGCGGTGTCAGAGTTGGTCTTTGACTAAGGAACAGATTCTTTATCGAATATCATTCTTCAAAGAACAATGTTTACCCTAGATTCCGCATTTAAATAAGTCAAGGCGTCAAGGCGTTGGGCGTTAAACAAGTCCACAAGTCAAATCGTACGGATGGTTTGGCAGACCGGATGTCAGCATCCGTGTGTGAGCGGCCCGCCCCTCTCTGGCGGGCCACTGCCGCTCTCTCGGACATCGGGCGATCTTCAGGCAGGCGGCCGCCCCTCTCGGGCGGGCCGCTGCCGCTCTCTCGGACATCTGGCGATCTTCAGCCAGGCGGCCGCCCCTATCGGGCGGGCCGCTGTCACTCACTCGGACACCGGGCGATCTTCAGCCAGGTAGCCGCCCTCTCGGGTGGGCCGCTGCCGCTCTCTCGGACATCGGACGATCTTCAGCCAGGCGGCCACCCCTCTCGGGAGGGCCGCTGTCACCCACTCGGACACCGGGCGATCTTCAGCCAGGCGGCCACCCCTCTCGGGCGGGCCGCTGCCGCTCTCTCGGACACCAGGCGATCTTCAGCCAGGCGGCCATCCCTCTCGGGCGGGCCGCTGCCGCTCTCTCGGACATCAGGTGGTCTCCATCCAGGCGACCGTCACTCAAGTTTTGATTGTATTGGGTGCATTTTCTCGCAAGTTGAAAGCCCACTGGCGCGTAAGTTGCGCGAAATGTTGTTTTAGACGCTCTTAAAAATGAGGTGGCGATGTTCTGGATGTCAGGGAAGCGCTGCTGACTGTAGATAAACATGTGGTGTGCATGCGTTTATGTCTATTTGTACGCCTGTGTATACATGTGGTCTTATGCTACTTTGATGGTAGCGTTTATTTATATGCTGAGCCTTGCCTGTAGCGTACCGTTTCATTTCAAACATGACTCGGCACGACATAAATATGTGACACGTTGGGCTTTGGGCTCAACTCTGTTTTGTTTAACTCTGCTCAATTCAAGTGTTTTGTGTTCAACTCTCGCTCCGATGGTGCGGGCATTACACCCCTCCCCCATTTTTTCTGAGGACATCTCTTCCGTGTGTCGGATAATCACGCGCCCATCTTTCACAGCCTCTAAGACACTTATTTCACGTGTTTTGACATAAAACATTTATTTAAACACAAACATTTGACATTTATTACACGTGTTTTGACGCAACAAAATATGTTCCTTGCCTGTATTGCTTAAGCGTGGTGACGATATTTAGGATCACTGCACGTCGACGCGTGGCCGGCGGGGACGGCGGGCGGCAACCCACACGAATCCGCTAATCGCACGCGGGGGCCGACACATTCTCATTAACACGCGCTCGGGTGGCGGTGGGGTCAATTTGACGCCCTCCCCTCCCCCGCCGGTTTTTCCAGAAATATCTCTGAACGGCAAATTACTAGGCAATGAACAAAGGAATTGATAGTTGTAATAAATTCCATTGACTTAGGGTTGGGTATGATGATCAGACCGAGGCCAAAACTAATGTGCTTTATTACTCAAGACCTTGCATTATGGGATAATTGTTGGTGCTCAATTCGAATTTATTTACAACAGGGACCGCAACAGGCATGTTCCATAAACTTCTCAAAGGGCACGGAGGGCTACTGACCGAAAATAACCCAAGTCAATGCTTAAGATTTATGAACATATCGCCTAGTGTAGTCCCCGGCACTTATTCAAATGACAAAATAGAAGCCATCTCGTAGTTTCTTGGTCACCTTAACCTATTTAAGGTAAAAAAGTCAGTGACCTTGTGTCAAAACCAGAGATCTTTTGCTTAGGCAGTTATTCGGGTCAAGGCGGTTGCATGAGGTCTGGGGTTCCTCACACACCAGTATGGAGTTTGACGATGCCTGAACTTATTTGACCCCAGGTCGCCTAGGAACCTAAGATTTTGTCACAAGTGAGTTCAAATGCCCACCAAGCCATCCTGTGAGCGTTTCTAGCTCCACTGGTTTTAAGATCTCAGAGGTTTACATTGCCCCCCCCCCCCCTGAGCAAAGGGTATTCAACCGGCCACCCGAGCGCGTTCTAGCGGGTTCTAACTACATCATAAATACGAGCTCAGAATACATAAACCTCCACAGCAATGTGCTTTGCATTAAACAAAGACACATTATGTCGCTGGCGCCACTACATTAGTCCAAACACGATCCCAGTGGCTGAAACAAGAGCACAATTTTCTCATTGCAGTGATCGCCAGCCACCACGTGGCTTCCGAATCCCGAGAAGCTGGCAGCCAATCGGCAAGAGGGGAGGAAGCCAGGTCAAAGCGAGGGCGGCCGCGCGGCGCCATAAATACGGGCATACGCTACGTGCGACACAAAAGTGCAGCTGAAGTGGCGTTTTCGTGGGATGCTGATATTAAGGTTTGCCGTTCATGGAAGGAAACTTACACGCTCTGATTGTTCACAGTTCTTCACATTCTTCCGTGAAAAGGCAGTAGAAATAGTCTTATTCCTCGAAGAAAACCAGGAGAATGGAATCCATAGATGCATCTTTATTCTGGCAACATGCCCTTTAGCAACACGAATAGCAGCAGTCAATTCGAAATTGGCCTGCTGATGATCCTACTTGATTTTTCATATTTTTTAAAGAGCGAGACAAGGTTTTTACAGACCACCAGCATTCATGGAAAAAAACGAGGAACAATTGCCAGCCATTGCAGTACAGTGCATATATAACTAAGAATTAGAACACGTGAAAAAGACCTATACATGCAACCGAACTCCAGTAAACAGACATCACTCATCACGGTCCATTGAAATATGCAAGTGATTTTAAGTAAACTGCATCACGCAGCGCGCTTCAATTATACATGCAAACGATTCCAACTCAACAGGCATCGCGCATCACGTGTCAGGCATCACTCATTCATGTAAACGATATTACGTTAGCACGCATTGCATTTCAATGCACTTGTCCCGTTGGCACAATCGGCCACGATGAGCCTTGTACGTTAACACGCGCCCGGGTAGTCGGTTGAATACCCTCTGCTCGGATGGGGGTCAATTCAACCCTCCTGATATCTCAAGAACTAGCAGGGCTAGAGACACTAAATTGAGAGAGTGTGTTGACCGGTATGCGGACTCACTTCGGTCAAATTTTTAGCCTTCTAAGTCATGACCTCCCGGTCAAATAAGGTTAAACAAGTTTTAACTCCAAGTTGGCCTCCAATGTGTCCTCAGAACCTAGATACTTGTAGGCAAAAGATCACATGCTCATTCTAGGTCAGTGATCTGTTTGACCTTTCTAACGCCCATGGTGACTAAAATCATGGAACACTGCTTGAGTCTCGCGTTTGAATAAGCGACAGAGATTAAGCTGGGCAGTATGTTCGTAAAAACGAAATGCTGCCCTGGGTCATTTTAGGTCAGTGACCTTTTCTGACCTATAAGAAGTCCATGGAAGATACCATGATGCGGTTTCTGTTCACAACTAATTAAAAATGAACACCAGAAAGTACCCCCATAGAGCAAGCCCTATAGTAATACAACAGGATGGTCTTGACCTATTACGAAAATGTAATGCATTCTAATTGAGGAGTGTGACACGAGCGATGCATTGACAGGTATGCTGCCCTCTGGCACGTAAAATCGCTCTGCTTTCAAGTGTGAATAGTGGTAGTAAACATAGTAGCAAGCTTACAAAATAAGTATACCTTGTAGTACGTATCGTACATAAAACGTAATATGCGATGCGCCCCTACTTCGTAAGCATTTCCCCACATATTTTCATTCGTTTTAGCATGTACAGCACCACGCACTCAGGACGCGATTTCGTAATCCTCGATTGCTGGTGATGTTGCAAGTGCTAATTCCGTCCGGAGAATCTGTCTCGAGTAAGGTCTCAATATGACAATGGCCGACAGACGTGCATGGCACAGGTGAAATTTCCTGGTCGGAATCTGGAGGTCCTTTTGTCCCATCCTGGTGTGCCTAGCAACCGCTTTTCTGACGATACGGGGACCAGGCTGTACTGGTCGATAGAATGCCCTCAGATGGATACATCACGCCACTGGTCCCATCACTGATACAGCAAGGCCCTCTGACCTGGGCATCTGATACAGGATCGATACAGGGACACGTCACTGACGTAAAAGGGACCTCTTACCGGCACCGGGAGTCCGGTGTCTATTTGGCACCGAGACACCAATTCAGCCATCGGCCCCTGCAGCCTGGTGAAACCGTGCGGAGGGCACCCCATTCGGCACCGCGACCTCTGACTGGCACAGGTCACTGTCTCATTGGTGTGTGTAAGCCGTTGTAATATTATTTCTCACGTCCCATGTCATTGTCAGAAGTGTTCTGACCAGGGAAATATATTGTTAGCGAGCAAACGGGCCGTCGCTGCCAGCGCGGCGGCGGCGGCTCCCGCGAGGGTGTGAGCGGCCGCTCTGCGATTGATTCCCACCATCTGGTGCCCATGAACTCACGTGGGTTTATGGGCACACGCGGGCGGGGACGCACGGTCCCTGCCGAGCAGTCCACGTTCAGACTCCGCCGGCGCGGCTCGACGCGAGCCCGCGACAGCGTTACGACGACGACGACGACTTCGGAGTGTGCGACGCCGCCCTTTCAACCCCTCTCTCACCTTTGCTTTGGCAACTCTTTGGCTAATAGAGACTCTTTCCTTTCAATGTCTCATGTCGATGGTCCTCCGGAAAACTAACGAATTCTTTCACACGAACATATATTTTTTGACATTTGAGGTTCCACTTCTGTCCCAGTTCAGCAAATGTGAGTATGGCTAACTTTCGGCTTATTGTCAACACCGGGCCCCTTGTTTGACCCTGTGAGCCCCTAAACAGCTCAGTGGCCCTGATAAATGCACAAATCTTTTGGACTAACATTCCAGGCCGGCCTGCCCCGACTTGGGAAAGAGGCCCTGGGGCCAAGGCCGCCGCGGGACCGATTTTTTTCGGCATTGCATATTGACCAAGGTCCCTTTATCGCCTGGCCTACCATTCCGACCCTTCGAGCAAACCCTTGATCGTCGTTCCCTCGGTGCTCCAAGGGCTCCTCACGACCTTCGGAATCAAGGCCCTAAGGTTAGTCACGTGACCCTGCCCCCACCGACCGTGATTGCCCTTGGTTTCTCGTGAAAATAAAAAAAATGAGGCAACTTTCTGTGCCTTCTAAAATGTGACGCCACTTCAATTTAAAGCGCTTGGAGGCTTTCATGGTGCCTCTCTAGAAGTGGGTACCTCCCTAAAATGACTGCATTTCGAAGACAAACGAATAAATAGAAGGATGCCGTGCTTTGTGCGATTTTCGTTTTTGCCACGAAGAGTTAGTTTTTTCAAGTTGTGATGAAAGCAGACATCATGCGCATCAATGCGACATGACGTTTGTGGTAGTTCCTAAATAAACGAATTAATACCAAGGTATTGCGGTTTGTGTTAACTTTACCATCGACGTTAATTTCAAGTTTGACCAAGAATGAGAAAGACAGGCGTCCTGAGTATCGATACGATACTCCGTTGTTTTCGGGTAAATGCCAGAGCGCCGCGTTTTGGTCCTTGATTTTGACCCCGGTAGTAAGTTTTCTGTCAAGTTCAATAACATGCATGATGAGCACCTCCATGACACGCATTTTGTGACATCTCTTAATTTAACAGGGAAATGCGAGGGCATCGCGTTTTATATTTGTTGGACATTTCACCTAGATACATGCGTTCTCTGAAGTGTGACCAAATCAGAATTCCCAAGCATTGATATGATACGGTTTTTTGTTTTATTACTAAAGCAAGGAACAAATGTTTGGTACCACGTTTAGAGCGACCTTGAAGTTTTTTACCTCGGGAGTTAGTTCTTTTTAAATGTAGCGACACTACGAACACATTCAACACACGATTTGCGTTGTGTTTCTTTGATAAACAAAACAAACACATATGATTCTGCGTTTGTGTAACCATAGCCTTTGACCATATAAGATTATTTTTTAGGTGTAACAAGAGTAGACAGCACAAGCACCAGCACGATACCAATTTGGTCACATTTTTTGGGCACGCAAACAAGTGCCAGGGTGCGAAACTGTCTGTCAACTCGGTCTTTGACCTTGAGAGTTACTTCTCTAACCAAACTTAAATAGGAATGGGGAGCATCAGTATGTCGCGATTTTTTTGCCTTGTTTCTCAATAAACGAATAAAACGCCGGGTACGGCGTTTTTGTGGCCTTGACCTTCAATCCTGATGTGTTTGTTTTTTGTGTTTTTTGCTTTTGTTGCTTTTTTTCCGTTTTTTGCTTGTGCGTTTTTTTTCGTTTTGGTGTGTTTTTGTTTTTGATTTTTCACGTTTTTGCATGTTTTTTTTTTTCAAGTGAGACGCAAGAAGACTTAATGAGTATCAATATTTTGAGTTTTTGATACATGCCTAGCTTCTACGGTTTGCGTGGCCTTGACCTTTAACACTCAGAGTAATCCTCTCCAAGTCTGACAAAGGCAGACATCGCAAACATCCTAACTACATGACTTATGACATATTTCTTCAGTACACGAATAAATACAAATGCGCCGTGTATGGTGTGAACTGTACCTTTGACTTTGTTAATTAGTTTTTTCAATGTCAGGAGCGTGGAAATCACATGCAGCATAATTATGCCCATTTTGTATTGTTTTTTTTTAGATAAATCAACATATGTAAAGGACGTGTGTTTTGTGTGACCAAGGCTTTACATCTTCGGATTTTTGTTTTTCCAAGTGTACCAAACTGGACATCGCAGGTGTCTTTGTGATGCTCACTTTGTTCTATCTATTTGCCAAAAATGTCAAACGATCGGGACTCTTGACCTCAAAAGTTTGTTCAGATATGTGATGAAAGCAGAGACCATCGGCATCAATGTGATGTGGCATTTAACGCATGTCTGTGGTAAAAAATAAACCCTGTTATGTGTCAAGCTAAGTTTTTAGATTAAAATATATTTTTGCGTGTGTGAGAAAACCAGGCATCACGAGCACCAACATGATGCCCGTTTATGTGTTGCTGCAGTAAACGAATAAATGCTAAATTACCACCTTTGGTGACCTTGGCCTTTGATCTTGATTTCTTATTCGTGTGAAAATAGACATCACAAGCATTATCAAAATACCCAGTGTTTAAATTACTCTGCTCAACATGCGTCCAGATGGCCTGTTAAATACCCACCGCTCGGTTTGAGTGGTAGCTTGAGTCTCCCATTGAAACTAAAAAAGTAAAAAGCTACAGATGTCAAATTCACAGGGTATGTTGGGTTCAAGATGACCCACTTGTGTCAAATTTGAGGTTCCTAGGTTAAAAAGGGTCAAACAAGGTCAAATTCCAGATTGGTGCGTAAAGAAGTCCAGACTGTCTCATGCAACCTAGATGTCTGAAGTCTGAGCGAAGGTCACTGGTGATTTTTCAAGGTCAATGACCCTGTTTGGCGTGTCGAAGGTCATGATGACCGAAATTAGACAAGACTGATTTTTTGTTTGCATTTGAATAGCGTCGAGGATTACGCTAGGTAGTGTGGTATGTGTGTGGGGGGGGGGGGGGGAGAGTTCTTGGGTGGTGTGCGTGCGCTGCGCCGCTGCTGGGCCGCCGCTGGATGTTTGTGTGCCGTCGGCCGCTATTGTCACGCCTCCACACAAGAGCGAACTTACACTGAGGAGCCCATTGGTCAGCATACGAGCCAGATGATGTTAGAGCACGACTCGGCACGTTGTGACTTCGGTACACCCTACATCAACGCCCACTCATGTGAGCCACATAGCTAGGATGCAGTGGTTGAACGGGACATTGGCGGGATGGTAGGTCCGGTGAGGCACCATGAACGTCTGCCTCCCCGTATATGGCTGTGCGCCCTTAGCCACGATACTCCACCTCCGCCTTTTCAGCCGATGATGATCCCACGTAGCCGGCGAATTACATTGGCGAGGGCCCACTGAATAAAAACCATGGGAGCCCCCCTCGGCCTTACCTTACCCACGCAGACTCCACGCGTTCGCGGTGCCCCCACCATACACACTCCGAGCATCCACATCCGCTGGCGCCTACGTCACCCCACTCACTCTTGGCTGGTACATGGATGGGACTCCTCTTCCCCCCACCCCCGCCTTTTATGCGGCGCCTTGGCATTCTAATTGGACGTCTGCGCGAGTCATTGTCAAACAAGATTTGAATTTGCTTGTCACATTGCAAACATTCAATAAAGCCACGTTTAAGCCCCATTTAGAAGATGCAATGTTGATTCATCAGCTCGGCACCGACGCAGCTGCTGAGCCGACATCAGGTGTCCGGAGCTGCACGGCGACTCGTTCCCTCGCCTGACCTCCAGGGGTGACGGCTCCCTGTTCGGACGACGCCTACCGCGGTCCGTCCACGGTGGGCGGCCCTTCATTCATTCGGCCACGCCCGCTACTCGCAGCTTTCCGTGACCGCGCACGCGCCTTAGGCAGCGCCTCGTCCAGCACAAAGGAGCCGTCTCCGGCACTTCTGCGCCCTCGCCTCTCGCCTGCCGGGGCGAGCTTCGCAAGGCACTGCGCCACAGCGTGTCCCTCAGAGGCCTGGAGGTGGACAGTGCGTCCGATGGGACGGTGGAGCCCCTCCGCACACGACGAGCGCCTGGCGTGACCTGCGTTCACGGCTTACGGTCTCCTCCGCCGCTGCGCTCTGAAGACGCGGCCTGACCGGCCTGTCCGGCGACCCGGTTCCTTGTCGCCCTTCCCTGTGAGCGTCGATGGCGGATCTCTATCCGTCCCGATCATCCTGCCATCAAGAGCTCATAAGGCCTGGTGTGCACCACGTCGGAAGAGAACAGGCTGTGCCCTGTTCTCTCCCATGGTGTGACATACCAACGGACAGATCCAGCAGCCGTCGTGCATAATCCGGCATCGCACGCGGTTCCCACTGGTCCTTGGCCATACCATGACCTATGTCTCTTCATGCCGTCACGTCTGAGGTCAAGTGAGGGTCAACGAAACAAGTCAACCGTTTCTCAGTTCAAAAAAGAGCGGAACCGTGCTTTCGAGTCGCGTTCCCACAAGCGCATGTCTGCCTAAAAGCAGGACCGCGGTCGTCTGGCTACTCAACCCTGCCGTCGTCGAGCCGTGCTGTTCGGGGCGCGTTCCGAGCCTTCAGTTATCATCCTCCATCATCCTTCAGTTACGTTCTCTTCGATCGATTCTTCGGGGGAGGACGGCATGTTGCGAATCGGACGTGAGGGGACTGACTGACTGACAAGGGGACAGGGGGAAGGGGGACTGACAGGGGGGCAGGGGGGACAGGGGGACTGACAGCCCCCGGGGGTTGACCCCGTGGATCTCAAAGCAAATGCCCCGCTTAGACAAGGCAATCAGCAACAACAACAACGACGACAAACAGAACCAAAAAACGCGCGCACGAATGCCATGTTAAGTCAGTCGATAACTCGGGCCGGACAAGCGGCAAAGTGGAGGGAGAAGACAAAGCGCGCCGATCAAACCACTGCAGGTGCGCGGGACAGGGTTCGGCAAGGGTCCGGTCACCTGAGCAATCGGGAAAAGATTTAAGGGAACGACAATAGTCTAACCGCCCAGGTAGGCAACAGAATGACGCCACAGCAAAAGGAAAACCTTCATGGATATGCCGGCGTCGCCCGTTCGCCGCGCCTGGCCGCGGCGCAGGACGGACGAGGGCTATGACGAGCCAGTGCGCCTCCACGTGGTCGCCTCCAATGAAAAAAAAAACAAACAAGACGGCCTCGGAGCGTGCTTACGAGCGAGCCGTCGCGCCGAAGCGCTCTTCATGGGCCTTTAAACACTACGCCCACCCACGCTGGGCGCGAGCGCCCTGTCACCGCCTAACCGAATGCCTTTCAGCCTTGCTTCCATGCTGAACAATCCGAAACGCAGACTGCCACCTGCATTAACAAAATCACTAAGGCATAAGCGAACCCCGTGAGACGTCACACGCCCCCCCCCCCCCCTGTTTGCCTAATCATGAGAGTACACCCGGGACACATTGCCCGGCCGGGTGGGTCGCATGGCCAGTGCCCCTCCCCCCCCTCCCCCATTCCCTTCCCTTACTACACGAGAGTGAATAGGTGGCCGAGGCCCGCGCCCGCCCGGTGGGGCAGGCTCAGGGGACACGGCAATGCCAGCTGTCCATGGCCCGGTAAGGATTGAGACAACAGCCTGTGTACTCAGACGTGTCTGTTGTCGCCGGTGTCCCGTTGTCCGCGAGGCCATATTTCGCTGTCTGTTTACCACCACCGCTTCTCCTCTGCGCTCCTCATTCCTCGGGACTCCCCAGGAGACTCCACTCTCCTCCAGCTCCTCCTCGGGACCCCCTCCAACGCCTCCTCGGGACCCCCTCCAGCTCCCCCTCGGGACCCCCTCCAACGCCTCCTCGGGACCCCCTCCGACACTCCTCGGGACCCCCTCCGACACTCCTCGGGACCCCCTCCAACGCCTCCTCGGGACCCCCTCCGACACTCCTCGTAGGCCTCCCGCACCATCCGAAATTTTCCGTGATTTTTTTCGAACTAAGTCGGCCCGCCCTCGCTTTTGCGCAAGGACCAATACTTTTGCCACAGAGCCCCTGTGATGCCGGGCCAGCTCGTGTTGCTTCCACGGCACGGCGCCTAACATGCCCCTGGGCCAAATCTCGGGCGTGGCGTTGCCGGCGACGACGCAAGGTCTGCCTGCTCTCGTTTCGGGCGGGCCCTGCGCGCCTCGCTCTAGCCCCCGTTCCCACGTGGCGAGGGGCTTCTGGTGTCAGCTGGGTTGACGGCGGCGTCGGCGCGCCGGGGTTCACGGGGAAGAGCGGCTCATGTCTTCATGTCAGACAAACATGCCTGCACGCATAATGCTTCGCTGGTGATCTGGCTTTTCGAGTCCATTCATCTTGATCGGCCGGCGGAGAACAGGCGTTCGCCTGTTCTAGAGTTAAATGATAGTCCATTTGGGTAGAAGAGGCCACCGTCCTAGCTGTTCCGGAGGCAAAACGGCGGCTTACCCCACCTGGCTGGACGACACAGACGCTGCTCTCCCCAGCAGGTCCGGTCGACGATGCGGGCCCATCGGCCGGAGTGGTTCGGGCTGGTCTGCATTTAGCTCTCTGGCTTCGCTCGGCCTAATGGTCGCGTTTGGCTATATGGGGTGGGGGGGGGGGGGGGGGGAGGGGATTTCTGGGCATGGCCGGCTTGCTCGCCGTGCCCCACTCTCCGCTGGGAAAGCCCCAACGATCCTGGACGGGTGGCGTGCAAAGTGGGAAGTAGGAGATGGTGTGCCTGCGATGCTCCTAAAAACATAACGTTGACCTGGGTTCTTTAGGTCAGTGCCTTATTCTGACCTTTAAGAAGTTCATGAAAGATCCATAATACGGTTTCATTTATCAATAAATTCACGATGAGCACCAGGCACTTCTTCATACAGCAAGCTCTAGAGTTAAAAAAGTCCAGATTAGTTTTGAACGTAGTCTGACATTTAAACCTGACCCAAGGTCCACTGCATTTGTTGATTTAATTGACCCAGTGACAATATATTAACCAGTTGACCAATTGACCAGTTGAATATAGATATCTCCATCAGATGGCTCTCTGTATTTAAAAGCTTGGCACTCTCCTCTGCATTTAAAAGTGGATCACTTCGACTTCAATCACCTCTGTCTCCTTGACCTAACTCACCCGGACCTGGATGTAACTCAAAGAACTACGTAAGGACGAAACACATCTGACTGGACCGCGCGCGACTCATTGTAACAGGTCAAGTGCAAGGCCTTAGAATAATTTCGGTCAAGTACTAAGGTCAAAAAGGTCAAGTAAATGAGGTATAAGTCGCTGAAGTAAACAGCGAAATGCAAGAACTGTCTCCCATTTAAAAAATAATAATTGTGCTCATGTATATCTGGTGTTGAGTCCGTTCAATGCCTACCTTCGAACCATTTGATTGAGGGAGATCAGCCTCTTAGTAAGGTACGGAGGGTGGGGTTAAAGTTCTGTTCAACTACGCACCAAAATTTGATTATGTGAATAAGAAATCACAGAGCACAAGACTTTGAGTTCTTGGCATTACGTTGCATCAGCAGCGGTGTTCAAACACGTCTGGAGCACACCGTGCGTAAGCCGCGATAACACCTCCACGTAGCCACAATCTGCAGACCAGGAGTGCAGCCAAGAGGGGGAGGGGAGGGGGTGGTCCCTCCCCTCCATAGGTCCGCGTTTTTTCATCATGGATGCCTTCTGCAGGAAGTTAAGAACCGGCCTGACGAGCGCTAGCCGAGCTTCGACGCCCCCCCCCCCCCTCCCCCTACAATAGTATCCTGGTGGCGGGACTTGCCCCAGACGCTAGACACTGATAAGGCAGCAGGGTGCGAGGGCCGTTAAAGCCCCAGCTTCTATCCCATTCCCGGCGACGGTGGCGGCGCGGCTGGATAGCAGGAGAGAGAACTCAGGTAACGTGACAACTGCGGATGTGACGTCTGTTCGCTTGCTTGGCGATGACTGAGAACTAGCATATGCGTATACGACTGTACATCAGGCATTTGTGATATAATGATGACATGATAGCGCCACGTTTAACGGCATCAAGTTGTTCGCTAAGGCTGTGCACTTTCTTCTGCTGTCGTTGCAATCGTGAACACAATCTAGAAACACCATGACAAGCCATTACACCATTACAACACCACTCCATTTACATTACATTACAACACCATTACAAGCCATTGACGAATGAGTAGCAGATGACCTAAGTGTGAGGACATGCAATGAGCGCATGTACTCCTATCAGGTGTGGGAAATGCAGCATGCGGCGGGCAAAGGGACGAGATAATCCTATGAGCACAAATAACACACTAGCAAGCATATTGGCACAACAACTTTGACGAAAATGAAAATCACGAATCGGAAGTGCAGCGACGATGAAACAGATGCTGTGCGCTTCTAACCTTTCAACGATTCGTTCAGGGCGCCATCATGTTGGACGTCCTTAAGCCGGTAACCTCACTGAAGCTGTCGACAAAGCCTCGCGGAGAAGGCGCTGTGTTCAAGCTACACTACCGCGCCACCTTCGTCTTCATCATGGGCTGCTGCATTCTGGTGACGGCCACACAGTACATCGGAGACCCGATCGAGTGTTTGCCCGACAAGGACTCGATCCCGCAGAAGGTCATCGACACCTACTGCTACATCACGTCCACCTACACACTGCCCAAGTACTACAACATGAAGGTTGGCGTAGAGGTGCCTCATTGGGGCCTGGGGCCTGAGATGGCCGAGGACGAGAAGGTCTACCACAACTACTACATCTGGGTGCCCTACATGCTGTTCATACAGGCCATCAGCTTTTACGTGCCGCATTGGATCTGGAAGGCGATCCAGACGGATAAGGTGTACACGATCCTGATGGGGCTGGACAATCGGTCGTTGGACGAGGCGGAGAAGAAGGACAAGGAAAATCTGCTCGTCAAGTACCTAGCACTGCACCTCCATACGCACAACGTATGGGCGGTTAAGTACATAGTATGCGAGATACTCAACTTTGTAAACGTGTTGGTGCAGATCAGCATCACCAACGCCTTCCTGGGCGGCGAGTTCACCAACTACGGTCCCAAGGTGGCGAGCTTCCTCTGGCAGGACCCCGAGGACCGCACGGACCCCATGTACGAGGTGAGAGGCAGGCAGCGCCGACTCCGTGTCGAACTGATCAGCCACCATTCACTTCCAAACCGACACAGTCCAAAGGCATACCCATTTTGGATATTGCTCCCCCAGCGGTTATTTGGATCGGGTCGTCAGAAACGTAAAGAACGTTCTCTCCCCTGAAGAAAGCTTTTACTCTATAAACCCCACCACCTTCTCCGGTCTGATATCAGGCGCATGTTGCATCATGGTACACTGACTCGACAAGGCCATGTACTGGCGACAGCCCGCTGCGGCACCCAGCAACTTTGCACCGGACCTCGGGCTCTCTCTGCCGCCCGCAGCCTGACCCCTGACGCCGCCCCTGCCGCCAGGTCTTCCCACGCGTTACCAAATGCAAGTTCTGGAAGTACGGTCCCTCAGGTACGGTCCAGAAGCACGACGCACTGTGCGTGTTGGCGCTCAACATCATCAACGAGAAAATCTACGTCATCCTGTGGTTCTGGCTCATCATTCTCTCGGTCATCAGCGCGTGAGTAGCCTGGTGCCCACTAGCTTAGCCCTCGTCCGCCTTGCCGGTTCCGCCACCTTTCGTAGGTGGTAGTGGGTAGAGCCGCCTGCCAGGTCTATATCTTAATGACCTCCTTCAGGAAACAAAACCTAGAGCGTCCTAAATCCATACGCTAAGGTAAAAATCTGCGGCCCCGTCCCACCGACGCACTTGCCTCGGGGCGGCAGTTACACGGTTATAGATAACCAGAACATTATTCACTGAACATCCAAATACAAGTCTGCGCCATTGCCGTTCAAGAGCATCAGCATGACTGTGACAAACGTTGTGCCACTGGTAAACCTCTTCGCAATGCAGGAGGACAGGCATTTCGGCTCATTGGCCACAGCGGTACACTCATGCACAATGCTGGGAGTGACGTTGTTTGACGCCCGACTGTCGCAAACCAGTCGCGTGGCTTCATTTTCAGTCCGTTCTTCCGCGTTTAAAAACAAACTCACGATCGAAACTTTATTGAGAAGGCTACCGTTACGTCGACAATTCTGAGGCATTTAGTGGTGCCCCTTCATTTCGTCATCCCTGGGTGCTATTCGTGGAACGAACACCACTCGTAACACGTTGATGTCGGCAGTTCAGCAGAAAGCCAATTCATCATTTCTTCTTATCCTTTGAAGCCTTTCGTCATGTGGAATGGAGGATACCGATAGTGTAGTGGTTAATCTGCGCCTTTGGGAAATCACAGGTGCGGGGTCCGACTCCTCGCGGCACCCGCCCTTGTTACAGGGGCGAGAAGCAGACGACGTCATATGACTCGAAAGCTGAGTGCGTCGGAAAGCCCCAGTGACATATGTCATATCGAAAGGGTTTTGTAAACGCGGCCGAAGGTCTGAAGTACATCACGGGCGGGACTTAATAACAGGGAATAGGAGCCTCTTTATACAATTGGCATTACACAGCCAGTCGGGAAATCTTGAGCCACGATGACGTCATAATGGAACGATGATGAGAAACCACGATGACTGCATAGTTCAAAAGTCAGCTCTCGGGGCTTGTCAAGAGAAAGCCAGACGTCATTTCCGCCCCGTGAAGCTCAGTCATATTGTGCGGATTGTCGCGTCTGACTCAATGCCTTGCTGTAACAAGAATTAGCAACCGAGCCTCGTGTCTACCTTTGCTTTGCTACCCCTCCCCATCCCGGATGTTTATCACGTTCCACGGAGTCTCGTTTGCAAGGCACCGTTTGGCTGCCAGTGTGAGCAAATGTGACGTCACACTAGATTAGTTCTGCCACATTTGCTATTGGTTCAACATCCGGCTTCCAGCTATGTCAACTCACATGCACCTCGTGCAGCCTTGAAGGACCGGTGTGCTGCAAATGGCACCCTTAGTTGCTAAGGTAGCTGGAAATTGGCGGTCGTTGAAGAACCATCATTGTTCTTCCTCCCCTCTGCATCTCAAATTAGGACAAGTCTGCTGCGACACACAATTACCACGCACGTCTTAATGGTAGCCCCGCTTGACGTTATTTCCTATTTCTTTGTTCCAAAATGTTTTCAAATATAACTTGAGGTAAAGAGAACCTGCTAATCGGAGCTTCTTGCGTGTGCCCTGAACCTACACTCAATCTGTGCCGGATGGATCAGCGGTAATTTGCATCCGCCCATTCAGCAAACAGGACCCCGGAAGGCTTTTGTGAGGTGCACGGTGACGTCATCCCTGCGGCTGCATTATTACCGTCTTTCAACTTTCAGTCACTGTTTTACAACACTCTTTCACCTGATGTTTTACTCAAGTCGCCCGGTACGAACAAAACTCTTGACCTTTTCCTTTAATGCGTAGTAGATCAGAACTACGTAAGTTGTTCTTCTGGTATGATTTTGATAATTGCGTGTTGCCGAAATATCAACCCAACTATGTTCCCGTTCTCCTGGTTTTCTCCGAGGAAAAGGCTAATACCACTGTCTGATCAGAAGAAATCAGGATGGATTAGGGAAGCCGAAGGAAAAATGGGAGATCAGGATAGGAATCAGGACGCATCTCGAATGTTCAAAATGAGAGCTCACCGCACCTCACCTCACCTCACCGCTCCTTTGGAGAGCCAAAAGTGAGGAAGGCCCGTTTTCGATTTAAAAGCTTTCGTGACTTTTTATGAGGTCAGCGATCTCCAGCCGTGCCACTTGTGCCTCGCACGCGGGACACTTGGGGCTTCTCAAGTCTAGGCTAACGTTCTCTCAGCACATCTTCCGGTGTTGTACCGTACTCGCGTGGAACTGTGTACCGACTGCGGTCACGAGATCCAGACCATCGGTCAATTTAAGAACTGTCTTAGGAGCACAGGGGTGTCACGTAGCTTCATAACTTGTGTGCTGGGCTGCTTATGCTGGTTTGGTATAGAATCTAACACGTCCAACGTGTCACTAATGTCATTGGTGTAAAACTGGTGTATAACTATATCTATATTACTCCTCCCTCTTCATTACCTCTCGTTGTCCGAATCCGTAATAGCCATATTATGGAAATATCAGACGCGATGCAAGCAGATTCCGTGCCGGCAGCACTTGCGATCTCTGAAATGCAGTTTGTACTGCCCACCCTTTACAAGAGCTGGAATGCGATGACAGCTATTTCCCAATAGTAGCGTTACATGACCCAGTTTTCAGGAAAGCAGGTCGGGTCCTACGAATGCCCAGCCTTCCACTGAATGCAATTAGAACGCTCCTTCGGTAGGGTTATGGAGACGCATCTCCGTGTCTCCGCATCACGGAGACGCGCGTCTCCTGCAATCTCACAAGGTCCTTACGAGCGCTACGAATTCATTTATGTTCCGCAAAGAGTACATGGAGGAAAATTGTTAGAAATAGGTCCAACGCAAAGTGCCTAGAAACACAACAAAACGACCTGATCTAGTCCCGCCAAACCTCATTGCAATGGAAAAAAGCAGAACTCCTATGCATTTAAAAAGTAAATGACACGGCGTTAAGTATTGCTTCAATCTGAAGCATTATTTCCTGATGACATCACTGATATATGAAGATGCCGGTTCAGAAAAAGTGTTCATTTTGAATGACCTCTGGTAGCGTGCCGAGTGATAAACTGAGCTATATATTGGTGTGTGTGTGTGTGTGTGTGTGTGTGTGTGTGTGTGTGTGTGTGTGTGTGTGTGTGTGTGTGTGTGTGTGCGTGTGTGTGTATGTGTGTGTGTGTGGGTGTGTGCGTGTGTATGTATGTGTGTGTGTGTGTGTGTGTGTGTGTGTGTGTGTGTGTGTGTGTGTGTGTGTGTGGGTGTGGGTGTGTGTGTGTGTGTGGGTGTGTGGGTGTGTGTATGTGGGGTGTGTGTTGTGTGTGTGTGTGTGTATGTGTGTGTGTGTATGTGTGTGTGTGTATGTGTGTGTGTGTGTGTGTGTGTGTGTGTGTGTGTGTGTGTGTGTGTGTGTGTGTGTGTGTGGTGTGTGTGTGTGTGTGTGTGTGTGTGTGTGTGTGTGTGTGTGTGTGTGTGTGTGTGTGTGTGTGTGTGTGTGTGTGTGTTTGCGTTTGGTGTGTGCTCGTCTGCTATAGTTTTGTTCGTCTCCATTCCTCTCCTTGCAAATACAATGACGTGGCGGTTAAAATTATTCGTTTGGCTCAGTTTGACGAAGACTAACGCCCATGACCTGTTTCTTCTTACCAACAAATTTTGCGTGAAGACTAAATAAATCGCGAGGTAAAGCAGTGCTAAAATGTTGTTGTACGAGCGAGTGCAGTCGACTCGTTTTCTTACCCTGATATACACACTCGTTTCAGTAGCGCAGTGGTTGGGCTACGGCGGCAGCTCGGTTGGGCGGCTTATTGATAAGCTTTTACTTGTCACAGACGCTTAGAGATCCAAGATGCTAGAAAAAGTATAGACACATGCGATCGATCCGTGTCGTTCTTACACTCCCTTGTTCGCCGATTGTTCCATCATTGTTCAGCGAAATCGACCTCGCAGAACGCGAGCCATCAGCCCCTTGCCACCTACCACGTCTTGACTAAAGTTTCTCAGATAGCGGAGATAAGCGCACAAAGGCGGAGCTGTCCTCGCTGCTGTCTGACTGAACTGGGAGGTACAGATATGGCTAGCGGAGACGGCAGGGCCGTCTGCCGCTTCTGAGCTTCCTCTCTGGGCTAGGGAACCTTGTTACATTTACTGTCCCCTGAGTTGACACGTGAAGCCTTGCGAGTCCGTCCATCAGGACTCTAGCACTTCACACAGCGCTGTACATGCGCTTCATCTCAAGGTGTCCTCTGGCCGCGGCAGTAGCAGTCACGTGACCTGATTCGACGGGCGTTCATCTATGGCTAGGCTATCTTATCCTGTTATCGGGCCCAACGGCCGACGCCGTGGTGAGAGCGAGAAGACGCCAGCGGCGTGGGTGGTCAACCGTTTCGCCAAAGTTAATCTTGCCGAGCGCGTGCGAAGGCTTATAAGGGGCATTTAGCAGAAGCAGCTTCGTGAATTAATACAAGGTGCACTATTGGGTGGAATGCGCCACTGGAATACCCTCCTATTGCAGGGAAGTTTTATAAGCTGTGAAATCAATATAAACTGACTAATCAGTTTTCAAATCAATCGAATCACCGGATTTCCACTTGAAGGAATTGATAGTGTGTGTTGCAGGCCATCAATACTCAAAATCATCAAAATTTGATTCGTTTTGTCATTTTGATAGTTACTAGCGGGCACTCCACTTACACCATGTGACCGCTACGCGGAGCTAGGGTCGCCCTCTAAAGTACGTTTCCGCATCTAAGGTGCAACGTCTATAGTCCATCGCCGAACCTCGGCGTAAGGACTGCTTTTTAGTGTCTGGCGTCTCACCGCAAGTGCTCGCGGTTAGGTTGCAAGCACATACTGCATACCAGGGGTACTCGGTAGGCAGCACGGTAGGCAGAAGTTAAACTTTTGGCCCCATTCAGGTAGCCCTGACGGCTCGCTCACGTCGGGCTGTCTGCACCAGCGCACGTGGGCTTACAGCGGGCCTTTCCAGATTTCCTGGGTTCGGTGGCCAAGATAGTGTTTCGATGATCCAGAGTAAGACCCGAGTGCAGACTGCTGACCACTCTCTTTGTTCTCTCCTGGCTGACCTGTTTGTACCGGCTGCTGGCCATAGTGTCAACGCCATTACTTTTGACCATGCCCTGTGTTCCCCTGGCTGGCCTTGCGGTACCGGCAGCTGACCATAATGTCATCGCCATTTCTATTGACCACGCCCTGTGTTCCCCAGGCTGGTCCTGCTGTACCGGCTGCTGACCATAGTGTCACCGCCATGGCTATTGACCACGCCCTGTGTTCCCCAGTCTGGCCCTGCTGTACCGGCTGCTGACCATAGTGTCACCGCCATGGCTATTGACCACGCCCTGTGTTCCCCAGGCTGGCCCTGCTGTACCGAGTGCTGACCATGGTGTCGCCATCATTCCGCGCGCGGATCCTGCGCCAGCACGGCGGCACACTCCGACCGAGCCCACTGGACCCGAGCGCCCGCGACGCCGTCGACTCGCTAGTCCATCGCTGCCAGTACGGCGATTGGTAGGTTACCATGGCAACAGCCAGCGACTGTCCGGACGCCCGATCAGGGAGGGTTTGACGGATTATCATGGTGCCACACGGCTGGCATGCCTTGCTTCCCACGCAAACGGCTTCATGCAGTTCTAACCCTCCAAGCAGAGGATTCCTTATAACTTACTGAATGCAAGCTTTAATCCTCACCCTGATTCGCCTATTTTTTCATAGCCCGGACTGATAGGGGGAGGGGGCTGTGGATGCCACCCTCCGGCGTTTCTGAACTAATAAAGCTAGAACTGAGAAAAATACCAGTCGGATGGTCTCGACGAAGTCTTGCCATTGACACTAGCTTACATGTTTTTAAGTCAGTAATTGACCCCATCATGGCAGGTAAAGGTCGAACTTTGCAGAAATCGCACTTTTCAGCTTTACAACATGACACAAAACCATGATCTGTACCAACACACGACATAAAGAGACATGCTCCTTGTTCGATTCTGAGTGTATACGGTTGTTTTTTAAACACATATTCACGATGTATGGCGCCTTTCATGTAACAAAGCTAGCCTGCCGCGCGCGCTCCGCGGCTTCGTCTGTAGCCACCCAGGCCGCAGATCGCCATGCAATGTTCCTCGGGAACCGCCACTGCTCAGAAACCAGACAAACTAGTAACAGGCCTCTGGTGTCAAAACAGGCGCAATGGGTACCCCCTAGGCTACTGAAGATTTGGGCACGATTACAACACATGGCAGAGATATCCTAAAACCCCTCAGAGGACGGCATCATATCCTAAAACCCCTCAGAGGACGGCATCATATCCTAAAACCCCTCAGAGGACGGCATCATATCCTAAAACCCCTCAGAGGACGGCATCATATCCTAAAACCCCTCAGAGGACGGCATCATATCCTAAAACCCCTCAGAGGACGGCATCATATCCTAAAAACCCCTCAGAGGACGGCATCATATCCTAAAACCCCTCAGAGGACGGCATCATATCCTAAAACCCCTCAGAGGACGGTATCATATCCTAAAACCCCTCAGAGGACGGCATCATATCCTAAAACCCCTCAGAGGACGGCATCATATCCTAAAACCCCTCAGAGGACGGGATCATATCCTAAAAACCCCTCAGAGGACGGCATCATATCCTAAAACCCCTCAGAGGACGGCATCATATCCTAAAACCCCTCAAAGGACGGTATCATATCCTAAAACCCCTCAGAGGACGGCATCATATCCTAAAACCCCTCAGAGGACGGTATCACCCCCTTTCAGGGCTAGGGTAAACATGATTTGCAGCCAAACAAAGGAGCCGGGTAGAAAAGATCAGCTTGATTTGTATATTTAGATACATTGTACCTGTCAAAGCCTTTGTAGGGTATTAAGTTGCATTACCTTGCTGTCAGCCAAAAAGCCTAGGATAATGCCAGGATATAGGATTTCCTCTTATTGATAGCACTCAACAGTGAGTGTGGTAGACCAAAGTTCATGCATCATACATACTATGTTTCCGTCGTATTTTGATGCTATACGTCCTTAGTATCCACGTTGTGCAAAACAATCTTACCAAATAACGCACGACTGGAATGAATTAAGACACAATGCCACCGCACGTGATATGACTTATTTTTCATGGACAACCAACTCAATCTATCGAGTGGAAATTTCTTTCAAGCCATCAACCTGCTTACAAGCTATGGCAACGATGTCATTAACATAGTAAGCCTAGAGGTATTCTGCATCTTGCACTAAATGGGTTAGGTCCTATTCCCAATTCAGGGTTTCGCTTTACCTAGCATACCTCAATTTATAGTTCATCACAAAATTTGAGCCACTTGGACCACATCCACAAAATTTCCAAAGCGTGAACACAAAATAGTCCTAAAATTGATATCCTTAGTTCACTTTTCAGGGCATTGTTTCAAGGGCATTCACTACCACTGACTGGTCAGAGAAGATGCACAAGATGGTTTAGGAGTCGAACCAAAACGCCAGGACCAGAGCGTTCAACACACATCTAGCACCTTTGGCGATATAGGGAACGGGCGACCGTGTATTCCAGCGTGGGTCGAAGCGTGCCTTCACAGCGACCGCTCAAGTCGTCTTGAGGCGCTAGTGCACTGTAAAGGCTAGCATTGCGGCGCCGGTCATATCGAATGGCCCGTTCCAGGGTAGGACAATCTCTTGCTTGTTCTTAGCTGAAAACCAGTGACATTCACCACACAAACGCAAACGCAACATTCCGCAACATTTTGCTGCTGCTACCTCCACGTCAGCAGCAAGGTATCGCCCTTTTTCGTTCTTCGTCCATCTCCTGGCTCATTCGAACGGGCTCTCCTGATGACGTGCCGCGCTCATTTGTATTCTGATCCTAAAGAGGTCAACATAAATACAAACTGCAGATCAACTTTATTTCATTTCCGGTGATACGTTGTTGCGACCTGGTGTGGCACGAGCCGCAGACATAACACAATGTATCAGGACTGCGCCGGCATTATTTCGACATTGAAACCGCAGTCTGACAGCAGGCAGATGCTGTGCCACATCCAGTCTGACAAAAACATGATATTTATTGAGCGATGATGAAATCAAGACTGACTGGCACATTGTGGTTTAGCCTATGTAAGGCTTTCAAACCTAAGTTCCAGATCCTTCTTAAACATGAGAGTTTAGCAACTTCCAGACCGTTTTCGAATCGTCCTATCCCGTGCATTGCAGTCAACAATGAAGGCTAACAGGGCTAGGCGCGGCAAAATGTTTCCCGTCTCACCATGAAGCCGGACGTGATGCAAGAAAATCGATTGTCTTTTCGATACCGACGCTCATTCATGTCAAGCACATCACAAGACATGTCTCAATGAGCTGGCGGTTGACCTGCGTAATGATTCTTAGTTCCTCCGAACGGTGTACGGCGGTAAGGCGATGGAAGGAGCGGAGCACTTGCATACTTAGCCATTTTGTGTAACCAACGCAGTAAAGCCTAGGATGCATCGGGCAGTCCACTTGCCAACCTCTTCACAGCTTGCGGCCCGCGGGTCTTTCATTGCATCGCTTTCTGACGTCCCGCGTGGTACGCCAATCGCATGATCTCTACTGCAGGTGCCTCTGCACAGTTCCGTCAGGAGGACGCCAGAGAGCATGAGCCTGGGCCTGAGCCTGTGCGCGAGCATAAACACAAGCATGAACACGAGCATAAACACGAGCATGATCACGAGCATGATACGCGCGCAGCATGACCCGTGTGTGCTCCGGCAGGTATCTTCTGCACAGCCTTGGCAGGAGCATGAACAACCTCACGTTCCTGGACGTGCTGCGCGCTCTGGACCGCGAGCTGAAACCGGTCGCACTCCTCTGACTACGACCTGAATGAGAAGAACCTGCTAAAGGGGAAGGATGTGACCAGTGTATAGTCGGTGGCGCAGACATTGTGAGCATCTGTTTTCAATGTACGGGCTACGAGTCGCACCTTTGCGAACCAAAAATCAACATTCTTGAAGACATGTGCTATGTGCGCATGGCGCATTACACTTCGCGACACCCCTGTGTTTACAATTTTGCAAGGCGTGGTTTTGTGAGGTCATTCGAAACTGAAATGAAATGTGGTTTGGTGAAGATGCAATACCTTCGCCTCAAGAAGAGTCGTCTGGCTGAACACTATGTCATAAACACGCCGGTGAGAATGTGCTAAAGAGACTTAAAGACGACGTATCTTTTATATAGCCTTAGCGTGGATAAGTCAGACCATCTTTTATTTTTGCTGTTGATATTCAGGGCATCGGTTCAGGGAAGATACGCAAATCATCAATAAAATGTCCAAGCTCTCGTGCACGTCGTTTTGAATAGCTTATACAAATCCAGAACAAAGTAAAATCAAGTCAGGATACGGGTCGAATCTGTAAGGCTCCATATCATACATTTTTTTTTTACAAGCAGAATGCAGAGAACATGTCGATGCCTGGCGGCAAGCACTTTGGAGTGTGAAGAGAGGGAGGCAGGGCCGCGAACAGCCGTTTACTGTCGTGGTGGCGAATAGTGATGAAGTTATGATCGACAGAGCACCACAATTCATGTAAAGAACAAAATGCCAGAGTCCTTAGCAGATTCCATTCCGCGTTTTTTGGACGCAAGCCAAATGCCAGGTAAAACTCGGCGGATTTTCACAGCAGGGAATGGAATACTTTGATAGACTGGCGTTTATACATTTGGCTCCCGTCCGTATAAGCTGATACTGCCCTTGTACGCTTTTCTAAGCGCACCTAGCAAGCTGGCATTGTCGAAGTAGGTAATCACAGATGCCAGAAAAGAAGACCATAGACACGGTAACCAATGATCGTTTCCAAAATAAACGCCCATTACAAGCCCCCATCCCCATCCCCACCCCATCTCTCGATTCGGCATAGCCACAGCCTTCAGTAATATTTACATCTGAGTGAGGGCGTATGAAGCAAACAAATTTAATTTAGGATATTTAACTTTACTGAAATCTGTATCAACGATGCTCACTTGTCATTTACACCTATGACTTTTAAGTACGAGGCGTAGTATGACGAGCAATATATATATATATATATATATATATATATATATATATATATATATATATGCTTCCTTGCTATATTGCATATATGTATGCGTGCGTGCATGCGCGTGTGTGTGTGTGTGTGTGCGTGTGTGTGTGTGTGTGTGTGTGTGTGTGTGTGTGTGTGTGTGTGTGTATGTGTGTGTGTGTGTGTGTGTGTGTGTGTGTGTGTGTGTTTGTGTGTGTGTGTGTGTGTGTGTGTGTGTGTGTGTGTGGTGTGTGTGTGTGTGTGTGTGTGTGTGTGTGTGTGTGTGTGTGTGTGTGTGTGTGTGTGTGTGTGTGTGTGTGTGTGTGTGTGTGTGTGTGTGTGTGTGTGTGTGTGTGTGTATATTGTGTATGTGTGTGTGTGTATAATATTTCTCTTTACCCTCGTCACTGGTTCCCCTATGACTGGTGACTTTGCTAAGTTGTGGTAATAATACATGATCGAGGCCGATTCGAAAGTATATCCGCCGTATCTAACGCATCCATCAAGCATTGTTTAGTTAGCACACTTTCGAGACATTCTGCATCTCCGTCACACCTTGAAATTTGGGCATGCTTTGTGTGGCAGATGGCATAATAAGACGAAATTTGGATCCAAATTGCTTAGCCTTGCTGAAATTAGACTCGTGCATGACATATGTCCAATGAGCACAGAATAATCTGCATCACATGTGTATCGCCACACGAAACAAACTGACTCTCATACGGACATCCGTGTCAAGGCAACGCCCAAAATCAACTAAGCCTGGCGCTTTCACTCCTAGTTTTCTCCACAGCCAACGTTTCAGACGTGCGGTGTGAAGATCGTAGATAGTGTTCTCCTTCCATGTTTGACGAAAACAAAGCTTTTCACCCCCGCTGGCTTCGGAACAGGTTGTGCTGTTCGACAGCTATGTGGAAGTCTTGTAAACAAATTGCAGCATATCGGTCACGTTAACTGAGGGGCACAGCTCGGAACACAGCTGTTCATATAAGACGGCTTCATTGGGCACATAACGCCAACCATCATGAGAAGGTAGCTTACCTATAAATAAGATCAGCTTACCGTAATACATTTTTAAAAACCCTCTCATTCAGTCATTCCTAAACGTACGCTTTAAGCTCTCTTACCATGTTCATCCCTTATTATTGGCTGCTTTCTTCCTTCTATTTCTCGGGGCTGTTTAACGGCCTCTTGCGATTTTTAGTCATGAATTTGGACTCTGTTTCCTATATCATTCTCCATTTTCAGGACACGAACAGTCTCTCAATGTCCTTAGTGTATTCTCTCTCACACACCATTACAACTAAACTAGTCCTGAGCGCCGCATTCTGTAATATTGTTATGCGCTCTTACGCGGGCTGTTATGATGCCATGCACCCTTACGCGTGCATTTGTGTTTATGACATTGGATGCTTCGGAATCCCAATAACTAATAGCGACTAAGAAATACTCCATGCAGACGAAAGACGGTCTTATTATGGTTACAGACTCATCACTATGGCGACGGGTCTATCACCAGTATAAAAAGGAAGTCCGACCATCCGACCACGATAGAGTGCTGCCCATCAGCGGGACGGTGCAGAGTGCGCGATGGAGCTGTTCTGGATGAAGATTTGTGTTGGCGCGGTGCTCTCCGCGTATTTTGCTCTGCCGCTCTACACGGTAGTCAGAAATACGCAACTGCGAGATGAGCCAATGGCTATGCTGGCCGGGAATCTTGCCTTTAGTTCTGTTGTATATGGTATTGACCATATCATGATCGGGATTGTGGATTTGGCAGGGTTAACCTCGACGCTTTTCTGCCCGGTCTCAATGTACGGCGGGCTTGCGCTTTTTCTAGCCTTCAAGATCACCCAGGTATGCATGGCCGTGGACCAGTTTGTCGCCGTCGTCTACCCACTTCATTACTACCAGATCATGACGAAGCACCTGAAGAAGCTGATGGCGCTGCCGTGGGCCGTCTGCTCAGTTCAGTTTGTGATTGGCCTTATCGCCGAGTCATTTGACCTGGAAACGTACGCTGAGGCGGTCAAGAGAATGAATAACATCACCACTGCGTATGAAGGATGCCGCTGGGAGGCCGTTCTTTCGAATAGTCTCTCTGTATTTGCTGAGTGTGAGCTCATCATTTCTTCGCTAGTCACCATCAGCTTATTCCTGCACGCCGCGGTGATAGGTGGCAAAACTAAGGCCAGACTAATGAAGGAGGTTCTTCCGAGCATCAGCGCCAACCAAGAATACGGAAATTTCTTCACCAACTTTGCTCTCTTCAAGAAGGTCTGGTGGGGGCTTTCAGTCGCGGTGACGCTGGATATCATCGGTCCGCTTATCCGAATCACAGGACGCTGGTACCCGCTCCCATTATTTGCCGGCATCATACACCAGTTGCGTCTGATTGGGTTCCTAATGGAAGGCTGGGTCTACGGCATGGCCAACGTCAAAATGCGAGCCGCCTACAAGAAGATGTTCTGCGGGAATCGTGTTGGTATCACCAACACTAACGGAGAGTAGCGCCAGCAAATTGTGGAGGCCGGCAAGACCCCGCTGTCACTCAAGTATATGCTGACCAGTGAATGGAAAGCAGCGCTAGAAGCGTCATTAAGCCCTGGCATGGAGCGCTGACCCAACAACGGATTTGCGAACCTTAAAATAGCAGACACTGTGCAACACGTAACAAAACAAAAACCGACATGAACATCAGTGACCAAGACACTTTTGTTGACGGCACCTACCTCTGACCATACTTTACATGTTCGGATCATAGGCTGCTGCTTCTCTGTTTCATGCATTTCTACTCTGGCCAGTTACTTCAGCTTTCAGCAAAGCTGCAAATGAACACTGCTGCGTGTCGCTACTGTCATGGCAACGTCGACTCAACAGTGAGTGACCGCTGCTTCTGTGAGCTGGATCTCTTTGGGACGGACTGCTTAGATGGACTTCCGACCGGAGGGCAGCAACGGACGCTAATCCTGTCCAGCTCCCCACTCTCCTGTCCAGACAAACACGACGGCGCGCGGGCGATGGCACAGAGGAGGGCACAACTGCGCGGCCCAACGTCATAAGGGCGACACCATCATCAGTGGCACCGTGAACCCCGGCGTGCCTGCTACCTTCCTTCAACTACTACCTTCTACCTACCTTCAACTACTACCTAGCTACCTTCAACCGACGAGATCGGCGCCAGTCATTATAAGCTGGGGGCCGCATTGTATGCCATTGGATATACTTTGGTGGGATTTATTCTGCATGTCGTGCTTAATGTCTGAGTGCAATAGACACTCCAGGTTGATGCGCGAGAAGTCCATGACCATGTTTGCTGGGACCCCGGAAACTGGCTCTCGTCTCTGTGCTGCAACCCAGCCAAAGCTGTCAGGGAAAAGTTGTCTCAAACTGTTCGGCGCTGGAGGTGGGGGGCGGGGGGAGGCGTGGTTAAGCGTTTAAGTGTTACAAGGTGGCATTTTGTTTGTGGGACTCTTCAATGTTGGTTGTCCGGCCATGGTATTGTTTTACAAACGAAAGTAACAACAACAATCGTTTAAGTGTCTGTGACGATTGTGGGTGACCTTTAGAATTCAATTCTGGAACTGTTGTAGTTTAGAATTCAATTCTGGAACTTGCTGTAAGGCAATACAATACCTAGATGAATTCGTGTTTGTCAATGGTATGTCAGGCTTCTTCTCAGATATTTTCTCGAACGATTCATGATCTACAGGCAAAAGACAGCTATCTCAAGTTACTGTTTGTCGCAAACAGCCATAGCGAAACAGCTGTATCACCGCTGAGTGTGTGCATGCCATGCATCATGTCAACAAAATACTGCGGTTCCCACATGAGAGTGGCCAGCATAGGCCAGATCGCGGAAAATAAGCAGCTGGAAAGATTTTCATGCTGGCCTCAGCATCCGGCGCGCCTTCTTCGTTTAGAACACGCAAGCTCTTACTAGCCTGAGAAATACAGTTTTTCAAATACCAGAACAGTACTTGAAACAGCAATTGACTTCCGTGTAAGGCCCACACTACGGAATTTTAATACCTTGACGAGTGCAGAGAACGCTTAACACGCGCCCTGGATGGTCAGTCGAACACCACACGCTTGGGTGGCGGCTCAATGTAACCCCCATTTGATACCTTAAAAAAGTGAGAAAAGCTAGAGACGCGTAATTTTCAAGGTACATAGAGTATTACAAGAGCTCATTTGTTTCAATTTTCAGGTTTTCATATTGTGACCATTGGGCCAAAGAACTAGGCCCTGCAGTATGTTTGTTAAAGCAAAAGATTGCAGTCATTTTAGATGAGTGGCCTCTCCTAGCCTTCATGACGACCCAAAAGATAGCTCCAAATAGACTCCCGTGATGAATGAGCTGCAGATGAGCGTAAAAATTCACGCATAGCAAGTTTTTCATCAACAAAGTGACGTGGCTTCGACGTAAATCTGGCCTTGAGATCTGACCCAATGTAAACGGAATGAATGTTAACCCAAATTAAACTGCCTTATTTTCTAAGAACCATTTCTAACACAAACGATTTTTTTGAACGCATTATTATCGCATCAGATTGTAAGAATCCATATAAACTGCCTTCGCTGCTAGCCATTGCTTAACTTTGGCTTGCCCTAGGTCTCATGTCTTTTTCAAAAGATCGGTTATTTAACTGCCTTCATCTGTACGAAGTTCGCTTCAGATACGCAGCACCGTTCGGAAGTCATTCTGGAAAGGCCTTAGGGTGACGTTGCCCGGCCTTCCCCCACTCGAGCGCGTGTTAGCCCTCGCTCTGACAAGGGAGGGAGGTGCGATGCCCCCCCTCCCCCTCCCTGACGTTTTTTGGGGATACCTCTTTAGCATGCTGCGCAATCGCGCACAAATTTTCAATAGTCCATGGGACATTCGTTGCGCGTGTTTTGAGACCAAGAATGCATCACTAGCTTATCTGGCTCTGGAACGGCGGCCGTTTTTGAGGCACTCTGCACGTCGATATACGGCCGGCGCGAGCGGCAACCGACCTTGCCACGGAACGCGTGCGGTAGGCTAGCATTGTTACATTAATAGAGGCACAGATCAGTACACAGCATTGAGCAAGGAACACACTGGATAAGTTTTAAGTCGCTAACACGCATGGTCGTGTATGCATGAAGTGTAGCTAAAAAAGTGTCATTTCAAGGAAATTTGACCTTTGACCTGGTATGATGGGCTCAATGATTGTCCTAACACAATGAAAACTAGTCGCAAATCATGACATATCGTTATGACCAATATCCTGCTGTTTTCCGCTGCACTCTGCTCTCGTTAGTAAAGGAGCCCCAGGAGGGGAAGGCTCGCATGGGTCCACCCCTATCAGTTTGTGTTATGAAAAAAGAGAAACAGGACGACGGTGAACGCGCGCCCAGGTGGCCAGTTGGATGCTTTTCACTCGGGTAGGGGTCAGTTTGACCCTGCTGCGATCTCAGGAACTAAAGGAGCTAGAGACACCAAATTCACCAGAGGTTTTGGCCTATACGTGACCTCACTTAGGCAAATGTCGGAGGTTCCTAGGTCATGATCTCAAGGTCAATTAAGGTCATACAAGTCAATCTCCGAGTAGGTCTCCAGTGTCCCCCAGAACCTAGATACCTCTTCTAAGCAAAAGGTCACATGCTCCTTTGAGGTCAATTACCTTGTTTGAGAGGTCAGTTACCTTTACTTTTTGAATGTCATATTGCCCGAAATTATGCAGGACTGTTTTGAGTTTTGCATTTGAATAAGCGAGAAAGATTACGCTGAGCAGTATGTTCATGAAAAAAATGTTAACCTGGGCTATTTGCAGTCAGTGACCTATTTTGACCTTTAAAAGGTCCGTAGAAGATATGTAGTGCGATTCCTGTTATCAAAAAGTTTGAAATGAGCACCAGAAACTAACCTATTCAGAGAGCCCTAGAGTAATAAAGCAGGTTGGCTTTGACCTTGGTCTGACCTTCATGCCTGACCCAAGGACAATGAAATTTGTTCATGTAAATATCTGTTTGCCTAAGAAAGTATCTCAGGAATATGAAGCATTGTCTAACACGTCGGTGTTGCATCAGATTGAGCGATTCCCTAGAAATTGACTTCGCTGAATCCACGGCCTGACTCTGACCTGCGGTAGGTCAGTTCCCGTACATGATATATCTAAATTGTTGGTACCAAGCAATCCGCTATTTTGTTGTTTACAGGCATGCAAAATTGGGCGTGGCCGCGCTGCGCTGTTCGGGAACCATTCCGGGAAAGCCTTCGGAGGGTGGGGTCAAATTGACCTCACCCAAGCGCGCGTTAGCTTTTAGTCTAGTGTGGAATGCGCGTGGAAATAGAGATGGAGATGAAGAATGGTATGGAGAGGAAATGGAGACTGTCTTCAGTAATGTAGCTAAAATTACTAAATCACATTATCATTACCAAATCATAACCACAATCACATTACCATAGTGCCATACCATAGGCTGTGCCCCTGGAAAATATTTGACCAAGCGCTCTATCCTATATAACTGCAATGGCAGCTGCGCCCATCAGGCATATTACACTAGACACTCTTGCAATGGCGTCCATCTCATTATACTGGACTTCTTCAGCACACGACAGCTGAAAGCGTCTTACGTCGTAACTGTTTGCCTACCGACCTATAAAACATGCGTCAACCTAAAGCATTGCAGAACGGCCAAAGAACGAAATGGAGCAGCCCAAAAGAAATTCGTCCTGGCTTAAACAAACTACAGCATTCCACTAACCACGGGACTGCTCTGTGTACCGCGACGACCGCGGCGACACCATGAAATACGTGGTATGGTATGTGATGGTGCCACCGAAACGAAAATGGCGCGCTGGCCATGGGCGGACGCAACACATTTGTCAGGCACCTTTTTGAAAAAGTTGACGAGTTGCACGTCGTCGCGCACCCTCTTATGGATCGCCAGCCCCTCCGAAGTAGGATGCTACCTTGTTGACAATATATCTGTGTTAATGAGCGTGGCTATATGCGGGATAATTGATTTCCCTAGTCGTTTACTGTAGCAACACGTTTTCAGTGTGCTTGCACTCCGGGAATTTCTGCCGGATATCGCCACTCGCCGTTTTGGGAGCGATTTCTATGCATGAAAGACTCTCGAATCTGCGTTCCCAGCCTTAGGCATAGTATTTCTCTCGTCAGCGAGAAGTTCCATGTCTAGGCGCTGCAGAATGTGCAAGCACTTTTCCGCGCAGCCAAAGGTGGTTTTCAGTGTTCTCTTCTGCACTTTCCAAGATATTTCGCCTGCTTGGCAGAAAGTCTCGCATGTAAAACCGGCACACATTATTCCAGCAATGGTCGATGCTAAGTAACCTAAATCCGAACAAGCTACTCCTATGATGGAAAGTGCCTCTTTATTATGTACTACATGTATAGAGCTTTCGATGCCTTGGTTATAATTTTATTTCGGCGACTTTGGCGATGTTTTTTTTTTGGTACAGGAGTAAGAGTGTTTTAGAAGATTATTTTAACAGCCGCACTGAAAGTTTCCAGTGGGCACAGCCACCTGTTCTTTCAAATACGATAGCTAAAAGGAAACTCGCCCAGCGGTATCTCAAAGAGAATGCCATTGGCAGGTAGACAACACTTAAGCTCTTCTGTACACAATGGCCCATACGTGGTGCATATTTCTGCAAAAACTGACTCACTAGTTTCGCTTTTGATTAGTCGTCATTGGCTTCCGAAAGATCAATGCTCCAGGGTTTTGGTTTTCTGTTGGTTAAGTTGGCGTCTTGCCCAAACGAACACTCACCTCGGTCAGAAGCAAATATTTGCATTCGTCTACTGTACCACATTGTTTTCGTGGTCGTAATTTCGAGTCCTACTTTGTCTCTAGGTCTTCCTAGTCTGTCCACTTCATGACGATTGTGCACGCTACTCCGCCTGTTAATTAGTTCCTTCAGGGGCCTTGTTATCCACTGACGCACGTTGGTCTTACATTTGCATACAATTTCCGAAAAGTGCGCTTCATAAGCATTTTAAAGCTGCAGTTCTTGTCGAGCAGCAGCCCGGTCTATACCATTTATTGTTGTTACATCTTGCCAACCTTGCCAGCAAATCCATCTGCCAAAACTTCTGATAGCTGAATTCCGCAAAGGCCGTCCAAAGCCTTGTTATTTTTCATCTTGTTTTGCACTCAACCATACTGCAGTTTTGTGGTATGTTGTGCTAATGGGTGATAAGCTTAGTGGTGCACTTGGAGAATCAAAACCAGTCAATATCTTTTCCAGTACGGCTGAGTATCTTGTGAGTTACGTAACTACTTGCAGGAGACCAAATTGACGGATCCAACAAGTCTGCCTCAAACGTATAGTCAAAGCCGCGTATCAAGACAGTTTTCGCTCTTGGCCTTGAGAATGCAAGATGATCAGGTGTTTCCAGGAGGTGGTCAGACAGCATTCGTCGGGGTCAGATTGATGCATCAGGAGGAGGACCTTTTATGATGCTGTCGGCTTGCAAAGGTCGAATGACGCTCCAGCAAACTTCGAGCTCGCCCAGAACTTCAATTTGGCTTTGTTTCAGGCAAGCTATTTTTATGCATATGACGACCCCTCCACCCTTGCTTTTGTTGTTAACGGTCATAAGTTTTCGTCTTGTAATGCTTCATATTAGGCTTGGAAAGTTTTATCATGGGCGGGTCTTGCCCAAATGGGTCTCTGTGATTATTGCTACACCTATGCCACACTTGTGCAACACTAAGCCCAGTTCACTTTGTTCAGTGTTTGTACAAAGTCCATTCACGTTGGCTGTAAAGGAATTTAGATTCCAAAGGGGCTTAAAAGAAGTGATTTGCTCATATCAAAATGATCTATGTCAGAGATCAACTTATCGCCTAATCTTAAAACAACCACTTGGCCCGCGACTTGCTGCGATGCGTTTCTGGCGCCTTCAGAAGTATGTAAGATACTTGTCTTGTTTAAGCCTCATGCAACGCAGGACATCATTCTCGGTCGCAGATCTATGAATCCTACCCAATGGGTGGCACACAGCTGGTTGAGTTCACTGTTAACGATTTTTGCTGTTTTATAAGCCTTAATGGTAGTGTCCCGTCTCTCTTCAAGCGAACAAATGGAGACCCGTTTGATATTTTGCAAGGACTGTGCGTGGCTGACAGCGCTGGTTATGTTCTCCAGAACATAATCTGCACTGTGATTCAACACGTCGCCGACTCCAAGATGAACTACTATACCCACTTCCTTTCCTTTATTTCTTGTGACCGCGCTCTTCAAGCCATCGACTTCATCGCTCGTCGTTATAATAAAATATACATTTTGGTCTGATCCGGCTTATGTTTCTTTCATCGATAAAGACTATGGCATCTGCCACCTTTTTCTCCCACGCTAACCCTCTCTACTTTCAGATCATGCCCTTTGTTGTTTTCTTTTCCATAAATACCTCGGGTTAGTTGGCTGCATAGTTCTACTTCCCAAGCAACTACGCTACCATTCCCTTCCTTCCCGCGTGTCCCAGTGTCTCTCTCGTTTTTTCTACCCTGGTTCTCTTTCGATTCCATTTTCATGGTGAAGACCACAGCCGGTTCTTTTTTGCATTGTGCGGTTTGTTGCCGCGCTTTGGCGCACTTGTACGGCCCAAGCTCATCCTTGCCCGTGATGCCGTCAATTCAGCATCCAGCTTACTCCAAGGAGCTACCATGGCGGCCCTGCATAAAGCCCCCAGTCGGTGGATGGCTCTTGGTTGGTCCCACAATTTCTGTATTGCCGTTTCAAGTAGCCAAATTTGCCGTCAATTCGTTTTACAATAAACTGAAGGTTTTTCGCTCCCGCATCTTGACACTCAACATCTTCTCCTTTTCTGGCTGCATGCTTTTAAACACAAGAGGCATTTTTGATATCTGCATTGTAAGACAGTTAATGTTTTCTTCTTGGCTGTTTACTTGGTTTGACAACAGTGCCATTTGGTTGCGCATTGCCACCGTTTCCACATTTGCCAAGCTTTGTGGACTTGAAATTAGCTTAATTAATCTATATTAGAAAAAAACGAAGTGACTGCGCAGCGACGGCACGTCGGTAAGTAAATTTTGATCGGCCTTCCCAAGGCCACCTAACGGGTCTTCCCCGACTGAAAAGTAGCAGCTTCTCCGCGTAATTTCATAACACTCGCCGTTTTTAAGCTTCGAAACCAATCCGAGTATTAAACAACAATGTCACATTCAGCGGCCACTAAGCCAAACGTCATTCTTGCACAATACTAAACGCAAATAACAGTACCAGGGTATAAAAACACTACTAAAACTGCCTTAAACGCGGAGTCACCCAAAGCTAAACGTCAGCTAAACTATCAGCTGACCGACCGCGGCATACATGCACACAGGCCGTTGTAATCCCAATGTATCTATGCGTGTTTTGCACGATGCAGCCGATTGACGTCACTGGGGGTACCTTTTGAAGGTCTTTTGAAACCTTTCCTTGCATTAATAGTAAAGTTCCCTGTGATTTTTGTGCATTTTTAGTCTTTTTTCATCAACTCCAGTGCTTGTTTTATTGCTATTAAACTTGTATTGAAAGTATTGAAAACATCGTAGGGAATGCTATTTCGAGCCGTCAATTATTTCATCGCGGCGAAGGCTGGTATGTATTGTGCAGCGGTAGGTATAGTGCGACATTTGTCTCGGAAAGAAGCAGTAGCGGTGGAACGTTTACAGAGAGAGAGAGAGAGAGAGAGAGAGAGAGAGAGAGAGAGAGAGAGAGAGAGAGAGAGAGAGAGAGAGAGAGAGAGAGAGAGGAGAGAGAGAGAGAGAGAGAGAGAGAGGAGAGAAGAGAGATAGAGAGAGAGAGAGAGGAGAGAAGAGAGAGAGAGAGAGAGAGAGAGGAGAGAGAGAGAGAGAGAGAGAGAGAGGAGATAGAGAGAGAGAGCAGAGAGAGAGAGAGAGAGATAGAAGAGAGAGAGAAGAGAGAGAGAGAGAGAGAGAGAGAGAGAGAGAGAGAGAGAGAGAGAGATAGAGAGAGAGAGAGAGAGAGATGAGAAGAGAGAGAGAGAAGAGAGAGAGAGAGAGAGAGAGAGAGAGAGAGAGGAGAGAGAGAAGAGAAGAGAGGAGAGATAGAGAGAGAGAGAGAGAGAGAGAGAGATAGAGAGAGAGAGAGAGAGAGAGAAGAGGAGAGAGAGAGAGAGAGAGAGAGAGAGAGAGAGAGGAGAGAGAAGAGAGAGAGAGAGAGAGAGAGAGAGAGAGAGAGGGAGGGAGAGAGAGGAGAGAGAGAGAGAGAGAGAGAGAAGAGAGAGAAGAGAGAGAGAGAGAGAGAGAGAGAGGAGAAGAGAGAAGAGAGGAGAGGAGAGAGAGAGAGAGAGAAGAGAAGAGAGAGAGAGAAGAGAGAGAGAGAGAGAGAGAGGAGAGAGAGAGAGAGAGAGAGAGAGAGAGAGAGAGAGAGAGAGAGAGGAGAGAGAGAGAGAG
>NW_023597055.1:20043564-20096753 GCF_011947565.3 Pollicipes pollicipes
GCAGGGACGTCACGTGACGGGTAACGGGTTAAATGCCCTCAGTGTATGGAAAGCGTGCGCTTGGCCGCCTCAAAGATTTGGCCCGATTAACATCCAGAGGGCACCAAGTAAAACACAGCCCCGTGAGTTGGCCTTATGAGCCAGTGGCAGTGTGAGCCCAGCGTGTGTAACGTGCAGTGGTGGCTAGCTCCACCAGAGCTTATGAGCCCATTGGCCCCGCAGTGGTATCTGTAGAGCAATCTAACACACGGCGAGTCTTTGGTGCTAACAGAGAGCTCCTGTGACGTAGCATCACAGCACCTGAGGTAGCCGCTTCACCAAACACTTCCTTGAGCCTGCCAGGAATGCCCGTTAGGCAGCTGGAGCAGCAGGCTGACCCCAGACGACCTAACGCACTGACCACGCTTCAGGCGGTACAAGTCGGGTGCGGGTGACCCGTCATGCCGTTCAACAACATTGTCTTTAACGATCGCAGAGCCTTTGCGGAAGGTCACACACGCCGTGCGCACGAGGTGGACGCATGGCTTGTCCGCGATGGATCGGGCCACGGAGCTGCGTATTGCCCATGGCCAAAACACCTATTGTTTTTTTGTGAGTAGACATTGCGTGTGTAGTAAAGGGTGTGTTTGGAGGGTGTTGCATGCACTTGGCGGCATTGCGCTACGTGCATCACTATAATACGCTCCATACACGTAATCACTACGCAACCACCTAAAATAAGCATAAAATCCAGGCCGGGTGAAGTACATCTAGGTGGGTCAGCATTTAATGTGACCAAAAATTGTCATTTTTTATCACCAACCACGAGTCCATCATAGGCTAGCAAAATAAATCCTGAACAATGAAACAACAACCACGCTTCACGAGAGCCCATAGTGGTACGTGCTTTCTTATATAGTGTATCTGAACGAATTGTTTTTTCCGAAATAATCCTACAACACACACACTAGTGACAGCTGGCGAATGATCCGTTCCACATTCCACAGCATATATGGTGACTGACAGATGCATTGATTGGCCGGTGCATGTGTGCGTACGCGGATCGTCTGTCGGGATGGCATGGCTGACATGGACCAGGTTCGGTAAACAATCAGCACGCGATCAGCCCCGCCGGAGGGCAGCCCGCAACCGCGGACTAACCGATGTTCGGCGTGGGGATGCTGGTGTTGCCGAATGGCCCGATGTCGCCAGTAGCCGAGATCATCGACGAGCAGCACCAGGAGGTTGGGACGGTTGTCGGCGGCCGCGATGGTCGACGCTGTGTAGGAGAGCGTCGCCAGCAGCAGGAGCGGCCAGCGCATGGCGACACCACCGGCCCCGGGCGCACGTGGAAGTGACGAGCTACGCAGCTCACCCGACATGGCTGAGACGGCGCTGGGAAGTTTAAATGGCCGTCAAGAACGATAGCGCTGCGGTTATTGACTGCATTAAGGGCATATTGTCATGTCAAAGGGCTTCAATTAGACGTGGACGGCAGCTCCTCTGCGCCACGCATCGCTGAGATCTGGTGACCAACTCCCGCAGGGCGGTAGCGTACAGTGCTGTCACCCGCCCGATGCCGTACTGTATTGTTAAATAAACCTTAAAGGCACAGTGCGGTTGGTGGACGTTGTGCATCATTGAAAATTCATCCGCTACCTCGGGCTAGAACAGCAGCGCGGAAATGTTCCTAATGACTTAGACACCACACGACAGCTTGAAAACATTACGACGACATGGCTTTGTTGCACGAGTTGATGGATAAGTTCAGCGAGCCAGTCCTTATCCATTCATACTCCAGTAGGCAGGTGCTAGTCCATTTGGGGGGGGGGGGTGGGGGTGGATGTGACGACGGAATATATCGCCATATAGAAGTAGCAATTCTGTTTGAAGACCATGCATCATCGCAGTAGTACCACACCGGAGCTTGGTAGCAATATGCACATGTACTTTTAGCGAGATGCAGATAATCGGTTGACTGCTGCTTTATTATAAAAGTCACGATATCTGTGCAAACCAGTTTTTAGGCGGTGGAGCACCCTTTCCCTGGAGGTGCTAGTTCAATCGCTTTAATGAATTCTATTGATAAATCAAGAATGATGCCAGTCAACCATTTTTGGAGCGTGCAAGAGTCTGTTTCATGATTTTGATTGGCCTTTATAAGACTTTTTACAAATAAGCTGAATTCAATCACAGCGTGTTCACTCCACACTACACATTTAAGTTGACACGGTATTCATCCCACCACTTCTTACTCGCCGGCCAGCTTCCGCCTCTTGGCTTGCGCTGGCTGTCAGTCATGGCACCATCAATGTCACTTTTTCCCCGTGCTATGCATCTCACCGCACTGTGGTTCGATGTGAATGTGTTGAACAAGACGGCAGCCAGCGCCCTGAACGCGTTGTCTTTGCTCGGGAAGCGGTGGCCATTGAGCAGGACAATTCAACCAGACGGCCCATCACTCTTCCCAAGGGTTACCATGCTTTTCTGGAAGGTCTCTGAAAGACATGGTGCAGCCAAGGAAGTGGTACCGGATGCTCTAACCTCTGGCCAGCCATCCTTCACATGGCATATGTTCTTGGCAGAGAGACGGCTCTTCACATTTCTTGTCAATGATCCAGCTCCCACTTTGACTGTCATACCCTTCACTTTAAGCCTACCCTTCAACGACACGACCTGACTTCATAAATCGTTCCAAAGTACAACTGCTCAATACGCGGTTGTTATCGCCTGCCCGCCGGCCCCAGCCTGGTGCTGGTTGCTGCAGCCGCCGCCACGTGGCCAAATGAGATTGAGGTGCCGGGCTCGAGTGTTTTTTTGCGTCCTAAACCTGAGAGTGAGGGTGCTCAAAGTTATTGTATACTAACACATACACGTACACACACACACACACACACACACACACACACACACACACACACACACACAACACACACACACACACACACACACACACACACACACACACCACACACACACACACACACACACACACACACACACACACACACACACACACACCACACACACACACACACACACAACACACACACCACACACACACACACACACACACACACACACACACACACACACACACACACACACACACACACCACACACACACACACACACACACACACACACACACACACACACACACACACACACACACACACACACACACACACACACACACACACACACACCTTATTTAGTTATACCTGGCCCATGGCGTCCCCGTTAGCCCTCATATCACAAGAAAGGGCAACTTTCTAACGTGATCCCTCCAACCTGAGGGACACCCCAGATCTGCCTCTGTCCGGCAGACCGACAGGGGCGCAGAACGCCGGGTTGTCCAACTCACGTGAGCGCCGCTAGTGCCGGTGTGCTGCGGACAGACCCAAACACTATCTCACCGTCGGCCTCTTACCCTGTGACGTCACCACCAAATGTGCTGAGTCACTCTCTGGCGCCCCGGACCATGTGCCGCGTGACGCCTCAGTGTTGGCGCGCAGCCGCCAAATTGATGCCGGCCCCTATCTACAGGCGACATCCTTACCTGTCTATTCGCGTTGGACGCTTTTCGGCGACTACATCCCAAACTGATTCCGGCGGAATATAATAGCTCTCTGATTTGATTGAAGACTGGTAGCACTGTTGCGCTAAGAACATGCTCGCCAGTTACCTTTAAACCATTGCCAGATATAAGGCCCCTAGTGTATAAGCCGTCGAATTGTTGACCGCCCTCCTGAGAGTATCGTATTCATCTTGAAATGGCCTGAGCCCGTCAGTCAGTACCAGAATCAGCATGGAGACAAAGCCGTACTTTTGGCTTCGAGGTCAAGCCGGAACCAGAGCAATAGAAAGGATCCAAAGTAAGAGCACTGGATTCGTTGGTCGACATTATGGAGCTGACATCGAAAGCAGCGACGCCGAACAAAGGAAATGCTGATCCAAAGACAAGCTCATCAGTTTGAAGTCCCGCCAGGAAGTCGAAGCCGTATCTATCGCACGTTGATCTGCAAAGCCAAAACCATTATTGTATCTGTCAAAACCGCGTGAGATTAATGTCACCGAGGTTTTGCGGGATGGTTGAGACCAGGCGTCAACATTAGCAGCATTACCAACGTTACCATAGTATACATTTCGGACTGCCACCGTCTTGTGTTAGGACACGTACAACGTTTCGAACAGTTCTTTCTCCGGACATCGCCAGCTTTCAGTTGGTGCTGAGAGTGTCCCGCCGCTTCTTGGCGTTGAGCCAGGCATGCGTCGCAACCCACACAAATTACGAACTCTATTGGTGTGACGGAACAGGCACAAGTTTTTCAAGTAATGTTGCACCTGCAGTGAAGAATCCACACACGGAAGTCCAAGCCTGCATAGATCGCATGAGGATGACGCCAGTGCCATAACTCAGCTGTTGTCATTGGAGCTTTTACGACGCACCCAGCCGCTGAGGCTATATGGCGTCGCCTGCCTCTCACCCTGGCAGGACGGGCGAGCACCGCAGAGAATCGAGCCCGGTACCTCTGGCTTCCCAGACGCGCGGTGGTTGAGGAGCCATAACTCTAGAATAGTTTGCATGCGTAACAGAGCCAAAACTAGCAGTCAAAATGACAAGCATAGGCCGAGACAGAAACCGACAATATATGTCACAAAGCCAACGCTGAAACCACACCTATCATTAAAAAGCGACGCTCAGAACCGAAACCAAACCTCAAGTTATTGGAGGAAGACTTCAAAGCTGGAGTCGGCTTCCTGAAGCCGACTCTCACTTCGTCCCCATGACTGTTTGGAATCATTCTCTACACTGCCTGGCTCCCGCATTGACTGAGCTCCCTGGAACTCGTCTGAAAAAAACATCGACGCCACGGTCGTCTCTCAACGACGGACGTGGCTTCGCCGGTCCCGCGAGGGGCTGCGGCGCTATCCCAGCGTCCCCCGCGGCCCCGGGGGCACCGCCAGCCATGTTCAAACTTTGAGACGGTTTATTGGAAAACACCTTTTTAGAACAGCGGAAAACAAAACGAAAACGATCCTACGTACAAGTGCGACGTACAAACCACCACGAAAATAACCGCATCGGAAATAAGAACCGCTCGTACCGAAAAATACACAAACAATTTAATGAATGCTGGATATCAGACAATGGGAAGTAACATATTCCACATTAATATGCAAAACGTAGAAAAATCCCCACTCAATGCCTCCAGTCCAATGAAAAACATAGTTTTAAGAAATGATCAAACTTTGGTTGGTCGGTTAAATGCGCATTGAATTATCATGACAATGCGTAACAGCCGTAATATACGGCAAGCCGCAACAAGTACAGATGAAAACCTAGTCGCCAGTACGCGCTGGTCAGTCATATTCGCTTCTAAAAACTGACATAGCTCACCAGTAATTCACAAACGTGTTTCAAGAGTAGGCATTTTATCACACGAGCGACGCTACATTTCTTAAATTTTAACAAAGCAGAGTGACATATTCTTGAAAATCCACGAGTCAGATCCCAAAGCTGAGGCACCACGAAAGAAGCTTTGGTGTGGCATCAAATGCCGCATCAAATCATCCACCCAGTCTGCAGACGCTGGGCAGCCTTGGTCCTAGCGGGCCACCTATAGCAATAAGTCCTCTAGCCGAGAACACAGTTTCCCAACTCGCCGCTATCGTCGCTAGCGTCGTCAGCGTAGTTTGAGCAGTTCCTCCACCTGCCGCCGCGTGTCGCTGGGGTCGACGACAGAGTGGCCCACCGTGCGCGGGTCCTCATAGATGGCGTGATCGTTGCCGCCCGGACTCGTCTTGTCGCCGAAAAAGTGAATCTCTGAAATCATAGTCAAATCACCACCACGTCGCCGCCACATAGTGCCACGCACCGTCCCCGGACCCGGCCGTCCGACTGCTCGGCGGGTGGTGAGGAGGAGGAGGAGGAGGAGGAGGAGGAGGAGGAGGAGGAGGAGGAGGAGGAGGAGGAGGAGGAGGAGGAGGAGGAGGAGGAGGAGGAGGAGGAGGAGGAGGAGGAGGAGGAGAGGAGGAGGAGGTCCGTTAGGCACAGCCCTTCCCCAAATGGAATGTTTGCCAGCTTCGAATTTTGTAGCCAACTACCTTGGCAGAAGCTTGCAGCACAAATCTAGAAGCAAGGAATACACCATGCATGATGCACAACATGAGACTGGCCCTGGAAAGTCAGCTGTCTGCCAGGTGCGGAGAGAGGCAGTACCCAACAAGGCGCAAGAACATGCCTCAGGGCTCGGCAATGAGGTCCTGAAGTCCCAGCAGTGACAGCCAAATCCGAGCCATGATAGCTAGCTTCACATTGTTTTTTCTCAATTGTGTTATAGTCAAATGACAGACAGCGCTACCCAGATCTCTGCCTTGTTCCCCTGCACGAATGGGGTCAATTCTAAGCCAAAATAAGTGGGAACGAAGCCATGATCATCTAAGGGTTTTATCACCGCCTTCCGAATGAGTTTTGTGTCCCGATTCAAACACAAAGTTATCCGAATTAACCTTGATTCACAACCTTTACGGAATGATTTAAAGAACCCATTCATTCCAGCGATCTGATGACTATAACGCAAGGGTGATCACAGACTGAAGAAACGTTCTTTGAATACAATGCAAGTTTTACCAATATAAAGACTTGTATTGAAAGATTAGTGGTGACTTAGAACTGGGCCGAACTGCACAAATTGGTCCCATTCAAACAGCGGAATGACTACCTGCACGAGCCCTTCGACCAGGCCAAAATGTTTTAACTACCCTGAAATGGCATGGCAATGAAATGCGAATGACTGGTGTAACCCTAATTAGTTGGTGGCCATTGCAGAATTTCTACCTGTTCTACGGCCGTACCATACACAGATGGGATCATCAAACTGTAACTAAGTCACGGAAAATGGCGTCACTGGGTCACCCAATTGACCCGTCCGCTTGGTGTGACCGTAAGCCATCCAGTCTCTGGCTGAGGCAAGAGCCAGACACAAGGACTTCCAAGCAAGGGGCTCCAGGCTTCCAGGCAGCACCACGTGGGTCGATTGCTGATGGTGATCCCAGCTCAGTCATTAGTTATCAAAGGCGGATGGAATGGGTCACAGTGAGTGATTTTTAATCCATTTATATAACACTTCGCCTGAATCACTCGAAAGCTGCAGGAACCAAATCGACCCTTTGAGTTTGAAAAAAGAAGAAGGCAAATAATTCGAATCGAGCATGACTCATCGAGAGACGGAGTAGGCCATACAACCTGAATCCGAAGGGAATCAAGCACAAATCTGGCGCTACAACTTAAATTTTACGCCAATCGGCCATATTACTCTCGCAGTAATGTTACATAATAAACCAAAGACATGGGATGAAAAATGTACGCCCAGGTAGCATTTTCACTGTGTATAGCCTCACACAAACACGTGTCCATAGTCTCTCCGCGTGCCTGCGCGTGCCTCCACGCCCCGCCCCGCCCCGACAATCCGTCCGCGAGCTCACCATCAAAGCCCTCCTTCTCGACGAACTGCAGCGAGTACGTCTTGTCCCAGCCCTTGGGGAACACATCGACGCTGATCTGGCCGCCTGCAACACACGCGCGCACGGGTGACGGACTGACGGTGGACCGGTCTGGCGAGTGACATGGGCTTCACCGCACGGCGCCTCCCTTCGGCGGCAACCGGTGTCGTTGAAATGTTTGTGCCATCGCAATTGCGCTGAGCGTAAGCTGCGGATTTGGGGATATTTTTGGAATTTGGGGGAGTCTGGTGGCCAATGACGATATTACACGGAGACATGGCATTGCGGAATCTTGAGAATTTGCCCAACAGGGTGCTGATGCATGATAAAGCACGTAGGAAAGAGGTTCGCAGGTTGTGGGTGGCCTTCCCCGTCGTCCTGCGACAGCAAGTCGGATTAACCGCTTGCAACAGGTTGCAACAACAGGAATGCAACAGACTGCGGCGTGTTTGCACTGTGCGTCGGCAACAGGTTACGTTATGCGTCTCAACGAGCAGAGCACATGCAATCCACTGGGGCACGCATGACGCCAGGCACTCAGCTGAGCTCGACGCTAGGAGAGTATGGAAAAGACACAACAGCTAATCAGCTTGGAAGCTCACAACCCCACGGTGGTCCTGAGGCGACTCGCACCGACGCGACACGTGACAAACGGAGCGCACTGCTGGGGGAGGGGGGGGGGGGGGGGGCGGGCGCGCCGGCCGCGTACCGATGCAGAAGCAGAGGCCCGAATCGCCGAACTGCTCGGTGAGCGCGCGCACCAGGTCGCTCCTGACGCCGTGCGCGGCGTCGTACTCTACGAACTGGTCGCGCTCCGCCTGGCTGCAGCTGCGTCCGATCGGCGAGACGTTGATCATGCCTGTGGCCGAGGGCGCGGCGTGAGGCGGCCTCGCACGGCACGGGCTCTGGAGTGACGGGAGTCCGTGTCTGGAGTCATCACCGCCGCCGGGAGCTAAGGGGAGGGGCGGGGGGGGGGGGGGGGGTCCGGCGTGGCGCGGTCTGGGACGTGGCAAGTACGCCTGGAATAACTGAAGCGGCAGACAGACAGAAGCAGATTGGGAAGTGTCCATCGTGCCACGGGGGGACGGGAAGTAGCTGCCCACGCTCCGTCTATGTCGCGTGGAGTTTTCATACCGTGCGGCCTCATCCTGGAATCACCAGCCGCCGGCCATTATGAGCTCCCGGGGCCGTGCTTCGCTCATAAATCTGACCAATATAAATAAGAGGGGTTTGTTTGAGTTCCCACGCCTTTCTCAGGCTCTTGACGCGTTTGTATCATTGCCGCATTGTCGTTTTTATTTTGTAACGTGCAACCCATTAACTTGAATATATCAAGCCCTATGACTTAACAAAAAAGAATAAAACCATGAGCCCTAGGACATATTGATACGGAACCATTCGTTGTAACACATAACAAAGTTCGGAAACGGCCAAAACACAGTGATCATACTTGAAACGGAACGGGAGACATACCGCCCGGGAAAGAGAAGGTACGGATGGAGCGAACGGGGCGTTCTGAAACACATGGAACAGCCGGAATAGACCACCCGAAACAGAGCCATCGACGATGGTGGCCGGAAGGACCGGACGGGTTCAGCACAGAGCGGACCACAAGATGTGGATTATGCCTGGAGCGGACCCAGATGTGCGCATCAGAAACCCGACCTCATCTGCGACAGTCGGCGGCAGAGAGCCGGCGATCACGTGACCATCATCCCCATGACAACCGAGCGTCGGCTGAAACATCTCCGACACCAGAAGTTAGCAACACCCCCCAGAATCACGCCACCAAGGCGAGAGATATGGCCACCTGATACCGAAGAGGGGACCACGCTCCCTCCACCACCTTCCGCGACGTGGCTCCTGCGGCGCACGCTGTCGTACCGTTCCTGAACTCGACGAAGTTGCCCCTCTTCAGCGGCAGCTCCACCTTGGAGAGGTGCGCCAGCGTGAAGTTGATGAAGCGCTGCAGGAACGCGTCACCCAACTGGCTCACCAGGTCCGCCTTGTGGATCTGCTCGCCGCCTGCCGGGGAGAGTGGGGGTCCTGAGTGCGAAACTACTCACTCGAGAGTGGGAGGGGGGGGGGGGGGGGCAGTCACGGGCAGGCCGGGTTGCGGGGAGGCAGATTCAGCTGTGGCGGGGTCTGGGTAACGAGAGAGAAATGGGTGCCAGTTTCCGTTATGGTCAAAGTTACGTTACGGTTAAATCAAAGACCAGGCAAGGATAGAACAGGCAAGGACAAGATCAAGTATCCGTCACGACTAGGCGCAGCACTGCTTTCCTAGCATGCCGTGCCCTCCCGCATGAGCACCGGTGGTGTCGTGGTTAAGCTACGCGCTAGGGAAGCGAGGTTTGAGGTTTCCCCGACGCACAGTTCAGTTCACGCCTCGTCTCATGCGTGCAAACGCACTCCGCCGCGCGCGGCAGTGCGTCCCACCTCTGCCGCAGGCGCCTCGGCCGCGGGCGGCACGGTAGCGTCCCGTGACGGGCGCTCGTAAAGTGGCGGCTGGGTCGTGCCAGCGGGGTCGTGCCGACCGGCGCGGCTCGCGAGCGGCGCCTGGCACCGCCGCCGCCGCTCCGCCGCCGCACTCAGCGCCGGGTGAGGCCGGGTCGGCCCGCAGGCAGCCTCGGCGTCCGGCTCTGGCGGCGGAGCGGCGGCGGCGGAGCGGCGGCGACGGCCTCTGACGCGAGGCGGCGGTGTTTGCTCAGAGCCGTGAGTGGCAGTGCCGGGTGCGTTCCCGGTCGGCCGGTCGCGCAGTGGCAGGGTTGGTGGCCCCCACCGCCCCTCCCCCCTCCCCCCCCCCACCTCCGTCGCCTCTCCATAGCGCTAGAGAACGCTGTTCCAGGGTGGCACGTAAAAGTTTAGAGGTAGAGAGGTGAAATTTTGTACGAAGTGTAAACAGTCCCTCACGAAGGAAGTGCCTTCCTTGGGGCAGGAATAACGTTCCGTGCAACGTGAGCTCCAAACTCTCAATGTCCTCACATGTTGGGCATTTGTGAGATACTGCTCATCAAACGTTTAGTAGTCGACGACAGTCTGCCGAATGAATAGCACCCTTAATGTCTCCTTTGCTCGGCAAAAGTTTGGCCCATTGGCGAGTGACTATGACCATATACGTCGCCTGTCCACAAGCCACTGCATCCAGGAATGGTGTTCCCTTGGACAAAAAGATATCTTCAAACCTCCATTTCTTTGGTGGAAGCCAAGCCACGCGACAACAGCAGCGAACGCCATGAGCATTGCGACTTGAGCATTTTCCGGCATTGCCAAAAGCGGTGCGGAAATCAGAGCATTGAGCTTAACATGACCGACATAAGGTATGACATCACATGTTTCGGGAAATCAAAATAGACGTCTCCTCTTCCAAAAGAACCACATGCGCTCCGGCTGCAGTATTTAATCGTCGAATGACAGCGTTAGACAACCTTACGTACAACCTTACATACATATCAGCATGGCCATGAACGGCCACAGTTCACTACGGGACGCCAACGCACAACAAAAATATATACGTTGATCGTTATCGCGGATTCGTAAAGGCTCTTTGACTTCCTAGCATGACAGTATCAGTACAAACACCATCTTAAACGATGCACTAAATTTAAGGCATCACTTTTATGCCGTCTGGACATCTGCCTCTCAAGCGCACTGTTGAAAAGCAATCGTTGAGTTGGAGTAAAAAATAAAATCAATTAAAGTGGGTCTGTGCGGATGTTTCCGGCATCATTTTCGCTACAATTTTGACGCTTCCTGAAATCTGGCATCAACGTAAAAACAATGCACTTTGGCAGACGTCCAAATACGCGCACGTCGGTGCACGTTCTCACACAAAGTTTGGCTTTCAAGTCATCGCGCCAGAGCACCTTCGGCATTCACTTTCTGTCCCTCGCTCCCACGTGAGACCGTCCGTCGAGGGCGTCCCGGGGCCCATCCCCAGCTCCCCTCCCCAAACACGACACCGACGAGCCACCCTCCGCAGTGCCGAGTGAAGTTAAACAGCGCGGCGCACGCCACCGAGGGCCGCCGCTTACGCCGGAGGGCCGGCCGGGCGCGCAGGCGGCGCGGGACGGGCTGAGCACGTCACGCCATCTGACGCCCCGGACGGGATGGACGCGGCACACGCCAGCCGGCGCGGAGGACGGGCTGGCGTGGCGGTGAGCAGCGAGGATTGGTCGCCGCGCGAGAGGCGGAGTGATCCACACTGGATCTGGATCGGCGTCGATGTTAGATTGACGCCGACTCGGTGTGGAGGCCAGGGAACGAATCAATGTGACCCGGAAGATCACGTAAATAACAGCTATTATTTGTAAAAGTGGGGGCAAATACACCACAAGCATCTTATTCCAGACCATTATTGCTGCACGTCCTTGTCCAGAATGCTACATTAGACGGCGTCACACCGAGATCACAGACTATGCTGATACCATTGAAAACTTAACTAAAAAAATCAACTAACTTAACTACAAGCTATCAAAATTGGAACTATGAACGCGCACAAATGCACAGTGAATGCCTTTACTGAAGCTGTACTCGGGCAAGACCCAATCTTGCTCCAAAAACCAGCTTTGACGACAAGCAAGCCTCATTAGGTGAGCAGTGACCCACAAACGTTACTTCACACAGCGGATGATCCCTAAGTTGACCGACCTTCCACCTGACCCCGAAAGGCAAACAAACCTTGGCAATGATCTCTGACATCGCTGCTGACCTCCGGACGCAACCAGACCTGGTTACTCACCCTTGAAGGCGACCAGACCGTTCTCGGCGAAGACGTACTCGCAGAGCCGGTGCACAGACGCCTCGTCCCCGCCGGCCAGCTGCTGACAGATCTTGGGCAGGTCCGAACCGCCCACCACGCCCACGCACGCGTGCTCACGCACAGAGCGCAGGAACTCAGTCATCTCCGGCGTGATCGACTGTCGGGCAGAGGTCAAGGGTCAGGGCAGGGGCCAAGGGGCGGGGATAAAGTTCACGAGTCAGGGACGCAGGTCGAGAGTCAAGGTCATAGGTCAGTAGTTGCGGCAGAGGCTGGGAGACAACGGTAAAAGGGTAGAAAACAAAGGTCGAAGGGCATGGGAGGACTGTCAAGGGGTAGGGAGGTAAAGGCCAAAAGGTAAGGGGACACACCAAAGGGTAGGGGATACTGGCACGGGTCCGAAAGTACAGGTCAACAATCAGGGGAAATCGGTCAAGAGTCATTAGGTACATGCAGAGCGGCGCCACAGGGATGGGACGCGTCCCCCTATCGTCGAATACAGCAGGGCATCCCCATATTCTAACAAACTCCTTGTAGGAACAACAAATGCGCACAGCTTTTCACAAAAGGGTTCTTTTCCCAATCTTTGCCATCATGAGGCTGTCTCGTATCAGTAGGATTTATCCCATTGGTTCAAATAGTAGTTCGATGCTACTAGGACTCCAAAAGACCGCATGGTGAGATTCACCTATACCGACCGAGTATAGCTGCAATGTCTTCCTGACCTTGGGTGTAAATCCGGATTAGGAAGTGATAAGAGCGTCACGTGCCTGCAGCCAACCGATGACAAGAGATGTTTCAAGGGAAATGTGAAATATATTACCGAATTGTAGTACGCGTGCTATGATGCAATATCCCCAATTCCCTAGGTTCGGCTACTACTTTCATGCGCCCTCGCCAATGCCCATCACGCGTCATCACCACGTCCACCGTTGTGTTTTTGGCGTAGCTTTGGAGCACAAATAGACACACCCCTTGCCATGTTATTTATCTTTTCTGTGTATTGAACACCATGAAATATCTGCACATAAGTGCCTTGAGCGATAACGTCATAGCGTAATACTTTCCTGGGCCATTACCGTACTGAAGTGACTATTTGAAATTTTTTGTCTTCGTTATGGTGATATTTTAGTCAATATCATTATATCTTTGAAAAATAGCATTTTCAACAGTTTTGCTGTGATTACGTTCTGTTCCGTACAAACCCTGCCTCTACACGGTTCCCGTTTTTGTGTGAAATGTCGGCTTTGCTGTCCCGTCTCTGAGCTTCTGTTTATCTCCATTTCTCGGTCCCCTGTCGAGTTACCCCTTATATTTATGTTTTGTTTAGGTTACCGTCCCTGCGACCCCGGCCCTACGGCCAGCCCGGAAACTGCGCCACATGTGTCGTGTCCTGCGCGGGGCCGCGCCGCCCGGTAACCGACCGGTCGTCTCGCGAACACCGCCAGGGAGAGGAAGCGCATGTCCTCTTCCTGGCCCGATACCTAAACCTCAAAATGCAGCATCAGCCGACGGATGTTTGTTGACGAACGATCGAACGATACCGAACACGTTCTGTTTCAAATAAAGACAGGGTCTGAGCCGGGCTCGGCGGGGGTAACGAAAGTCCGTCCCTCCTTAATGTTTCAGGGCTTAGAAGAAAGAACATCCGAGCGGGACGACGAACACATTTTAGCACTGTTTATGCATCCATTTTGTACCCAGGGACGGGGACCGGTAGTGTAGCGGGTAAGCTGCACGTCTGGGAAGCCAGAAGTGAGGAGGTCGATTTCCCGCAGCGCCCGCCATTCCCGCCAGGTAAGGGCGAGCGACGACTCGTAGCTTCAGCAGCTGGGTGCATCGTAAAGCCCAATGACGACGTGTACCTGGGGAATAATTTTAAACTCAAAGCCGGTCACCGCGCTGGATAAGGTCATTCTGAGGTCAAAAAAGAAATAAAGGGCTATGGCTTGTTTAAGCATGGACAGATTATGCAAATATTGCAGAAGTGCCCCGATATGAGGTCAGATGTGCATTTCAATGTTTGGTTGTCTTTAAACAATATACGATCTTATAACCTGCAGCGGAATACGTTTCTGCGAGTACTTCGGCAGTGACTTTAGGCATCACAGTGCCTTTCTGGGTTCCTTATTTGGCTAAGGTAGCAAGAAAACACAGCTTCTGAGCCACGGCATGCATCGATCGCGAACTCTGGCCGCGTTTGGTCAAATGTTGACCTTCCAGGCCGAACCCAAAGATTTCTATTGGCGCAGGCTCGGGAGCAGCTTCAACCCCGACGGCCAACACGCACCTCCGTAGAGAAACACACACGGCGCGGTCCCTCCAATCTCCACCTAGTCCAAAACACCGCAGGCAGTCCGGCCAGGACTCCATACGACGCCAGCTGTCGGCCCCCGGGGCCGTGACCCGAGCGTGACCCGGCTCTGGCGGTGGCGTGCCCCGGCCCGGTCGCATTGATTGACGCGGCGGGCTCCGGGGCACGGCGGGTCGCGTGACGAGCCCCGAGGTTGCCATCACTAAATCACCGGCGCACTGGTAACGAAGGCCTCGCCATGAGCGGGCGCGCCATCGATCACCACGGCCGCCCGGATCACCCACAGGGGGTGCAGGGGGGGGGAGGGGTGATGGTTGCTGGTGCGTGGTTTGTGTCGAGTGAGTACCTGGTCGACGCGGTGAACATGGTGAAATCCCATACAGGCTGTACCGCGGCCGACGGCCAGTTTTAAAACAGCCCGGCCAGCTTGCCCGGCTCAAGAGGGGTGGCAGGGGCGGGGGGGGGGGGGAGCCAGTCAGACAGCCCAGACAGCCAACCGAACAGCGCTGTACAACAGCTGTCAGCCTTGCAGAAAAAACAAAAGCGCTTCGCTCTGAAGTTCCCCTATTTGAACGAATACGGCGGCGCCACGTGGCCCTCCTCCACCTGCCAACACCCGGCAATTGAGCCTGGCAGCCAGCGCTGGCGCGGCATACCCATGCCCCTCCCCGCCGGTCGGCCTGACCACGGAGGGGTGAAGCGGCGGCCGGCAGCTCGGCGATCAATACTGGAATTGATCGCGGCGCTTCACAGTGGACAGGCAGGGCCCACAGCAGCCTCACGGCCGACGGATGGACGCACATCGGGCGTCGCCGCGCTGAGCGGGCGTCGCTCAGCGGGCCCGCAGCGGACGACGTCGCCGCAGTGACGCCACCAAAGCGTGCCGGCAATATTGTATTTATCGCGACGAAAGGCACAAACAGCTCGGCTGGCGTGCCGTTCAAACGCAATCACTGCTACTTTCACGACAAAGGCGGGCATGCAGGCATGGACTGCCTACAATCCATACCGATGCGTACAGGATATCGAATTCAGCGCAGGCACGTCCCATCGGTGGCGACTGTGCAATGCGTAACGAATGTATGACACACCTGCGTGAAGATACCTCTGATACGCCAACCTTTGCCGCAGTCACGCCGTTAAGCTCGTGGTCCGACTGACAGTACAGCATCAACGGCGGCGCAGCCCCCGCCATCGGCCGCGCTGCGCACATTCCTTCACATGACGCGGTCATCGCGCGCCGACAAAGGCGCGCCGGCCGCCGCCCCGCCCCTCCGCGTGGGGGCGGGGGCAGGTATTGACGGCACCGACAGCCGCCATCCAGGCGTCGGCGGCGGCGGCCAGTGCACGGCCGACGGTGGGGGGCAGCCGGCGGACCGTGCTGCGCGCTCAACAGCCGCGGCGGTGACCTGGGGTCGGGCGGACACCTGGTCTGAGGCAGAGCGGTGACCTGAGGTCAGGCGGCGGTGACCTGTGCCGGTGCCGGACGGCGGAGTCTGAGCGCCCTCGGGCGGCGGGGGTGTGCTGATCGCCGTGATTCCAGCGGGAGTCCTTGGCCAGGAGTCCAGCGGTCAACTGACGGCGCGACAGCTGACTGCTGCTCCGGGCAACGGTGAGGAGGGAAACACCGAAAGTTCACTGTGGTAAATGCCCGCTCGTTGGCCAGTCGCAACAAGACGGGCAGCAGTGCCAACCTGGTATTAAGCGGTAATCCCGGTCACAGCCAGCAGCCGCCAGCGTCCAAACGGAAAACCCACGACATTCGATACCACTGACTGTACTTAGCACGGCCATAGCGGCCCGCTCAGACCGTTCTACCCTGAAGCTGATCCCCGAGCCAGTCAACACATCTCCGTGACCCCGCGACCCCACCAGAGCGGCGGCCATGAGCAGCGCGCGCGTGCAACGATCCGACTTCGCCGACTTCCAATACCAGGAGGCTGTGGGCCGGCTGCGGCTGCTGCTCACAGACTGCGGCTTCGGCAGCGGGCGCGGCTCCGACGCAGGCAGCGTCTGCTCAGTCAGACAGCGCGGCCCCGCCGCCCGACCGGAATTGGCCCGCTTCCGGTCAGAGAACATCGGCTTCTCGTCCGAGCTGACCGGCTTCCGACCGGAAATGACTAGCTTCCGAATGGAGCTGAGCAGTTCCCGTCCGGAACTATCAACCTTCCGACCGGAAACGAGCAGCTTCCGACCGGAACTCTCCAGCTTCCGGCCGCGCAGCGCGCTGGCGCAGCCGTCTCGCCGGCTCGAGACGCTGGGCCTCGGCTCAGCCTCGCTTCGCGCCGCCTCGCCCCTGTCGGTGCGCTCGCTGCGCCACGCGGAGCCAATCCGGGACGGCGTGGACGGCGGCGGCGGTGGCGGCCGCGCCGAGGAATTGCTGGCGACCCAGCCGGACGCGGCCCCCACCGAGCGATCCCAGGTGAGAGGCGAGGGAGGCGCCGCTGAAGGGTGAGTGTGAAGTACAGGATGTGAGATGCGAGCGTGATATGTGAGTGTAAAATGTGTAACGAAATTTGAAATGCAAGACGTCAGTTTGAAATGCGATATGTGAGTCGGTAATGCGAGATGTCCGTGTGAGATGTGACATGTGAGCGAGCCACCGCGACGGCCTAGCGCTCCCAGGTGAGAGGCGCGGGTGACGCGAGTGACGCCGTTGGTGCGTGTGCCAGCCCCTCCGGCGAGCAGCTTGTCGAGCGCTGTGCCCACTTTCAGTGGCAAACCGTCGGCAAATGAGTCCCCCTCTCCCGGAGAAAGCGCTGAGCCATCAGCTTCCGCTCTCAGCGTGCGTTACAGTCCCAAACCAGGAAAACCTTATTCACCTAAGGCACGTGAAAAGCATAGAGCGTTACAATCCCAAACCAGGAAAACCTTATTCACGTAAGGCACGTGAAAAGCATAGAGCGTTACAATGCCAAATCAGGAAAACCTTATTCACGTCAGGCACGTGAAAAGCATAGTGCGTTACAAGCCACAAGCGAGGCAAGTATTTTCCGCGTTTGGGACGTGGGCACCACACGTGACAAGCCGCTGCCGGCCGTCTGACACTGTACCCCTCCGTGCGCCAGATGACCGAGCTGCGCCAGTACGCGCTGCGCCAGGCGGAGCTGACGCAGCAGCTGGAGCAGGAGAACGGCCACCTGCGCGAGATGACGGAGGAGCTGCGCCGCTACGTGCGCGAGCTGGTCACCGAGAACGGCGCGCTGGCGGACGACCTCAGGTCAGCGCGGGCCACACAGGGTCAGATGTACACTGAAGATCACAGGTTAAGGGCGCGGTCGCCGGGACGTCGCGCTGAGGCCGGCAGATGACCTCAGGTCAGAACAGGTCTAACCTCGGATTAGCGCTTACCATGTGAGGCAGGCTGGGGGCTCCAGGTCAGTACAGGCCACTCAGGCCCAGGGGTACATTGAGGTCAACCCGAGGGTTGCTACTTCGCGCAATGCGCCTAGACCAAAACGATGCAAAACGCGTGCCAAATACGCCACGACACATCTGCAACGCCTCTGGAGCAGCCGTACGGCCCCACGCCACGCATCTGGGCCGCACCAACGTCACAACTGAGCACGGCATCCCGCGACACCCACGCAACATCCTCCACCAGCCGCGTCCCACCCTTCAACCAGCGCTAACAAGCCGTACACGGCCGCAGGCGGCGCGCGACGGCCGAGCGGGCCGGCTCGGAGACGTCGGAGGGCGGCGACGCCCGGCTGGAGGCGTGTCGGGCCGAGGTCGAGCGGCTCAGCCGACAGATCGTGGAGCACGAGGAGCAGCTGAACGCCGTGCATGCCAGGCAGCTGCACCAGCTGCGCGGCGAGCGTGACCAGCTGGTCGATAGTGGCAACCAGCTGAAGGTAGGCACGTGCTGAGCGGGCCAAGGGCGGCGCGAGACGCCGAGGTAAAGGTCATGGGATGAGCAGGCACAGGTGGGGATAGAATGAGAATGCAAAGGCGAGTGTGGGATGATCAGGAAAAGGTGAGTATGGGATGGCCAGGCACAGGTGGGTATGGGATGAACAAGCAACGGTGAGTATGGGATGACCAGGCACAGGTGGGTATAGGATGACCAAGTAAAGGCGAGTATGGGATGACCAAGTCGAGGGTATGGGATGACCAGCTGAAAAAGGACCTAACGCAACCTGATGGTTGTTGTGTTGTGTTGTTGTTGAGGTGAGTGTTGACAACGTGAATGTGGTCGTTGAACGGTCAAGGATATTATTCACACAGCGTGGCATGACCTGGTGACGCAGATCCTGGGTTGGCCAGCCCAAATCGAGCTAGGTACGTAACCGCATCTCTTGCTTGTGTGTGCACACAACGCTAAGTCAGGAATGGCAGAACCCGGAAAGAACAAATTATTCGACCAGACGGAGATTCGCATGGCAGAGCTCGTTTAAAACCAGCTCAAGGTGAAGCGCTATGAAGAGGCCTGCCTTACTTTTCATAAATTTTGGTCGCATGCTTTTTGCAAAAGTAGCTTAGGGAGCAGGGCCCTCATCAAACACAGAATGTTGCAGATACCCCGACCCCTAACAGAGGAAAACAATCTACTGGAACTCAACAATCCACCGGCAATACTGCAAAAGGCAGATAGAATTGAACGACCGCGCAGATATGCACACGCTGCGAACAGACAAAGTGACCACGTCAAGCTAAACATGATCCTACTAGCTTATTTGAGCCTAGCGCGCAAGGTAGACGAACAACGCATGCCGGCTGTCAGCTTTTCTCTGACTGCGTACACTGTAACACAATGACCCTCTCCCTTTAACGGACACGATCTGACAACCAAGTTCATCGTTGCTCTACTCGTCAGCACAGGGTGTCGTTAAACGCGCACAGTATTCTGCAGCCCCCTGTCCAAACTGGCCCGGGGAATACCGGGCCGCCGCATTCTCAGGCGACTGACTGCACATCGCGTGCAGCCGCCTCGACTCATTGAGCAAAGTGGTACCGACCCAATCCAATCGAACGTCACGACACAATACGGGCGCTCAAGCAAACGCACGTCTCGCACGAACGCCTTTCCGTCGGCAGTAGTTGCACATAACCCAGCGGTGTCGTCGCGTGCCAGCCAGCGTGGAGGAGCTGCGCTCGCGAGATGAAGCGTCACGGAGGCTACTGGCTGACGCTAAGGGCGGCCGAGCGCCAGCTGCCCACAGTAGTTGCACATAACACCCGCTGCCGTTGCGTGCAGGCGAGCCTGGAGGAGCGACGGAAGCGCGAGGAGCTCGCGTCGCAGAGGGCGGCTGAGAGTCAGCAGGCGGCTGAGCAGGCACGACTGGCCAGCGCCCAGGCGGAGAACACGGCGGCTCAGCTGCGACGGTAACCACGCGGGCGGCACGAGGGGAACAGGACACAGGGTGGGGGGCATGCCCCGAGCCCGGCGGACTGTGTACTGCGATCGCTCGACGGCGGCGACTTGTGAAAAGGCCGCTGCACACTTGCCGTCATGTCCGTGCACCCAGTTGGAAAGAAAGACATGTGTGCCCGATGTCAGCTCGCTGCAATTTAGCGGTTCAATCGCAAGAGCTCAGACGAAAATCAGGCGATGCTGCATAAGCCCGCGAAGCGGATAGCGGTACAGTTTTAAGACCACAACAGACAGTGTTCTTTGTTCACACGTGATTCTCATCTCACAAACGATGCTATAGCCTTTAACCTGAGCCAAAGCAACAACGCACACAAATTTGAAAGATGCCGGACGCTGTGTTATGCTCTCGGCGTGGATTGATTATTATATTATCGTATATCGGCGTGGACTGACACCTCCGCCAACAAGAGGCGGCCGATGGGCGGCGCCTGTGATAGTCATACGCATGACCGCGCCATTGAGACGCGCGTATAGGCCAACCACCCCAAGAGGATCCGTCAACTCTAACAACACCAGCTAAATGTCCAGCTTTTGAGTTCTCTTGTCCAGTCCGAAGACTAGTGAAAACCGTACTAACGCTTCACCGAACTCGGGCGTCGTGCATCTGTTGAAAAGCTCCGTGACGCCTGAACGGAAACGCCCCTTTTTACATACTTTTTACAAGCTTCAATGGGCAGCACGCCCCAGCGATAACTGCCCCAAAGATCCGCACTCAAACAACAGCTAAGAGGAGAAGGCCCCGACAATTCCGTGACCCCTGCCGCCAAACGGCGCCGCTACTCCAGCGCCGTGGCGTCACAGTCTGCCCTCTCGCTGCCGGCACAGAGAGCTGGAGGAGCGTGAGCGGCGGGCGGACCAGCTGGTGATGGAGCACCAGCGCCACCTGATGGCCGCCAGGGAGCAGGCTGAGCAGGCAGTGCGGGCCACCTTCGACAAGCTACGCGGCAATCTGGACCGGCAGGCCGAGCAGATCGCCGAGGTGAGGCTGACGGCGGTGGCGGCGGTGACGCCGGTGATGGTGGTGATGTTGGTGACATGGTGATGGTGGTGAAGGTGGTGATGGTGGTGAAGGTGGTAATGTTGGTGAAATAGTGATGGTGATGAAGGTGGTGATATTGGTAACAGAGGTGATGGTGAGGGTGGTGATGTTGGTGACATGGTGACAGTGATGATGTTTAGTAACAGTGGGGACGGTAATTGTGGTGAAGTTGGTGATGTTGGTGACATGGTGACGGTGATGACGTTTGGCAGCAGTGGTTACGGTGGTGACGTTGGTGGCATGGTGACGATGTTTGGTAACAGTGATGATGTTTGATGACAGTGATGATGTTTGGTAACAGTGGTGATGTTAGTGACACGGTGACGGTGATGATGCTTGGCAGCAGCGGTTACGGTGGTGAAAGTGGTGAAGGTGGTGATGTTGGTGACATGGTGACGGCGATGACATTGGTAATAGTGGTGACGGTGGTGATGGCGGTAGGTGTCAGTGACGCTGGCGCCGGTGGCGATGGCCCCGCACACTGCTGGCGATGTGCCAGTGAAGCGGCACAGAGGCACAGACGAGACGCGTATACTGTCCAGACACCAGTCCAAGGCCACGACGTCGACACAGCTACGGAGACGTGCATGACGACGACACGGCACGTTCTGTCGAGGGCGTGTCCCTGTCGTCAGCGTCCGAGCGTATGCGTCCCCTGTATCGTTAGCCACCGCACGGTGGCGACAAGATGTCTGGAACAGCGCAGACCGCTCTGGCCGGGGGTCACGTCAAGACGAAGACCATGAGCTTCTCCTATCGGAGCCCTGGAGCGGACTGGTCGAGCGAAGGAATGGGGACAGATCTTCCGAGGTTACATGACTCGAACGCTGCTCAAACTGCACAGCAAAGTCGTTGCAAAGTTGCGTTTGCATTCTCCACAAAATCGCCCGCAGATGGAGGCGGAGCAGCAGCGCCACGCGCGGCAGGTGGCGGAACTACGCGCGGAAGTGCAGCAGCAACAGCAGGCGGCAGCGCAGGCCCGGCTGGACGCCGACAGCGCCGCTTCGCAGCATCGACAGGAACTAGAGCTGCTTCAGCGGCGCTCCCAGGTTTATACTGAAGGAACCAGCAATGCCCAAGGGCACTGAGTCCATTTCTAAATGCGTCATTTCCTCACCCTGTCATCCCAAACAATGATCAAAAGATATCGTTACTGTATGTACTGCAAGAGGGAACCACTCAGATACGCATCGTTCATCCGCAAACACGTCTACGTATTTGTTCGTCCGAGGAACCACACTGCAGCAGTACCGCGAAATCCCCGCTGCAATGTAATGCCACAGCATAACGCCCGGTGTCTGAATGGACAGCACACTCTTACAGACAGCAGCCCGGTGGACGCAGCCCCTACCGCTGGGCCGCGATTGGATGCGAAATCGTAACACTCAACTGTGAATGGTAGCCACCATCCTATGTAACTGATCACAACATAAAACATAACCTAGAACAATAACATAGAACATAACATAGAACATAGAGCTGATCATCTGCCTAATAGCGCCCATCTGTTAGGTACGCAGGACTGATTGCACTAATTGGTCACCTACACGTTGCGTCACGGATACTAACCCTCTGATTGGCAACCACCCCGCTGCGCAAACAACACTGCCGCCGTGATTGGCCGCCACCCTCCTGCTCAAGCAGCACTGACGGCGCCAATTGGCCGACAGATGCCCGCGGCGGAGTGGGCGGGTGGCGAGCGACTACGGACGGAGCTGGAGGCCGTGCAGCGGAAGCTGGCGGCCAGCGAGGCGCAGCTGGCCAGCGCGCAGCGCGAGCGGGGTCGGCTCCAGCAGCAGGTCAGCCGACCAGCCGCTCGAATGCACGCTCAGGCGCTAGCGTTGTAGAGAAGGCTAACCACGGCAATGAATCGTACAAACCATTGCTAGCTGCCGCTGGTTAGCAGCGGTGCGAAGTTTGTGGACGGCGGTTTAGCCAGCAAAGGAACAGTCGACGAACCGGAGCATGAGATTTGGTTTTATTCTCGCTTACTGCGACGAGCAGCGTGGGGAGATCGGCGTTGTCAAGCTCGGTCAGATGTTCCACCATTAGGAGCCAAAGCTTGCGATGAGCTCAGCGGGTTCTTAATCTGTGTCTGGTGTTGTCCATCCTGGCCAACTAGGCTGCTGAAGTTCAGTAAGTTCGACGCCAGACTGACCGCCAGGACGGTCGTCCACGGTGCGCACCGCCTGTGATCTGCATCGTGCGCGTAGGCATAGCACCGTGGCATAGCACTAAACTCGCTCTTCAGGTGAGGCTAATGGAGCGCAAGCCGGCCGTCGTGAGGGACATCGTGGACCCTGGTCAGCTGGAGGACGGCATGAAGATGCCGACACGGGAGACGAAGCTGCAGAGCCTGATCGCCTCGTCACGTGCCTCCGGCAGCGCTCCGGCACAGCATCAGGTGAGGAGTCCCAGCAACACGGCGGCTAGCCGGGTCAGCAAAACCATGGCCCATTAGCAAGCCCGCCAACGATACCGATGATAGCTGCATGGTTGAAAGCACCAACGACAAAGTGTGTTACAGTTGTTTCTTATTCGCAGTCGCCTACATCGTCTGCACCTGAACTGTAGCGGCTACTCGCGATGCCACCCCAGCCCCTGGCGTGGCCCGATACAGCGTGGTGACCCTTGTGCCCTTCCCCAGGCGCCGGAGTGGTCACATCAGCGGCCCCCACCGACCAGCGGCCGAGCAGAGGAGCCGGGCCGCGGCTCGCTGAGGAAGGCATCGTCCAGCGGCCAGCTGCAGCAGGGAGGGGCGACACCACAGCTACAGCTGCAGAGGGGGGCATCCAGCGGGCAGCTGCAGAGGAGAGGAGCCGGCGGGCAGCTGCAGAAGGGAGCGGCTGACGGACAGCTGCAGAGGGGACGGACAGGTGGACAGCTGCTGCCAAAACGGGAGGTTGCCGCCGTCAGCGAGGAACGACTGGATGAAGATGCGCTGTCGGAGCAGGAGCAGGAGCGGGAGCTTTTAGGACAGGAACAGGAGCAGGAGCCGGAGCAGGAGCAGGAGCAGGAGCAGAAGCAGCAACGGGAGCCTGGGTCAGCGGAGGAACAGGAAACTGACGTGAAGTCAGAAAAAGAGATGGAGATAACGCCAAACAAAGAGCGGGAGCAAAAGCCAACGCCAGAGCAGGTGCCGAAGTCGGAGCGGACAAACGAGCCGACGGCAAGCGAGGAACAGGAGCTGAACACACCAAACCAGCCGCAGAAAAATGACGCGGAGCCAAAGCCGGAACAGGAGCCGGAGCGAGAAGACAAGCCGAAGAACGGCGACGTCGAAAGCGCCCCGGACAGGGCAAAGCCCGGCCAGCCCAGCTCCAAGCCCGATGCCGAGACAGGCGACGTCGACCGGGACGAGACGGAGCCGGACGGACACGGCCCCGGGCAGCAGGGGGCGGACCGGGCGGCCTCGGGCGCTGGGCAGCCTCCAGAGGTCGGCGCCAGCCAACAGGACAGCTCGTAGCACGACGAAGAAGGAGCGGAGGAGGCAAAGGGCGCGGGAAGGCGATCCGAGACGCCCCGGGTAACTGGCGGGTCACTGGCTAGTCACTGGCGGGTCACCGTCAGGTCACTGGCTGGTCACTGGCGCGTCACTGGCGCGTCAGTCACGCCACTGTGGGTCACTTGGCTCGGAGCGACACCCTACCGTTGCGTGGCGATGCGTGTCACCTTGGTATGTGCAACAGTGCCGTTTAGTTCCGTTCCTTCACGAATCGTTCCAACGCGTGTATTATTGTCCGATTCGAGCCAGCTTGACAGGGCACTGGTGGAGCCGCGTCAAGAGACATGTGATGACAAGAGACGATATATGACAGCCAACCGCTGTCAGGTCACCGCATGCCAGCTGGTAGGCGGAACGCTGGGTCATCCTGGAGTCCCTGCATACCGCTGCGCTCAGTTCCCGCAGACTCGCAGAAGTCACCGCGTTTCCGTGTGACGCCATCGCGTCTCCGTTTGACGCCATCGCGTCTCCGTATGAGGTCATCACGTCTCCGTCTGAGGTCATCGGGTCTCCGCGTGAGGTCACCACGTCTCCGTGTGAGGTCAACGCGTCTCCGTGTGAGTCATCGCGTCGTCGCCACCGCGGACGAGTCCATCCCCCCTCCCTCCCCCGCCGCCTTCTAGTACCGTGATGGCAGACTGGTCAAACAACGCTGTGTGAACATTGGGGTCGGCCTGGTAATGACTAATGTGGGGTGCGAGCGACCCGGTCCGTGGCGACAGGATCCGCCTGTGCAGGAGATGTTCCACAGCTGTGCACTGCCGTCAAATACATGCTGCACCACTGTCTGTTTGGAGTGCGACCGTGCAGATTTGCGACAGGAGTTTCGCCGGTGGAAGAATCACCGTCGCCTACGTAGCGCACTAGGCAACCGAGTACGTTGGTAGAGGAGGGGGAAGAGGCGATAGTGCCAGTTGCATGCGCAAAAGATACGAGCAAATGCAAAAAGGAAGAGGAGCTCCTGACGTGGCACCCCCGATATGACGTACACGTGACTCTGAAGCGCATGACAGCCCGTTCATGCACGCCGAGTCCACCAGAAAAACATTCTGACACTTCGACCATCAGAGTGGCTAACCTGGCGTGCCTTGGTCAGCGTGTCATCAGAGTGACTAACCTGGCGTGCGTTGGTCAGTGTGCAATCAGTGACCAACCTGGCGTCCCTTAGTCAGCGTGTCATCAGATTGACTAACCCGGCGTTCCTTAGTCAGCGTGTCATCAGATTGGCTAACCTGGCAGGCCTTGGTCAGTGTGTATTCAGATTGACTAACCCGGCGTTCCTTAGTCAGCGTGTCATCATACTGGCTAACCTGGCATGCCTTGGTCAGGGTGCTGTCAGAGTGACTAACCTGGTGTGCCTTGGCCGGGGTGCTGCCAGAGTGACCAACCTGGCATGCCTTGGTCAGGGTGCTGTCAGAGTGACTAACCTGGCATGCCTTGGTCAGTGTGCTGTCAGAGTGACTAACCTGGCATGCCTTGGTCAGTGTGCTGTCAGGGTGGCTAACCTGGCATGCCTTGGTCAGTGTGCCGTCAGAGTGACTAACCTGGCGTGCCTTGGTCAGTGTGCTGTCAGAGTGACTAACCTGGCGTGCCTTGGTCAGTGTGCAGTCAGGGTGACTAACCTGGCATGCCTTGGTCAGTGTGCTGCCAGAGTGACTAACCTGGCGTGCCTTGGTCAGTGTGCTGTCAGAGTGACTAACCTGGCGTGCCTTGGTCAGTGTGCTGTCAGAGTGACTAACCTGGCATGCCTTGGTCAGTGTGCCAGTCCGAGTAATTAACCTGGCACGCCTTGGTCAGTGTGCAGTCAGAGTGACTAACCTGGTGTGCCTTGGTCAGTGTGCCGCCAGTGACTAATCTGGCGTGCCTTGGTCAGTGTGCTGTCAGAGTGACTAACCTGGTGTGCCTTGGTCAGCATGCCGCCAGAGTGACTAATCTGGCGTGCCTTGGTCAGTGCGCCATCAGTGACTCACCTGGCGTGCCTTGGTCAGCGTGCCATCCACATCAAAAAGAAGAAGGGTGGGTTTCCGGGGAGCCATCCTGATCTGGAACAAAGCATTACATCTCATCTCAGACCACAGCAAGCCTCCCTGAAAGGAGCAAGCACAGGATCTCACACATGGGAGAGGGCAATACCAAATTTTTTCACTTCAAACAACCTTAGCACAAAAGGTGTCATTTATTCTATAGTATGTAGTATGACAGAAACCTTGGCTTGGTCAACTGATTTGTATGTATTTGCATTGATTTCACTACCTTAAAATGTAAGCTGCAAGGTACTGATCTGTACAAAGGCAAAGGAAAGCTAAGGAAAATATGGGTTACCTGATTAGAGCAGCATTTTGGTCTGTGGTGGTACACCAAACAGCATTAATGAAAATGCTCTACAAAGATATCTAAGCAAGCATTAGACATAATAAAATAAGCTCACTTATGGTCATCTTTATCCCTTCAGGTGGAAAAGACTGCTCTAGACAGCACAGTTTCTCTTAGTTAATGAACATGCTCCTCAACATGACATTGACCATGTCACCATACCTTGCACAACATAGTTTGAGAACCAGCTGGCCATATTGTGGAAATGGATTGCCAGACAAGGATGACTGAACAATAATATTTTCATTGGCCTTGATCATCACAAGGCATGCAGGATGACAATTTGAATAATTATATTATGACATCATGGATGCCTGGGTGACCTTGGTACAGTCTGCACATCTTTGCAGGTGTAGAGTTTGGAAAGCAGAAGGGCTTAGGTCTTAAGGGCAGGCCTGGGAACTATATCAGTTGACCTTCAAAAGTGAATATTTCAGATAAAAACCCCATACAAATGTGGGACACACCCTTTGGGCTCAATGGTGCCTACCTAATCAACAACAAAGTGATCACAAGATAATACACATGTGTGACACTTAGCATAGCTAATAACTCCTTTCAAGAGTTCAGCTAATACAATAAAATTAAGCCATTTGTCGTGCAAACTAGGTCCAGTAAGTCAGAATTTAAAGGCAATTGCGGCATGCTAAACACCTCTGATCACACCCCACAAACATATCAAAGGAAATGCTTGAGGCATGCCAAAGCAAACTGCTAAAGCATTCCACATTTTAATGTACATAAATGAGATATTCTGGCACTCAATGTCAAACATTTCACACCAGACACAACATATGCATCCCACTTTGACAGATAGCCATTTGATGGCAAGTTCCTTTTCCTCGCACTTCAAACACAAATGCAGGAAGCTTTGTATCCTCTAGCATACCCTAAAAGCAGCTTTTCAGCTAAAAACTTACTATTGGCCCGGCTGTCGCGCTGGCTGAGAACCTTACGATCCTCTTGATCACCTCTTGTTTCTGAGAGTTACAGAGATTATAGACGTTGCGGGAGCAACGAACTGAGCACCACACGACCTGCCTTCGACGAAATGAGTAACGACGCTGACATGCACGGCACTCGCCACGAAACCTGTTGAGCCGGCTTAGCCAACAATGCTTACGAAATGTTACGTGGAGATCGGAGGGCTTACGACTCGGCCTTCGGACCCAAATAATTACTTGACAACATGAATCTTGCTGCTTTCATATCCGAAAACCTACAATGATTTTTCCTGCTTCAAAAACCGGCAGTTTTCGGCCATTTCTGGCGCATCTCTGACATTTCTGGTACGACACGAAGGAAGGCAAGATCGAAGCTAGGGACATCTAGGGCAGGATGGCTGCACCAATGCTGCATAGACGGCACTAGTAGCGCAAAACGCTAGCATATCCGATCTATCTGTTTAGCATGGTTTAACACGGGTGTGGATTTACATTCTTGTAGGGGCTCCTGATGTTGAATTGGGCCGCCCCGATGCTGGCCTGCGTCCCCAATATCTTTTGACAGGGATGTTCCAAAAGCGTAAGAAAAAGCTGGTCATCACACAAAGACCAGCCTCTAAATTATTTCCTCCAATTGGGGATACTTAAGATCTCAGCTGGCGAGCCATTTCACCTTTGGCGATTGTTTGTTTTGTCTGTTAAACGTAAGCCCAGACGCTTGTTCTCCAAACAGTATGAACATGTATTGATTATAAACACATGAAACACATGATTATAAACACACTCCAAACAATATGAACATGTTCATTAATAATAAACAATATTGAACATGAAAACATACTTAATGAAGCGAACACGCAGGCGTCCCGTAGTGAAGTGCCTGATTGGTCCGGCGGCCGGCCCGGCCTCGCCTCTCATAGCCCGCGGCAGGGACGGCCGGCCGAAGTCCGTCGAGCAGAGGCGGCGCCAGGCACCGGGCTATTGCATCTCTCCACCTCGGATTCTTGCGAAAAGCTCATAAGGCGTCTGGGCAAAACACGAAGAAGACAAATGAACAAGGCACCCAGCTTCCACAAACATACGCGGCGTGCGAGCCGGTGCAATGCAATATCAAACACTTATGAACGCTGCGACGAAACATTTCGCGCTGCCGCAGGTCATAACGCGATACACACGGGAGATCGCCTAACGTTGTTCGCACGTGCACCGGAGCACGGTCGCTTCTCGGTCCGACTGACTGGCAATGCGTGGTGGTACCTCAACTTCAGTTATGTCTAGACGAGGACGCACGTGGTCCAAGTGCCTACAGATGAATAAATAATGCCTACCTCCCATCCCGCAATTTAACACTAGTTATACTCCACTACAACGCCCGCAAGCCATATATCCCAATCCGCAGCTCCTACACGATCCACTGCCGACACATACACTGCATCTTCTGCCCGCACACACCACCTCTTAGAACCACGATCTGCATATTGTCCCTGCTTGTCCTGATTTTTCCCCACCCTGTCCCCACATCAAGTTTTAAAACGTCCGGAGGTGTGCACACCGATCTACCCAGAGACAGCTCAGCCTTGGCAACGCACTGTGTGCTGTGCGGCGTAGCACGGTGGCGAAAAAGGAAACGTGCTAGTTTGGTGTGGACGCCACCAGCGGTCTGTTTCCGCAAAGTCGTTTCGAACGTTTGGACTCTGCACTCTGCCAAAAACTATTTGACTTTGTTCACAGCGCCGCCGATGTTAGATGTACTATTCCGTTCGTCCGACAGAATGTCTGAAAAGCTTTGGACATGAAACACTGTGCATTGTCTGACACAGGCCTTTGGGCTGCCCCCAGCAAGCAAATGAAGTGCGCAAATGTTCGACTGTGACCTCTCATGTACATGTACCGGAAGGATAAATATCGAAGCACTTGGAATGTGCGTCAGCTACGGTAAAAACATCCAGCCATCGACTAGACCACAACAATCAACATGAACGCGCCACCAGCGTTATGCGGGCCAAACCCAGGAGCGCAAAGGGAACTCAGGCACGCTAGTGCATCTAGGGGTGCAAAGGGATCTCGGGCACGCTACTGCACCTGGGGTTGCAAAGGGAACTCGGGCACGCTACTGCAGCTGGGGGTGCAAAGGGAACTCGGGCACGCTACTGCGATAAGCCTGACAGTTTCCGTATCCCTGCGAAATGCTCGTGATGGCATCAACATTAAGCCATCAGACGTACCTACGAACGAGCGACTTTGTGCGAGTTTCGCCGCAATGTCCGTCACGGAACAGTTTCAGCATTTTCTCCCTTCCCTGAGGTGAGAAAACCACGCAACATCCCCACAGGAGATAGCCATGCTCGACACTCAGCTCAGACAACCGATATTTATGCGGCCGAAAAGACGGCAACAGCGCATCGCTGGCTGTCTCTGACATATTGCATCACAACTGACTACAGAATCACGAGAAGTCAGTTGGCGAGTCTAATCTGCTGAAAATGGAGAAGCATCCAGGAAATCCATCAGATGGATTGTTCCAGCGGACGCAGGGCTCGATGGACTAGCCACTACTGGCAAAGGAAGCCCGCTGAGCGCATCGCAGGGCGCCTGCTTGACCTCGGGGACGAACTCCAAGTGATGGTCATACGCGCCAGCACCAGGGCCCACCGAATCCAGGGGCTCGGTGCGATCATTCCTACCTCTGCGATCACTGCTAAACCTTCTCTGTTGGCCTGAGAATAGCGTTTCTGGGTTGGATTCTGCGAACTCAAATAACAAGCTGCCGGTCGTTCCCCTGCCTCGTTTGCTGGTTGAGAACACAGCCCAGCCGGGCTGGGCTAGCGTCACAAGGCAAAATCCCTGGCAGCTTCGGATCAAAATGCGTCAGGACGGGGGCTTTCTTGAGAAGACGCTCTGCGGCCACAAAGGCCCTCCGCTTCGCAGGCGTCCACTGTCACGGCTGATTTTTCCGAAGCAAAACGTGCAAAGGTGAGAGCGTGGTCGTAATCTGTGCAAAAATTTGCCACAGTAGTTTATATCCGCCCACCTGCAATGAAGTTTGGAGTCATCTCCTGACTCTAGAACACACGTGATGGCCTTACCAGCCGTGGTTGCCACACCTCTCCCACGAACTTTGTGAGCCAAGCATGTCAGACGTTCTATCCCAAAGTAGCATTTTTCCATGTTTGTCTTAAGACCTGCAATACTCAGCCGGCGCGGAGCCTGACGCAGCGCCACATCGTGACTATCCAGCGTCTTGCCCGCTACACCACATCATCCAAGAACACGCAGACATGCCTGCCAACAGCGTGTCTCTGGTTCTTTTAAATAGAGACACGCTGAGGTGCAGCCGAAACGTAGGCGTGTGGGCTGCAGCGGCCCTTTCAACGTGTTCACCGTCAAGTACTCTCGCAAGTTTGCATCCAAAGCCACCTGATTATGAGCGGACTTGGGCACGCACTTGTGTGGGGTGGGGGGCTCAAATTACCCCCCCCCCCAGAAAGTTTTTCTGTAATGGTTTCCGAGTGGCGGCGTAGCCGCGCCAAATTTGCATTGTTGTAGATAATTAAATAATGGATCGTTTGATGTAAAACATTGAAATGTACCTTGTAATGTCACTGAGCTATGGCAGGTCAACGTCGGACCATGGTTTCAGCGAAGGTACCTTCTAGGAAATCGTTCAAGCTGACGCAACGTAGGAGTGTTTGTCGAAGCCGTACATCTCTGAGATGCTTTCTTAGGCAACACAAATATTGAATGAGCAAATTACGTTGACCTAAGGTCAGGTATGAACGTGAGGCCAAGATCAAAACAAAGCTGTTTTATTACTCGAGGGCTGGCTGTATGGAATAGATTTTGGTGCTCATTTCGAATTTATTGATGGCAGGAATCGCATTATACATCTTTCATTGACTTCTTAGAGGTCAGAATAGTTAATTGACCTGAAATGAGCAATGTCGATATTTTGTTTTTAGGAACATACTGCCTAGCGTAATCTTTGTTGCTTATTCAAATGCAAAACTCAAAACAGTCCTGCATTTTTTTGGCCGCCATGACCATCAAAAGGTCAGACAAGGTCACTGACCTTAAATGAGCTTGTGACCTTTCACTTAAAAACAGTTATCTATGTTCTGGGGCTCTTTGGAGACTAATCTGAAATTTGACCTTGTTTGACCTTATTTGACCTGAATGCCATAACCTAGGAAGTTCAAACTTTGCCCTATGTGAGTTCACGTACAGATCAATACATTCTGCAAATTTTTTTATGTCTAGCTTTCTCAGTTTCCGCGATCTCAGGGTATCAAATTGACCCCCCCCCCCCCCCCCCCGTCCCATCCGAGCGAAGGACATCTAGCCCACCACCCGGGCGCGTGTTAAATCAGTCTAAGAGAACAATTGTTACCAGCTAAGTCGGACAGCAGCTCCTCGACACATGATAGCGAATACTGCTCAATTTTGGCGACATTTTTCGCGGTGAGCCTACAGTCGCCACACAAACGAATCTCACCCTCGGGCTTCGGTACAACTAAAGGAGCCGCCCACTTACTCTGCTCGACGGGCTCCCATGTTGGATCAGATAGTCCAACTCCGCTTCCACTTGGTCGCGATAATCCGGTAGGACACTGCGAGCCTTGAAGAACCTCGGTTTTATGTCCGGGTGCACAGAGATGTTTACCACCGCTCCCTGGTAACGGCCTAAAGGGCTGCTGAGAACTTCTGGAAGCTCGATGGAGGCGCTCTTGGTCTGACATTCACTTGTCGCACGACGCGTGAAGGGCCAATCCAGCATCAAATGCGGCAGCCAGTTACGTCCAAACAAAAACGGACTCTCGCCTATGACCACAACCAACGACACCTGTGCACACTGCTCCACATAACAGAAATCCACTATCGCTTGGCCGCGCAACGGTTTCCCGCTATACGTTTTGAGAGCTGCGTCACGGGGCTTAATGTCGGCCCATTCACCGGCCATACGCGCGAAAACTCCAGGTCATAGCAGACAGCGCTGTCCCCGTGTCCAACTCCATCTGCATAGGTTGGCGACCAAATATCTCGTCAGCTATCAGAGGCGGTTTACGATCATCGCCATCATTTGGACTGGATTAATAGATGGATCAAAGCATGCGAAACCCATGCCACATTGGTATCAGCAGATACAAACGAAAATATTGAACACCTCTAGCATCTTCATTTAGCTTTATATACTATATGGCGACAATTAAAAACGATTATTCTCACGCCTGTCCACCGGTCAGATTGTTAAGTCTGAAGCGCAACGGGAGTGACAGGCCTGCACGAGCAATGCCCGGTATCTTACCTCAAAGGCGCTGTTCTTCTCAGCAGCAGGAAAATTCCGATGAATCCTTGACACCCGTCGCTCCACCGTCCTCCGTTGACTACTGGAGCTACAGGTTGTGTATCCACAAACAACAACCCTCATAGATCGACAGGGTTTGTTAACGCCAATTACCGAGGACACCCTCCATGGTAGATCCCCAAAAAAATCGCACAGCGCCTTAACACACGCTAGGGTTGGGGTCAAATTGACCCCCCGAAGTTTTTTCCAGAATGGTTTTTGAACGGCGTAACGTAGCCGCGCCAAATTTTGCATAGCTATAAAAAATGGAATAGCAGATTGTTTGACATAAATTGAGATGCACCTCGTAAGGTCGCTGACCTATGGCACGGTCAAAGTCAGGTCATGGTTTCAGCGAAGGCAATTTCTAGGGAAGTCGTCCAATCTAATACAATAACGGAGTGTTTGACGAAGCCATACTCTGAGATGTTTTCTAAGGCATCACAAATATTGAATGATTAAGTTGCGTTGACCTCAGGTCAGGTATGAAGGTCAGACCAAGGTCAAATCCAACCGGATTTATTTTTCTAGGGCTTGCTGTATTACATACTTTGTGGTGCTCATTTCGAATTTATTGACAGCAGGAACCGCATTATACATCTCCAATTGACTTCTTATAGGTCAGAGCAGGTCATCGACGTAAGAAGACCCGGGTCGACGTTTTGTTTTAGGAACATGCTGCCTAGCGTAATCCTGTATGATTTTGGTCACTCTGGCATTTAAAAGGTCAAACAACGTCACTGACCTCAAACAGGCTTGTGACCTTTTGATTAGGAACAGTTGCCTAGGTTCTGGGGGCAGTTTAGAGACCAACATGGAATTTTATCTTGTTTGACCTCATTTGACCTGAAGGTCATAATCTAGGAAGCTCAAACTTTGGCCGAAATGAGCTCACGTACGGTTCAACACACCCTATAAATTTGGTGTCTCTAGATTTTTTAGTTCCCGAGATCTCACGGGGGTCAACTTGACCCCCCACCCGAGCGAAGGGTATCTGGCCGGCCATCCAGGCGCGTGTTAACACACACACACACACACACACACACACACACACACACACACACACACACACACACACACACACACACACACACACACACACACACCACACGCACACACACACACACACACACCACACACACACACACACACACACACACACACACACAACACACACACGCACACACACACACACAACACACACACACACACACACACCACACACACACACACACACACACACACACACACAACACACACACACACACACACACCACACACACACACACCACACACACACACACACACACACACCCTCATGTTTTTATGCCACTATGGGGAATTCAACGATTTGGGATTAAATCAAGCCTTCAGGCTGTAAGGGAGAAGTGATTCGTCGCTTGCGGGCTGATAATGATTAATTTAGTGTTACGCAATTTTACGCGTGCAAGTCAAACATATGTTGTAGACTGGTCATTCATCAGCTGTGTTATGCTGAAGAAAAAATAGCACTTGTGAAATTGAACTGTTTTATATAATATGCCACTCATCATTCTGCCTTTTTGCACGGTGCTCAGCTGAGCAGCTGCTGTTTCGGGCCGCGCAGACCCGTAAACTTCAGTGAGAAGTGGCGCCACATTGTGCGGCTCGCCAGCACTGTCCACAACCTTCATCGCGAGCCCGCGGCATCTCGTCACCATGATGCCGGCGAGGTTGTCGGCAGGGATGCCTTCCAGTTCCGCCAAGCGCGCCGGATGAACGCGTCTAGTAACGCTGAGCTGTCGTCAATCGGGAACTCTGTTAAAGAAACCCTCACCGTCGGCGCGTGCTCTGGGACGTCCTCTGGCGTCTTTAGACCCCTGCCGTTGTCCGGGATCAACACAAGATGACACTCCCGTCGCTGCCACCATGTCGCGGTCGTCGGCGAGCGGGCCCAGTCATACGCCAGGTGCCGCGTGACCAAACTTGTATTAGCCAACCTGCCTCACCCCTCATCGCCGACCGCCGTGCCTCGGGTCGTCACGTGACACAGAGACCAGGGTCAGCAGTGGCAGACGTAGCCAGCCGGAAAGCAGGGTCTGACAGTCATGACCAAGTGTTGATGGTCTGCAGTGCTCAATAGCCTAGGTGTTGGTGTACTGTTTGTGATTTTACTTTAGCATTGGCTACACTAACTTTGTCCTCGTTGCATGAAGCACTTATGAGTTGTACCACTCTTAGTTTAGTTGTAACTTAGTATTTTCCCTTAGGATCTGATCACGCTTGTGGGTTTTGATTTATTCCGTTTGCTGATTTCTTTCACCTTCTTAGCAGGGAGTGTCGCGACTTAGCCTTTGTTTTGGATGTTGAAACATAGTTCTCAGAGTCGCGATGGTTAGTGGTGGGAGCACTTTCGGTCACCTCTCATGGTTAGTGGGTAGATAGAAATCGAACGCGAGCTATCGATAGATCAAAACATTTCAGACTAGCTGTGTCACGCAGCCTTTCTGTCTGCCGCCAGCATTTACAAATATCGTCTTCTGAGCACTCCTATAATGTGGCTTTGCCATGGACATGCCATTAAATCGCTGTGACCATAAAGCGTTCGGTGCACGCGACGTATGCGCATCTCCTCATTGCATTGTTTGCCAGCTGCTGTGATTTGTAACCTCCCACCACCTGCACAAATACCTTCGACACAACAGAGCTTTAGTCATCTTGGTATGAGCACAGCTATTTATAATCCAGAAGAGGGATTCCTGGTCCTACATGGTCAAGCGAGAGGATGTATCCTCAGGGTACACAGCTGCGTTTTGAAGGATCCAGGCATATGGCTCTTATTGGTTTTGCTTTATTTCTTGGCTTTTGATGATTTCATGTCTGTGCCAGTTGGCGGTGTCAGAGTTGGTCTTTGACTAAGGAACAGATTCTTTATCGAATATCATTCTTCAAAGAACAATGTTTACCCTAGATTCCGCATTTAAATAAGTCAAGGCGTCAAGGCGTTGGGCGTTAAACAAGTCCACAAGTCAAATCGTACGGATGGTTTGGCAGACCGGATGTCAGCATCCGTGTGTGAGCGGCCCGCCCCTCTCTGGCGGGCCACTGCCGCTCTCTCGGACATCGGGCGATCTTCAGGCAGGCGGCCGCCCCTCTCGGGCGGGCCGCTGCCGCTCTCTCGGACATCTGGCGATCTTCAGCCAGGCGGCCGCCCCTATCGGGCGGGCCGCTGTCACTCACTCGGACACCGGGCGATCTTCAGCCAGGTAGCCGCCCCTCTCGGGTGGGCCGCTGCCGCTCTCTCGGACATCGGACGATCTTCAGCCAGGCGGCCACCCCTCTCGGGAGGGCCGCTGTCACCCACTCGGACACCGGGCGATCTTCAGCCAGGCGGCCACCCCTCTCGGGCGGGCCGCTGCCGCTCTCTCGGACACCAGGCGATCTTCAGCCAGGCGGCCATCCCTCTCGGGCGGGCCGCTGCCGCTCTCTCGGACATCAGGTGGTCTCCATCCAGGCGACCGTCACTCAAGTTTTGATTGTATTGGGTGCATTTTCTCGCAAGTTGAAAGCCCACTGGCGCGTAAGTTGCGCGAAATGTTGTTTTAGACGCTCTTAAAAATGAGGTGGCGATGTTCTGGATGTCAGGGAAGCGCTGCTGACTGTAGATAAACATGTGGTGTGCATGCGTTTATGTCTATTTGTACGCCTGTGTATACATGTGGTCTTATGCTACTTTGATGGTAGCGTTTATTTATATGCTGAGCCTTGCCTGTAGCGTACCGTTTCATTTCAAACATGACTCGGCACGACATAAATATGTGACACGTTGGGCTTTGGGCTCAACTCTGTTTTGTTTAACTCTGCTCAATTCAAGTGTTTTGTGTTCAACTCTCGCTCCGATGGTGCGGGCATTACACCCCTCCCCCATTTTTTCTGAGGACATCTCTTCCGTGTGTCGGATAATCACACGCCCATCTTTCACAGCCTCTAAGACACTTATTTCACGTGTTTTGACATAAAAACATTTATTTAAACACAAACATTTGACATTTATTACACGTGTTTTGACGCAACAAAATATGTTCCTTGCCTGTATTGCTTAAGCGTGGTGACGATATTTAGGATCACTGCACGTCGACGCGTGGCCGGCGGGGACGGCGGGCGGCAACCCACACGAATCCGCTAATCGCACGCGGTGGGCCGACACATTCTCATTAACACGCGCTCGGGTGGCGGTGGGGTCAATTTGACGCCCTCCCCTCCCCCGCCGGTTTTTTCCAGAAATATCTCTGAACGGCAAATTACTAGGCAATGAACAAAGGAATTGATAGTTGTAATAAATTCCATTGACTTAGGGTTGGGTATGATGATCAGACCGAGGCCAAAACTAATGTGCTTTATTACTCAAGACCTTGCATTATGGGATAATTGTTGGTGCTCAATTCGAATTTATTTACAACAGGGACCGCAACAGGCATGTTCCATAAACTTCTCAAAGGGCACGGAGGGCTACTGACCGAAAATAACCCAAGTCAATGCTTAAGATTTATGAACATATCGCCTAGTGTAGTCCCCGGCACTTATTCAAATGACAAAATAGAAGCCATCTCGTAGTTTCTTGGTCACCTTAACCTATTTAAGGTAAAAAAGTCAGTGACCTTGTGTCAAAACCAGAGATCTTTTGCTTAGGACAGTTATTCGGGTCAAGGCGGTTGCATGAGGTCTGGGGTTCCTCACACACCAGTATGGAGTTTGACGATGCCTGAACTTATTTGACCCCAGGTCGCCTAGGAACCTAAGATTTTGTCACAAGTGAGTTCAAATGCCCACCAAGCCATCCTGTGAGCGTTTCTAGCTCCACTGGTTTTAAGATCTCAGAGGTTTACATTGCCCCCCCCCCCCCCTGAGCAAAGGGTATTCAACCGGCCACCCGAGCGCGTTCTAGCGGGTTCTAACTACATCATAAATACGAGCTCAGAATACATAAACCTCCACAGCAATGTGCTTTGCATTAAACAAAGACACATTATGTCGCTGGCGCCATTACATTAGTCCAAACACGATCCCAGTGGCTGAAACAAGAGCACAATTTTCTCATTGCAGTGATCGCCAGCCACCACGTGGCTTCCGAATCCCGAGAAGCTGGCAGCCAATCGGCAAGAGGGCGAGGAAGCCAGGTCAAAGCGAGGGCGGCCGCGCGGCGCCATAAATACGGGCATACGACTACGTGCGACACAAAAGTGCAGCTGAAGTGGCGTTTTCGTGGGATGCTGATATTAAGGTTTGCCGTTCATGGAAGGAAACTTACACGCTCTGATTGTTCACAGTTCTTCACATTCTTCCGTGAAAAGGCAGTAGAAATAGTCTTATTCCTCGAAGAAAACCAGGAGAATGGAATCATAGATGCATCTTTATTCTGGCAACATGCCTTTAGCAACACGAATAGCAGCAGTCAATTCGAAATTGCCTGCTGATGATCCTACTTGATTTTTCATATTTTTTAAAGAGCGAGACAAGGTTTTTACAGACCACCAGCATTCATGGAAAAAAACGAGGAACAATTGCCAGCCATTGCAGTACAGTGCATATATAACTAAGAATTAGAACACGTGAAAAAGACCTATACATGCAACCGAACTCCAGTAAACAGACATCACTCATCACGGTCCATTGAAATATGCAAGTGATTTTAAGTAAACAGGCATCACGCAGCGCGCTTCAATTATACATGCAAACGATTCCAACTCAACAGGCATCGCGCATCACGTGTCAGGCATCACTCATTCATGTAAACGATATTAAGTTAGCACGCATTGCATTTCAATGCACTTGTCCCGTTGGCACAATCGGCCACGATGAGCCTTGTACGTTAACACGCGCCCGGGTAGTCGGTTGAATACCCTCTGCTCGGATGGGGGTCAATTCAACCCTCCTGATATCTCAAGAACTAGCAGGGCTAGAGACACTAAATTGAGAGAGTGTGTTGACCGGTATGCGGACTCACTTCGGTCAAATTTTTAGCCTTCTAAGTCATGACCTCCCGGTCAAATAAGGTTAAACAAGTTTTAACTCCAAGTTGGCCTCCAATGTGTCCTCAGAACCTAGATACTTGTAGGCAAAAGATCACATGCTCATTCTAGGTCAGTGATCTTGTTTGACCTTTCTAACGCCATGGTGACTAAAATCATGGAACACTGCTTGAGTCTCGCGTTTGAATAAGCGACAGAGATTAAGCTGGGCAGTATGTTCGTAAAAACGAAATGCTGCCCTGGGTCATTTTAGGTCAGTGACCTTTTCTGACCTATAAGAAGTCCATGGAAGATACCTGATGCGGTTTCTGTTCACAACTAATTAAAAATGAACACCAGAAAGTACCCCATAGAGCAAGCCCTATAGTAATACAACAGGATGGTCTTGACCTATTACGAAAATGTAATGCATTCTAATTGAGGAGTGTGACACGAGCGATGCATTGACAGGTATGCTGCCCTCTGGCACGTAAAATCGCTCTGCTTTCAAAGTGTGAATAGTGGTAGTAAAACATAGTAGCAGCTTACAAAATAAGTATACCTTGTAGTACGTATCGTACATAAAACGTAATATGCGATGCGCCCCTACTTCGTAAGCATTTCCCCACATATTTTCATTCGTTTTAGCATGTACAGCACCACGCACTCAGGACGCGATTTCGTAATCTCGATTGCTGGTGATGTTGCAAGTGCTAATTCCGTCCGGAGAATCTGTCTCGAGTAAGGTCTCAATATGACAATGGCCGACAGACGTGCATGGCACAGGTGAAATTTCCTGGTCGGAATCTGGAGGTCCTTTTTGTCCCATCCTGGTGTGCCTAGCAACCGCTTTTCTGACGATACGGGGACCAGGCTGTACTGGTCGATTAGAATGCCCTCAGATGGATACATCACGCACTGGTCCCATCACTGATACAGCAGGCCCTCTGACCTGGGCATCTGATACAGGATCGATACAGGGACACGTCACTGACGTAAAAGGACCTCTTACCGGCACCGGGAGTCCGGTGTCTATTTGGCACCGAGACACCAATTCAGCCATCGGCCCCTGCAGCCTGGTGAAACCGTGCGGAGGGCACCCCATTCGGCACCGCGACCTCTGACTGGCACAGGTCACTGTCTCATTGTGTGTGTAAGCCGTTGTAATATTATTTCTCACGTCCCATGTCATTGTCAGAAGTGTTCTGACCAGGGAAATATATTGTTAGCGAGCAAACGGGCCGTCGCTGCCAGCGCGGCGGCGGCGGCTCCGCGAGGGTGTGAGCGGCCGCTCTGCCGATTGATTCCCACCATCTGGTGCCCATGAACTCACGTGGGTTTATGGGCACACGCGGGCGGGGACGCACGGTCCCTGCCGAGCAGTCCACGTTCAGACTCCGCCGGCGCGGCTCGACGCGAGCCGCGACAGCGTTTACGACGACGACGACGACTTCGGAGTGTGCGACGCCGCCCTTTCAACCCCTCTCTCACCTTTGCTTTGCAACTCTTTGGCTAATAGAGACTCTTTCCTTTCAATGTCTCATGTCGATGGTCCTCCGGAAAACTAACGAATTCTTTCACACGAACATATATTTTTTGACATTTGAGGTTCCACTTCTGTCCCAGTTCAGCAAATGTGAGTATGGCTAACTTTCGGCTTATTGTCAACACCGGGCCCCTTGTTTGACCCTGTGAGCCCCTAAACAGCTCAGTGGCCTGATAAATGCACAATCTTTTGGACTAACATTTCCAGGCCCGGCCCTGCCCCGACTTGGGAAAGAGGCCCTGGGGCCAAGGCCGCCGCGGGACCGATTTTTCGGCATTGCATATTGACCAAGGTCCCTTTATCGCCTGGCCTACCATTCCGACCCTTCGAGCAAACCCTTGATCGTCGTTCCCTCGGTGCTCCAAGGGCTCCTCACGACCTTCGGAACTCAAGGACCTAAGGTTAGTCACGTGACCCTGCCCCACCGACCGTGATGCCCTTGGTTTCTCGTGAAAATAAAAAAATGAGGCAACTTTCTGTGCCTTCTAAAATGTGACGCCACTTCAATTTAAAGCGCTTGGAGGCTTTCATGGTGCCTCTCTAGAAGTGGGTACCTCCCTAAAATGACTGCATTTCGAAGACAAACGAATAAATAGAAGGATGCCGTGCTTTGTGCGATTTTCGTTTTTGCCACGAAGAGTTAGTTTTTCAAGTTGTGATGAAAGCAGACATCATGCGCATCAATGCGACATGACGTTTGTGGTAGTTCCTAAATAAACGAATTAATACCAAGGTATTGCGGTTTGTGTTAACTTTACCATCGACGTTAATTTCAAGTTTGACCAAGAATGAGAAAGACAGGCGTCCTGAGTATCGATACGATACTCCGTTGTTTTCGGGTAAATGCCAGAGCGCCGCGTTTTGGTCCTTGATTTTGACCCCGGTAGTAAGTTTTCTGTCAAGTTCAATAACATGCATGATGAGCACCTCCATGACACGCATTTTGTGACATCTCTTAATTTAACAGGGAAATGCGAGGGCATCGCGTTTTATATTTGTTGGACATTTCACCTAGATACATGCGTTCTCTGAAGTGTGACCAAATCAGAATTCCCAAGCATTGATATGATACGGTTTTTTGTTTTATTACTAAAGCAAGGAACAAATGTTTTGGTACCACGTTTAGAGCGACCTTGAAGTTTTTACCTCGGGAGTTAGTTCTTTTTAAATGTAGCGACACTACGAACACATTCAACACACGATTTGCGTTGTGTTTCTTTGATAAACAAAACAAACACATATGATTCTGCGTTTGTGTAACCATAGCCTTTGACCATATAAGATTATTTTTTAGGTGTAACAAGAGTAGACAGCACAAGCACCAGCACGATACCAATTTGGTCACATTTTTTGGGCACGCAAACAAGTGCCAGGGTGCGAAACTGTCTGTCAACTCGGTCTTTGACCTTGAGAGTTACTTCTCTAACCAAAACTTAAATAGGAATGGGGAGCATCAGTATGTCGCGATTTTTTTGCCTTGTTTCTCAATAAACGAATAAACGCCGGGTACGGCGTTTTGTGGCCTTGACCTTCAATCCTGATGTGTTTGTTTTTTGTGTTTTTTGCTTTTGTTGCTTTTTTCCGTTTTTGCTTGTGCGTTTTTTTCGTTTTGTGTGTTTTTGTTTTTGATTTTTCACGTTTTTGCATGTTTTTTTTTTCAAGTGAGACGCAAGAAGACTTAATGAGTATCAATATTTTGAGTTTTTGATACATGCCTAGCTTCTACGGTTTGCGTGGCCTTGACCTTTAACACTCAGAGTAATCCTCTCCAAGTCTGACAAAGGCAGACATCGCAAACATCCTAACTACATGACTTATGACATATTTCTTCAGTACACGAATAAATACAAATGCGCCGTGTATGGTGTGAACTGTACCTTTGACTTTGTTAATTAGTTTTTTCAATGTCAGGAGCGTGGAAATCACATGCAGCATAATTATGCCCATTTTGTATTGTTTTTTTTTTAGATAAATCAACATATGTAAAGGACGTGTGTTTTGTGTGACCAAGGCTTTACATCTTCGGATTTTGTTTTTCCAAGTGTACCAAACTGGACATCGCAGGTGTCTTTGTGATGCTCACTTTGTTCTATCTATTTGCCAAAAATGTCAAACGATCGGGACTCTTGACCTCAAAAGTTTGTTCAGATATGTGATGAAAGCAGAGACCATCGGCATCAATGTGATGTGGCATTTAACGCATGTCTGTGGTAAAAAATAAACCCTGTTATGTGTCAAGCTAAGTTTTTAGATTAAAATATATTTTTGCGTGTGTGAGAAAACCAGGCATCACGAGCACCAACATGATGCCCGTTTATGTGTTGCTGCAGTAAACGAATAAATGCTAAATTACCACCTTTGGTGACCTTGGCCTTTGATCTTGATTTCTTATTCGTGTGAAAAATAGACATCACAAGCATTATCAAAATACCCAGTTGTTTAAATTACTCTGCTCAACATGCGTCCAGATGGCCTGTTAAATACCCACCGCTCGGTTGAGTGGTAGCTTGAGTCTCCCATTGAAACTAAAAAAGTAAAAAGCTACAGATGTCAAATTCACAGGGTATGTTGGGTTCAAGATGACCCACTTGTGTCAAAATTTGAGGTTCCTAGGTTAAAAAGGGTCAAACAAGGTCAAATTCCAGATTGGTGCGTAAAGAAGTCCAGACTGTCTCATGCAACCTAGATGTCTGAAGTCTGAGCGAAGGTCACTGGTGATTTTTCAAGGTCAATGACCCTGTTTGGCGTGTCGAAGGTCATGATGACCGAAATTAGACAAGACTGATTTTTTGTTTGCATTTGAATAAGCGTCGAGGATTACGCTAGGTAGTGTGGTATGTGTGTGGGGGGGGGGGGGGGGAGTTCTTGGGTGGTGTGCGTGCGCTGCGCCGCTGCTGGGCCGCCGCTGGATGTTTGTGTGCCGTCGGCCGCTATTGTCACGCCTCCACACAAGAGCGAACTTACACTGAGGAGCCCATTGGTCAGCATACGAGCCAGATGATGTTAGAGCACGACTCGGCACGTTGTGACTTCGGTACACCCTACATCAACGCCCACTCATGTGAGCCACATAGCTAGGATGCAGTGGTTGAACGGGACATTGGCGGGATGGTAGGTCCGGTGAGGCACCATGAACGTCTGCCTCCCCGTATATGGCTGTGCGCCCTTAGCCACGATACTCCACCTCCGCCTTTTCAGCCGATGATGATCCCACGTAGCCGGCGAATTACATTGGCGAGGGCCCACTGAATAAAAACCATGGGAGCCCCCCTCGGCCTTACCTTACCCACGCAGACTCCACGCGTTCGGTGCCCCCACCATACACACTCCGAGCATCCACATCCGCTGGCGCCTACGTCACCCCACTCACTCTTGGCTGGTACATGGATGGGACTCCTCTTCCCCCCACCCCCGCCTTTTATGCGGCGCCTTGGCATTCTAATTGGACGTCTGCGCGAGTCATTGTCAAACAAGATTTGAATTTGCTTGTCACATTGCAAACATTCAATAAAGCCACGTTTAAGCCCCATTTAGAAGATGCAATGTTGATTCATCAGCTCGGCACCGACGCAGCTGCTGAGCCGACATCAGGTGTCCGGAGCTGCACGGCGACTCGTTCCCTCGCCTGACCTCCAGGGTGACGGCTCCCTGTTCGGACGACGCCTACCGCGGTCCGTCCACGGTGGGCGGCCCTTCATTCATTCGGCCACGCCCGCTACTCGCAGCTTTCCGTGACCGCGCACGCGCCTTAGGCAGCGCCTCGTCCAGCACAAAGGAGCCGTCTCCGGCACTTCTGCGCCCTCGCCTCTCGCCTGCCGGGGCGAGCTTCGCAAGGCACTGCGCCACAGCGTGTCCCTCAGAGGCCTGGAGGTGGACAGTGCGTCCGATGGGACGGTGGAGCCCCTCCGCACACGACGAGCGCCTGGCGTGACCTGCGTTCACGGCTTACGGTCTCCTCCGCCGCTGCGCTCTGAAGACGCGGCCTGACCGGCCTGTCCGGCGACCCGGTTCCTTGTCGCCCTTCCCTGTGAGCGTCGATGGCGGATCTCTATCCGTCCCGATCATCCTGCCATCAAGAGCTCATAAGGCCTGGTGTGCACCACGTCGGAAGAGAACAGGCTGTGCCCTGTTCTCTCCCATGGTGTGACATACCAACGGACAGATCCAGCAGCCGTCGTGCATAATCCGGCATCGCACGCGGTTCCCACTGGTCCTTGGCCAAACAATGACCTATGTCTCTTCATGCCGTCACGTCTGAGGTCAAGTGAGGGTCAACGAAACAAGTCAAACCGTTTCTCAGTTCAAAAAAGAGCGGAACCGTGCTTTCGAGTCGCGTTCCCACAAGCGCATGTCTGCCTAAAAGCAGGACCGCGGTCGTCTGGCTACTCAACCCTGCCGTCGTCGAGCCGTGCTGTTCGGGCGCGTTCCGAGCCTTCAGTTATCATCCTCCATCATCCTTCAGTTACGTTCTCTTCGATCGATCTTCGGGGGAGGACGGCATGTTGCGAATCGGACGTGAGGGGACTGACTGACTGACAAGGGGACAGGGGGAAGGGGGACTGACAGGGGGGCAGGGGGGACAGGGGGACTGACAGCCCCCGGGGGTTGACCCCGTGGATCTCAAAGCAAATGCCCCGCTTAGACAAGGCAATCAGCAACAACAACAACGACGACAACAGAACCAAAAAACGCGCGCACGAATGCCATGTTAAGTCAGTCGATAACTCGGGGCCGGACAAGCGGCAAAGTGGAGGGAGAAGACAAAGCGCGCCGATCAAACCACTGCAGGTGCGCGGGACAGGGTTCGGCAAGGGGTCCGGTCACCTGAGCAATCGGGAAAAGATTTAAGGGAACGACAATAGTCTAACCGCCCAGGTAGGCAACAGAATGACGCCACAGCAAAAGGAAAACCTTCATGGATATGCCGGCGTCGCCCGTTCGCCGCGCCTGGCCGCGGCGCAGGACGGACGAGGGCTATGACGAGCCAGTGCGCCTCCACGTGGTCGCCTCCAATGAAAAAAAAAACAAACAAGACGGCCTCGGAGCGTGCTTACGAGCGAGCCGTCGCGCCGAAGCGCTCTTCATGGGCCTTAAACACTACGCCCACCCACGCTGGGCGCGAGCGCCCTGTCACCGCCTAACCGAATGCCTTTCAGCCTTGCTTCCATGCTGAACAATCCGAAACGCAGACTGCCACCTGCATTAACAAAAATCACTAAGGCATAAGCGAACCCCGTGAGACGTCACACGCCCCCCCCCCCCCCTGTTTGCCTAATCATGAGAGTACACCCGGGACACATTGCCCGGCCGGGTGGGTCGCATGGCCAGTGCCCCTCCCCCCCTCCCCCATTCCCTTCCCTTACTACACGAGAGTGAATAGGTGGCCGAGGCCCGCGCCCGCCCGGTGGGGCAGGCTCAGGGGACACGGCAATGCCAGCTGTCCATGGCCCGGTAAGGATTGAGACAACAGCCTGTGTACTCAGACGTGTCTGTTGTCGCCGGTGTCCCGTTGTCCGCGAGGCCATATTTCGCTGTCTGTTTACCACCACCGCTTCTCCTCTGCGCTCCTCATTCCTCGGGACTCCCCAGGAGACTCCACTCTCCTCCAGCTCCTCCTCGGGACCCCCCTCCAACGCCTCCTCGGGACCCCCTCCAGCTCCCCCTCGGGACCCCCTCCAACGCCTCCTCGGGACCCCCTCCGACACTCCTCGGGACCCCCTCCGACACTCCTCGGGACCCCCTCCAACGCCTCCTCGGGACCCCCTCCGACACTCCTCGTAGGCCTCCCGCACCATCCGAAATTTTCCGTGATTTTTTTCGAACTAAGTCGGCCCGCCCTCGCTTTTGCGCAAGGACCAATACTTTTGCCACAGAGCCCCTGTGATGCCGGGCCAGCTCGTGTTGCTTCCACGGCACGGCGCCTAACATGCCCCTGGGCCAAATCTCGGGCGTGGCGTTGCCGGCGACGACGCAAGGTCTGCCTGCTCTCGTTTCGGGCGGGCCCTGCGCGCCTCGCTCTAGCCCCGTTCCCACGTGGCGAGGGGCTTCTGGTGTCAGCTGGGTTGACGGCGGCGTCGGCGCGCCGGGGTTCACGGGGAAGAGCGGCTCATGTCTTCATGTCAGACAAACATGCCTGCACGCATAATGCTTCGCTGGTGATCTGGCTTTTCGAGTCCATTCATCTTGATCGGCCGGCGGAGAACAGGCGTTCGCCTGTTCTAGAGTTAAATGATAGTCCATTTGGGTAGAAGAGGCCACCGTCCTAGCTGTTCCGGAGGCAAAACGGCGGCTTACCCCACCTGGCTGGACGACACAGACGCTGCTCTCCCCAGCAGGTCCGGTCGACGATGCGGGCCCATCGGCCGGAGTGGTTCGGGCTGGTCTGCATTTAGCTCTCTGGCTTCGCTCGGCCTAATGGTCGCGTTTGGCTATATGGGGTGGGGGGGGGGGGGGGGGAGGGGATTTCTGGGCATGGCCGGCTTGCTCGCCGTGCCCCACTCTCCGCTGGGAAAGCCCCAACGATCCTGGACGGGTGGCGTGCAAGTGGGAAGTAGGAGATGGTGTGCCTGCGATGCTCCTAAAAAACATAACGTTGACCTGGGTTCTTTAGGTCAGTGCCTTATTCTGACCTTTAAGAAGTTCATGAAAGATCCATAATACGGTTTCATTTATCAATAAATTCACGATGAGCACCAGGCACTTCTTCATACAGCAAGCTCTAGAGTTAAAAAAAGTCCAGATTAGTTTTGAACGTAGTCTGACATTTAAACCTGACCCAAGGTCCACTGCATTTGTTGATTTAATTGACCCAGTGACAATATATTAACCAGTTGACCAATTGACCAGTTGAATATAGATATCTCCATCAGATGGCTCTCTGTATTTAAAAGCTTGGCACTCTCCTCTGCATTTAAAAGTGGATCACTTCGACTTCAATCACCTCTGTCTCCTTGACCTAACTCACCCGGACCTGGATGTAACTCAAAGAACTACGTAAGGACGAAACACATCTGACTGGACCGCGCGCGACTCATGTAACAGGTCAAGTGCAAGGCCTTAGAATAATTTCGGTCAAGTACTAAGGTCAAAAAGGTCAAGTAAATGAGGTATAAGTCGCTGAAGTAAACAGCGAAATGCAAGAACTGTCTCCCATTTAAAAAATAATAATTGTGCTCATGTATATCTGGTGTTGAGTCCGTTCAATGCCTACCTTCGAACCATTTGATTGAGGGAGATCAGCCTCTTAGTAAGGTACGGAGGGTGGGGTTAAAGTTCTGTTCAACTACGCACCAAAATTTGATTATGTGAATAAGAAATCACAGAGCACAAGACTTTGAGTTCTTGGCATTACGTTGCCAAATCAGCAGCGGTGTTCAAACACTGCGGGAGCACACCGTGCGTAAAGCCGCGGATAAACACCTCCACGTAGCCACAATCTGCGACCAGGAGTGCAGCCAAGAGGGGGAGGGGAGGGGGTGGTCCCTCCCCTCCATAGGTCCGCGTTTTTCATCATGGATGCCTTCTGCAGGAAGTTAAGAACCGGCCTGACGAGCGCTAGCCGAGCTTCGACGCCCCCCCCCCCCTCCCCTACAATAGTATCCTGGTGGCGGGACTTGCCCCAGACGCTAGACACTGATAAGGCAGCAGGGTGCGAGGGCCGTTAAAGCCCCAGCTTCTATCCCATTCCCGGCGACGGTGGCGGCGCGGCTGGATAGCAGGAGAGAGAACTCAGGTAACGTGACAACTGCGGATGTGACGTCTGTTCGCTTGCTTGGCGATGACTGAGAACTAGCATATGCGTATACGACTGTACATCAGGCATTTGTGATATAATGATGACATGATAGCGCCACGTTTAACGGCATCAAGTTGTTCGCTAAGGCTGTGCACTTTCTTCTGCTGTCGTTGCAATCGTGAACACAATCTAGAAACACCATGACAAGCCATTACACCATTACAACACCACTCCATTTACATTACATTACAACACCATTACAAGCCATTGACGAATGAGTAGCAGATGACCTAAGTGTGAGGACATGCAATGAGCGCATGTACTCCTATCAGGTGTGGGAAATGCAGCATGCGGCGGGCAAAGGGACGAGATAATCCTATGAGCACAAATAACACACTAGCAAGCATATTGGCACAACAACTTTGACGAAAATGAAAATCACGAATCGGAAGTGCAGCGACGATGAAACAGATGCTGTGCGCTTCTAACCTTTCAACGATTCGTTCAGGGCGCCATCATGTTGGACGTCCTTAAGCCGGTAACCTCACTGAAGCTGTCGACAAAGCCTCGCGGAGAAGGCGCTGTGTTCAAGCTACACTACCGCGCCACCTTCGTCTTCATCATGGGCTGCTGCATTCTGGTGACGGCCACACAGTACATCGGAGACCCGATCGAGTGTTTGCCCGACAAGGACTCGATCCCGCAGAAGGTCATCGACACCTACTGCTACATCACGTCCACCTACACACTGCCCAAGTACTACAACATGAAGGTTGGCGTAGAGGTGCCTCATTGGGGCCTGGGGCCTGAGATGGCCGAGGACGAGAAGGTCTACCACAACTACTACATCTGGGTGCCCTACATGCTGTTCATACAGGCCATCAGCTTTTACGTGCCGCATTGGATCTGGAAGGCGATCCAGACGGATAAGGTGTACACGATCCTGATGGGGCTGGGACAATCGGTCGTTGGACGAGGCGGAGAAGAAGGACAAGGAAAATCTGCTCGTCAAGTACCTAGCACTGCACCTCCATACGCACAACGTATGGGCGGTTAAGTACATAGTATGCGAGATACTCAACTTTGTAAACGTGTTGGTGCAGATCAGCATCACCAACGCCTTCCTGGGGGCGAGTTCACCAACTACGGTCCCAAGGTGGCGAGCTTCCTCTGGCAGGACCCCGAGGACCGCACGGACCCCATGTACGAGGTGAGAGGCAGGCAGCGCCGACTCCGTGTCGAACTGATCAGCCACCATTCACTTCCAAACCGACACAGTCCAAAGGCATACCCATTTTGGATATTGCTCCCCCAGCGGTTATTTGGATCGGGTCGTCAGAAACGTAAAGAACGTTCTCTCCCCTGAAGAAAGCTTTTACTCTATAAACCCCACACCTTCTCCGGTCTGATATCAGGCGCATGTTGCATCATGGTACACTGACTCGACAAGGCCATGTACTGGCGACAGCCCGCTGCGGCACCCAGCAACTTTGCACCGGACCTCGGGCTCTCTCGCCGCCGCAGCCTGACCCTGACGCGCCCCCTGCCGCCAGGTCTTCCCACGCGTTACCAAATGCAAGTTCTGGAAGTACGGTCCCTCAGGTACGGTCCAGAAGCCGACGCACTGTGCGTGTTGGCGCTCAACATCATCAACGAGAAAATCTACGTCATCCTGTGGTTCGGCTCATTCTCTCGGTCATCAGCGCGTGAGTAGCCTGGTGCCCACTAGCTTAGCCCTCGTCCGCCTTGCCGGTTCGCCACCTTCGTAGGTGGTAGTGGGTAGAGCCGCCTGCCAGGTCTATATCTTAATGACCTCCTTCAGGAAACAAAACCTAGAGCGTCCTAAATCCATACGCTAAGGTAAAAATCTGCGGCCCCGTCCCACCGACGCACTTGCCTCGGGGCGGCAGTTACACGGTTATAGATAACCAGAACATTATTCACTGAACATCCAAATACAAGTCTGCGCCATTGCCGTTCAAGAGCATCAGCATGACTGTGACAAACGTTGTGCCACTGGTAAACCTCTTCGCAAGCAGGAGGACAGGCATTTCGGCTCATTGGAACAGCGGTACACTCATGCACAATGCTGGGAGTGACGTTGTTTGACGCCCGACTGTCGCAAACCAGTCGCGTGGCTTCATTTTCAGTCCGTTCTTCCGCGTTTAAAAACAAACTCACGATCGAAACTTTATTGAGAAGGCTACCGTTACGTCGACAATTCTGAGGATTTAGTGGTGCCCCTTCATTTCGTCATCCCTGGGTGCTATTCGTGGAACGAACACCACTCGTAACACGTTGATGTCGGCAGTTCAGCAGAAAGCCAATTCATCATTTCTTCTTATCCTTTGAAGCCTTTCGTCATGTGGAATGGAGGATACCGATAGTGTAGTGGTTAATCTGCGCCTTTGGGAAATCACAGGTGCGGGGTCCGACTCGCGGCACCCGCCCTTGTTACAGGGGCGAGAAGCAGACGACGTCATATGACTCGAAAGCTGAGTGCGTCGGAAAGCCCCAGTGACATATGTATATCGAAAGGGTTTTGTAAACGCGGCCGAAGGTCTGAAGTAACATCACGGGCGGGACTTAATAATAGGGAATAGGAGCCTCTTTATACAATTGGCATTACACAGCCAGTCGGGAAATCTTGAGCCACGATGACGTCATAATGGAACGATGAGAAACCACGATGACTGCATAGTTCAAAAGTCAGCTCTCGGGGCTTGTCAAGAGAAAGCCAGACGTCATTTCCGCCCCGTGAAGCTCAGTCATATTGTGCGGATTGTCGCGTCTGACTCAATGCCTGCTGTAACAAGAATTAGCAACCGAGCCTCGTGTCTTGTTACCTTTGCTTTGCTACCCCTCCCCATCCCGGATGTTTATCACGTTCCACGGAGTCTCGTTTGCAAGGCACCGTTTGGCTGCCAGTGTGAGCAAATGTGACGTCACTAGATTAGTTCTGCCACATTTGCTATTGGTTCAACATCCGGCTTCCAGCTATGTCAACTCACATGCACCTCGTGCAGCCTTGAAGGACCGGTGTGCTGCAAATGGCACCCTTAGTTGCTAAGGTAGCTGGAAATTGGCGGTCGTTGAAGAACCATCATTGTTCTTCCTCCCCTCTGCATCTCAAATTAGGACAAGTCTGCTGCGACAACAATTACCACGCACGTCTTAATGGTAGCCCCGCTTGACGTTATTTCCTATTTCTTTGTTCCAAAATGTTTTCAAATATAACTTGAGGTAAAGAGAACGTGCTAATCGAAGCTTCTTGCGTGTGCCCTGAACCTACCTCAATCTGTGCCGGATGGATCGGCGGTAATTTGCATCCGCCCATTCAGCAAACAGGACCCCGGAAGGCTTTTGTGAGGTGCACGGTGACGTCATCCCTGTGGCTGCATTACTACCTTCTTTCAACTTTCAATCACTGTTTTACAGCACTCTTTCACCTGATGTTTTACTCAAGTCGCCCGGTACCAACAAAACTCTTGACCTGTTCCTTGAATGCTTAGTAGATCAGAACTACGTAAGTTGTTCTTCTGGTATGATTTTTATAAATGCATGTTGCCGAAATATCAACCCAACTATGTTTCCGTTCTCCTGGTTTTCTCCGAGGAAAAGGCTAATACCACTGTGTGATCAGAAGAAATCAGGATGGATTAGGGAAGCCGAAGGAAAAATGGGGGATCAGGATAAGAATCAGGACGCATCTCGAATGTTCAAAACGAGAGCTCACCGCACCTTACCTCACCTCACCGCTCCTTTGGCGAGCCAAAAGTGAGGAAGGCCCGTTTTCGATTTAAAAGCTTTCGTGGCTTTTTACAAGGTCAGCGATCTCCAGCCGTGCCACTTGTGCCTCGCACGCGGGACACTTGGGGCTTCTCAAGTCTAGGCTAACGTTCTCTCAGCGAATCTTCCGGTGTTGTGCCGTACTCGCGTGGAACTGTGTACCGACTGCGGTCATGAGATCCAGACCATCGGTCAATTTAAGAACTGTCTTAGGAGCACAGGGGTGTCACGTAGCTTCATAACTTGTGTGCTGGGCTGCTTATGCTGGTTTGGTATATAATCTAACACGTCCAATGTGTCACTAATGTCATTGGTGTAAAACTGGTGTATAAATATATCTATATTACTCCACCCTCTTCATTACCTCTCGTTGTCCGAATCCGTAATAGCCATATTATGGAAATATCAAACGCGATGCAAGCAGCTTCCGTGCCGGCAGCACTTGCGATCTCTGAAATGCAGTTTGTACTGCCCACCCTTTACAAGAGCTGGAATGCGATGACAGCTATTTCCCAATAGTAGCGTTACATGACCCAGTTTTCAGGAAAGCAGGTCGGGTCCTACGAATGCCCAGCCTTCCACTGAATGCAATTAGAACGCTCCTTCGGTAGGGTTATGGAGACGCATCTCCGTGTCTCCGCATCACGGAGACACGCGTCTCCTGCAATCTCACAAGGTCCTTACGAGCACTACGAATTCATTCATGTTACGCAAAGAGTACATGGAGGAAAATTGTTAGAAATAGGTCCAACGCAAAGTGCCTAGAAACACAACAAAACCACCTGATCTAGTCCCGCCAAACCTCATTGCAATGGAAAAAAGCAGAACTCCTTTGCATTTCAAAAGTAAATGACACGGCGTTAAGTACTGCTTAAATCTGAAGCATTATTTCCTGATGACATCACTGGTGTATGAAGATGCCGGTTCAGAAAAAGTGTTCATTTTGAATGTCCTCTGGTAGCGTGCCGAGTGATAAACTGAGCTATATATTGGTG
>NW_023597055.1:20096763-20250618 GCF_011947565.3 Pollicipes pollicipes
AGATAGCCATGCTCGACACTCAGCTCAGACAACCGATATTTATGCGGCCGAAAAGACGGCAACAGCGCATCGCTGGCTGTCTCTGACATATTGCACATCACAACTGACTACAGACTCACGAGAAGTCGTTTGGCGAGTCCTAATCTGCTGAAAATGGAGAAGGAAACGCATCCAGGAAATCCATCAGATGGATTTCCCAGCAGGACGCAGGGCTTCTAGAGTGACTAGCCGCCTACTGGCAAAAAGGAAGGCCCGCTGAGCGCATCGCAGGGCGCCTGCCTTGACCTGGGGACGAACTCCAAGTGATGGTCCATACGCGCCAGCAACAGGGCCCACCAAATCCAGGTGGCTCGGTGCGATCATTCCTACCTCTGCGATCACTGCTAACCCTTCCTTTGTTGGCCTGAGAATAGCGTTTTCTGGGTTGGATTCTGCGCACTCAACTAACAAGCTGCCGGTCGTTCCCCTGCCTCGTTTGCTGGTTGAGAACACAGCCCAGCCGGGCTGGGCTAGCGTCACAAGGCAAAATCCCTGGCAGCTTCGGATCAAATGCGTCAGGACGGGGGCCTTTCTTGAGAAGACGCTCTGCGGCCACAAAGGCCCTCCGCTTCGCAGGCGTCCACTGTCACGGCTGATTTTCCGAAGCAAAACGTGCAAAGGTGAGAGCGTGGTCGTAATCTGTGCAAAAATTTGCCACATTAGTTTATATCCGCCCACCTGCAATGAAGTTTGGAGTCATCTCCTGACTCTAGAACACACGTGATGGCCTTACCAGCCGTGGTTGCCACACCTCTCCCACGAACTTTGTGAGCCAAGCATGTCAGACGTTCTATCCCAAAGTAGCATTTTTCCATGTTTGTCTTAATGACCTGCCAATACTCAGCCGGCGCGGAGCCTGACGCAGCGCCACATCGTGACTATCCAGCGTCTTGCCCGCTACACCACATCATCCAAGAACACGCAGACATGCCTGCCAACAGCGTGTCTCTGGTTCTTTTAAATAGAGACACGCTGAGGTGCAGCCGAAACGTAGGCGTGTGGGCTGCAGCGGCCCTTTCAACGTGTTCACCGTCAAGTACTCTCGCAAGTTTGCATCCAAAGCCATCTGATTATGAGCGGACTTGGGCACGCACTTGTGTGGGGTGGGGGCTCAAATTACCCCCCCCCCCAGAAAGTTTTTCTGTAATGGTTTCCGAGTGGCGGCGTAGCCGCGCCAAATTTGCATTGTTGTAGATAATTAAATAATGGATCGTTTGATGTAAAACATTGAAATGTACCTTGTAATGTCACTGAGCTATGGCAGGTCAACGTCTGACCATGGTTTTCAGCGAAGGTACCTTCTAGGAAAATCGTTCAAGCTGACGCAACGTAGGAGTGTTTGTCGAAGCCGTACATCTCTGAGATGCTTCTAGGCAACACAAATATTGAATGAGCAAATTACGTTGACCTAAGGTCAGGTATGAACGTGAGGCCAAGATCAAAACAAAGCTGTTTATTACTCGAGGCTGGCTGTATGGAATAGATTTTGGTGCTCATTTCGAATTTATTGATGGCAGGAATCGCATTATACATCTTTCATTGACTTCTTAGAGGTCAGAATAGTTAATTGACCTGAAATGAGGAAGGTCGATATTTTGTTTTTAGGAACATACTGCCTAGCGTAATCTTTGTTGCTTATTCAAATGCAAAACTCAAAACAGTCCTGCATTTTTTTGGCCGCCATGACCATCAAAAGGTCAGACAAGGTCACTGACCTTAAATGAGCTTGTGACCTTTCATTTAAAAACAGTTATCTATGTTCTGGGGCACTTTGGAGACTTATCTGAAATTTGACCTTGTTTGACCTTATTTGACCTGAATGCCATAACCTAGGAAGTTCAAACTTTGCCCTATATGAGTTCACGTACAGACCAATACATTCTGCAAATTTTGTTATGTCTAGCTTTCTCAGTTTCCGCGATCTAGGGTATCAAATTGACCCCCCCCCCCCCCCCGTCCCATCCAAACGAAGGACATCTAGCCGACCATCCGGGCGCGTGTTAAATCAGTCTAAGAGAACAATTGTTACCAGCTAAGTCGGACGGCAGCTCCTCGACACATGGTAGCGAATACTGCTCAATTTTGGCGACATTTTTCGCGGTGAGCCTACAGTCGCCACACAAACGAATCTCACCCTCGGGCTTCGGTACAACTAAAGGAGCCGCCCACTTACTCTGCTCGACGGGCTCCCATGTTGGATCAGATAGTCCAACTCCGCCTCCACTTGGTCGCGATAATCCGGTAGGACACTGCGAGCCTTGAAGAACCTCGGTTTTATGTCCGGGTGCACAGAGATGTTTACCACCGCACCCTGGTAACGGCCTAAAGGGCTGCTGAGAACTTCTGGAAGCTCGATGGAGGCGCTCTTGGTCTGACATTCACTTGTCGCACGACGCGTGAAGGGCCAATCCAGCATCAAATGCGGCAGCCAGTTACGTCCAAACAAAAACGGACTCTCGCCTATGACCACAACCAACGACACCTGTGCACACTGCTCCACATGACAGAAATCCACTATCGCTTGGCCGCGCAACGGTTTCCCGCTATACGTTTTGAGAGCTGCGTCACGGGGCTTAATGTCGGCCCATTCACCGGCCATACGCGCGAAAACTCCAGGTCATAGCAAACAGACAGCGCTGTCCCCGTGTCCAACTCCATCTGCATAGGTTGGCGACCAAATATCTCGTCAGCTACCAGAGGCGGTTTACGATCATCGCCATCATTTGGACTGGATTAATAGATGGATCAATGCATGCGAAACCCATGCCACATTGGTATCAGCAGATACAAACGAAAATATTGAACACCTCTAGCATCTTCATTTAGCTTTATATACTACATGGCGACAATTAAAAACGATTATTCTCACGCCTGTCCACCGGTCAGATTATTAAGTCTGAAGCGCAACGGGAGTGACAGGCCTGCACGAGCAATGCCCGGTATCTTACCTCAAAGGCGCTGTTCTTCTCAGCAGCAGGAAAATTCCGATGAATCCTTGACACACGTCGCTCCACCGTCCTCCGTTGACTTCTGGAGCTACAGGTTGTGTATCCACAAACAACAACCCTCATAGATCGACAGGGTTTGTTAACACAATTACCGAGGACACCCTCCATGGTAGATCCCAAAAAAATCGCACAGCGCCTTAACACGCGCTCGGGTGGGGGTCAAATTGACCCCCCGAAGTTTTTTTCCAGAATGGTTTTTGAACGGCGTAACGTAGCCGCGCCAAATTTTGCATAGCTATAAAAAATGGAATAGCAGATTGTTTGACATAAATTGAGATGCACCTCGTAAGGTCGCTGACCAATGGCAGGTCAAAGTCAGGTCATGGTTTCAGCGAAGGCAATTTCTAGGGAGTCGTCCAATCTAATACAATAACGGAGTGTTTGACGAAGCCATACTCTGAGATGTTTTCTAAGGCATCACAAATATTGAATGATTAAGTTGCGTTGACCTCAGGTCAGGTATGAAGGTCAGACCAAGGTCAAATCCAACCGGATTTATTTTTCTAGGGCTTGCTGTATTACATACTTTGTGGTGCTCATTTCGAATTTATTGACAGCAGGAACCGCATTATACATCTCCAATTGACTTTTTATAGGTCAGAGCAGGTCATCGACGAAAGAAGACCCGGGTCGACGTTTTGTTTTAGGAACATGCTGTCTAGCGTAATCCTGTATGATTTTGGTCACCCTGGCATTTAAAAGGTCAAACAACGTCACTGACCTCAAACAGGCTTGTGACCTTTTGATTAGGAACAGTTGCCTAGGTTCTGGGGGCAGTTTAGAGACCAACATGGAATTTTATCTTGTTTGACCTCATTTGACCTGAAGGTCATAATCTAGGAAGCTCAAACTTTGGCCGAAATGAGCTCACGTACGGTTCAACACACCCTATAAATTTGGTGTCTCTAGATTTTTTAGTTCCCGAGATCTCACGGGGGTCAACTTGACCCCCCACCCGAGCGAAGGGTATCTGGCCGGCCATCCAGGCGCGTGTTACACACACACATGCACACACACACACACACACACACACACACACCACACACACACACACACACACACCACACACACACACAACACACCACACCACGCACACACACACACACACACAACACACACCACACACACACACCACACACACACACAACACACACACACACACACACACACACACACACACACAACACCACATACCACACTCACCACACACACACACACATACACACACACACACACCACACACACACACACACACACACCACACACACACACCAAACCACACACACACACACACCACACACACACACACCTCATGTGTTTATGCCACTATGGGGAATTCAACGATTTGGGATTAAATCAAGCCTTCAGGCTGTAAGGGAGAAGTGATTCGTCGCTTGCGGCTGATAATGATATAATTTAGTGTTACGCAATTTTACGCGTACAAGTCAAACATATGTTGTAGACTGGTCATTCATCACTGTGTTATGCTGAAGAAAAAATAGCACTTGTGAAATTGAACTGTTTTATATAATATGCCACTCATCATTCTGCCTTTTTGCACGGTGCTCAGCTGAGCAGCTGCTGTTTCGGGCCGCGCAGACCCGTAAACTTCAGTGAGAAGTGGCGCCACATTGTGCGGCTCGCCAGCACTGTCCACAACCTTCATCGCGAGCCCGCGGCATCTCGTCACCATGATGCCGGCGAGGTTGTCGGCAGGGATGCCTTCCAGTTCCGCCAAGCGCGCCGGATGAACGCGTCTAGTAACGCTGAGCTGTCGTCAATCGGGAACTCTGTTAAAGACACCCTCACCGTCGGCGCCTGCTCTGGGACGTCCTCTGGCGTCTTTAGACCCCTGCCGTTGTCCGGAATCAACACAAGATGACGCTCCCGTCGCTGCCACCATGTCGCGGTCGTCGGCGAGCGGGCCCAGTCATACGCCAGGTGCCGCGTGACCAAACTTGTATTAGCCAACCTGCCTCACCCCTCATCGCCGACCGCCGTGCCTCGGGTCGTCACGTGACACAGAGACCAGGGTCAGCAGTGGCAGACGTAGCCAGCCGGAAAGCAGGGTCTGACAGTCATGACCAAGTGTTGATGGTCTGCAGTGCTCAATAGCCTAGGTGTTGGTGTACTGTTTGTGATTTTACTTTAGCATTGGCTACACTAACTTTGTCCTCGTTGCATGAAGCACTTATGAGTTGTACCACTCTTAGTTTAGTTGTAACTTAGTATTTTCCCTTAGGATCTGACCACGCTTGTGGGTTTTGATTTATTCCGTTTGCTGATTTCTTTCACCTTCTTAGCAGGGAGTGTCGCGACTTAGCCTTTGTTTTGGATGTTGAAACATAGTTCTCAGAGTCGCGATGGTTAGTGTTGGGAGCACTTTCGGTCACCTCTCATGGTTAGTGGGTAGATAGAAATCGAACGCGAGCTATCGATAGATCAAAACATTTCAGACTAGCTGTGTCACGCAGCCTTTCTGTCTGCCGCCAGCATTTACAAATATTGTCTTCTGAGCACTCCTATAATGTGGCTTTGCCATGGACATGCCATTAAATCGCTGTGACCATAAAGCGTTCGGTGCACGCGACTTATGCGCATCTCTTCATTGCATTGTTTGCCAGCTGCTGTGATTTGTAACCTCCCACCACCTGCACAAATACCTTCGACGCAGCAGAGCTTTAGTCATCTTGGTATGAGCACAGGTATTTATAATCCAGGAGAGGGATTCCTGGTCCTACATGGTCAAGCGAGAGGATGTATCCTCAGGGTACACAGCTGCGTTTTGAAGGATCCAGGCATATGGCTCTTATTGGTTTTGCTTTATTTCTTGGCTTTTGATGATTTCATGTTTGTGCCAGTTGGCGGTGTCAGAGTTGGTCTTTGACTAAGGAACAGATTCTTTATCGAATATCATTCTTCAAAGGACAATGTTTACCTTAGATTCCGCATTTAAACAAGTCAAGGCGTCAAGGCATTGGGCGTTAAACAAGTCCACAAGTCAAATCGTACGGATGGTTTGGCAGATCGGATGTCAGCATCCGTGTGTGAGCGGCCCGCCCCTCTCTGGCGGGCCGCTGCCGCTCTCTCGGACATCGAGCGATCTTCAGGCAGGCGGCCGCCCCTCTCGGGCGGGCCGCTACCGCTCTCTCGGACATCGGACGATCTTCAGCCAGGCGGCCACCCCTCTCGGGAGGGCCGCTGCCGCTCTCTCGGACACCGGGCGATCTTCAGCCAGGCGGTCATCCCTCTCGGGCGGGCCGCTGCCGCTCTCTCGGACACCGGGCGATCTTCAGCCAGGCGGCCATCCCTCTCGGGCGGGCCGCTGCCGCTCTCTCGGACACCAGGCGATCTTCAGCCAGGCGGCCATCCCTCTCGGGCGGGCCGCTGCCGCTCTCTCGGACACCAGGCGATCTTCAGCCAGGCGGCCATCCCTCTCGGGCGGGCCGCCGCCGCTCTCTCGGACATCAGGTGGTCTCCATCCAGGCGACCGTCACTCAAGTTTTGATTGTATTGGGCGCATTTTCTCGCAAGTTGAAAGCCCACTGGCGCGTAAGTTGCACGAAATGTTGTTTTAGACGCTCTTAAAAATGAGGTGGCGATGTTCTGGATGTCAGGGAAGCGCTGCTGACTGTAGATAAACATGTGGTGTGCATGCGTTTATGTCTATTTGTACGCCTGTGTATACATGTGGTCTTATGCTACTTTGATGGTAGCGTTTATTTATATGCTGAGCCTTGCCTGTAGCGTACCGTTTCATTTCAAACATGACTCGGCACGACATAAATATGTGACACGTTGGGCTTTGGGCTCAACTCTGTTTTGTTTAACTCTGCTCAATTCAAGTGTTTTGTGTTCAACTCTCGCTCCGATGGTGCGGGCATTACACCCCTCCCCCATTTTTTCTGAGGACATCTCTTCCGTGTGTCGGATAATCACGCGCCCATCTTTCACAGCCTCTAAGACACTTATTTCACGTGTTTTGACATAAAAGCATTTATTGAAACACAAACATTTGACATTTATTACACGTGTTTTGACGCAACAAAATATGTTCCTTGCCTGTATTGCTTAAGCGTGGTGACGATATTTAGGATCACTGCACGTCGACGCGTGGCCGGCGGGGACGGCGGGCGGCAACCCACACGAATCCGCTAATCGCACGCGGTGGGCCGACACATTCTCATTAACACGCGCTCGGGTGGCGGTGGGGTCAATTTGACGCCCTCCCCTCCCCCGCCGGTTTTTCCAGAAATATCTCTGAACGGCAAATTACTAGGCAATGAACAAAGGAATTGATAGTTGTAATAAATTCCATTGACTTAGGGTTAGGTATGATGATCAGACCGAGGCCAAAACTAATGTGCTTTATTACTCAAGACCTTGCATTATGGGATAATTGTTGGTGCTCAATTCGAATTTATTTACAACAGGGACCGCAACAGGCATGTTCCATAAACTTCTCAAAGGGCACGGAGGGCTACTGACCGAAAATAACCCAAGTCAATGCTTAAGATTTATGAACATATCGCCTAGTGTAGTCCCCGGCACTTATTCAAATGACAAAATAGAAGCCATCTCGTAGTTTCTTGGTCACCTTAACCTATTTAAGGTAAAAAAGTCAGTGACCTTGTGTCAAAACCAGAGATCTTTTGCTTAGGGCAGTTATTCGGGTCAAGGCGGTTGCATGAGGTCTGGGGTTGCTTACATACCAGTATGGAGTTTGACGATGCCTGAACTTATTTGACCCCAGGTCGCCTAGGAACCTAAGATTTTGTCACAAGTGAGTTCAAACGCCCACCAAGCCATCCTGTGAGCGTTTCTAGCTCCACTGGTTTTAAGATCTCAGAGGTTTACATTGCCCCCCCCCCCCCTGAGCAAAGGGTATTCAACCGGCCACCCGAGCGCGTTCTAGCGGGTTCTAACTACATCATAAATACGAGCTCAGAATACATAAACCTCCACAGCAATGTGCTTTGCATTAAACAAAGACACATTATGTCGCTGGCGCCACTACATTAGTCCAAACACGATCCCAGTGGCTGAAACAAGAGCACAATTTTCTCATTGCAGTGATCGCCAGCCACCACGTGGCTTCCGAATCCCGAGAAGCTGGCAGCCAATCGGCAAGAGGGCGAGGAAGCCAGGTCAAAGCGAGGGCGGCCGCGCGGCGCCATAAATACGGGCATACGGCTACGTGCGACGCAAAAGTGCAGCTGAAGTGGCGTTTTCGTGGGATACTGATATTAAGGTTTGCCGTTCATGGAAGGAAACTTACACGCTCTGATTGTTCACGGTTCTTCACATTCTTCCGTGAAAAGGCAGTAGAAATAGTCTTATTCCTCGAAGAAAACCAGGAGAATGGAATCATAGATGCATCTTTATTCTGGCAACATGCCTTTAGCAACACGAATAGCAGCAGTCAATTCGAAATTGCCTGCTGATGATCCTACTTGATTTTTCATATTTTTTTAAAGAGCGAGACAAGGTTTTTACAGACCACCAGCATTCATGGAAAAAAACGAGGAACAATTGCCAGCCATTGCAGCGATACAGTGCATATATAACTAAGAATTAGAACACGTGAAAAAGACCTATACATGCAACCGAACTCCAGTAAACAGACATCACTCATCACGCTCCATTGAAATATGCAAGTGATTTTAAGTAAACAGGCATCACGCAGCGCGCTTCAATTATACATGCAAACGATTCCAACTCAACAGGCATCGCGCATCACGTGTCAGGCATCACTCATTCATGTAAACGATATTAAGTTAGCACGCATTGCATTTCAATGCACTTGTCCCGTTGGCACAATCGGCCACGATGAGCCTTGTACGTTAACACGCGCCCGGGTAGTCGGTTGAATACCCTCTGCTCGGATGGGGGTCAATTCAACCCTCCTGATATCTCAAGAACTAGCAGGGCTAGAGACACTAAATTAAGAGAGTGTGTTGACCGGTATGCGGACTCACTTCGGTCAAATTTTTAGCCTTCTAAGTCATGACCTCCCGGTCAAATAAGGTTAAACAAGTTTTAACTCCAAGTTGGCCTCCAATGTGTCCTCAGAACCTAGATACCTGTTGTAGGCAAAAGATCACATGCTCATTCTAGGTCAGTGATCTTGTTTGACCTTTCTAACGCCATGGTGACCAAAATCATGGAACACTGCTTGAGTCTCGCGTTTGAATAAGCGACAGAGATTAAGCTGGGCAGTATGTTCGTAAAAACGAAATGCTGCCCTGGGTCATTTTAGGTCAGTGACCTTTTCTGACCTATAAGAAGTCCATGGAAGATACCTGATGCGGTTTCTGTCAACAACTAATTCAAAATGAACACCAGAAAGTACCCCATAGAGCAAGCCCTATAGTAATACAACAGGTTGGTCTTGACCTATTACGAAAATGTAATGCATTCTAATTGAGGAGTGTGACACGAGCGATGCATTGACAGGTATGCTGCCCTCTGGCACGTAAAATCGCTCTGCTTTCAAAGTGTGAATAGTGGTAGTAAAACATAGTAGCAGCTTACAAAACAAGTATACCTTGTAGTACACATCGTACATAAAACGTAATATGCGATGCGCCCCTACTTCGTAAGCATTTCCCCACATATTTTCATTCGTTTTAGCATGTACAGCACCACGCACTCAGGACGCGATTTCGTAATCTCGATTGCTGGTGATGTAAGTGCTAATTCCGTCCAGAGAATCTGTCTCGAGTAAGGTCTCAATATGACAATGGACGACAGACGTGCATGGCACAGGTGAAATTTCCTGGTCGGAATCTGGAGGTCTTTTTTGTCCCATCCTGGTGTGCCTAGCGACCGCTTTTCTGACGATACGGGGACCAGGCTGTACTGGTCGATTAGAATGCCCTCAGATGGATACATCACGCACTGGTCCCATCACTGATACAGCAGGCCCTCTGACCTGGGCATCTGATACAGGATCGATACAGGGACACGTCACTGACGTAAAAGGACCTCTTACCGGCACCGGGAGTCCAGTGTCTATTTGGCACCGAGACACCAATTCAGCCATCGGCCCCTGCAGCCTGGTGAAACCGTGCGGAGGGCACCCCATTCGGCACCGCGACCTCTGACTGGCACAGGTCACTGTCTCATTGTGTGTGTAAGCCGTTGTAATATTATTTCTCACGTCCCATGTCATTGTCAGAAGTGTTCTGACCAGGGAAATATATTGTTAGCGAGCAAACGGGCCGTCGCTGCCAGCGCGGCGGCGGCGGCTCCGCGAGGGTGTGAGCGGCCGCTCTGCCGATTGATTCCCACCATCTGGTGCCCATGAACTCACGTGGGTTTATGGGCACACGCGGGCGGGGACGCACGGTCCCTGCCGAGCAGTCCACGTTCAGACTCCGCCGGCGCGGCTCGACGCGAGCCGCGACAGCGTTTACGACGACGACGACGACTTCGGAGTGTGCGACGCCGCCCTTTCAACCCCTCTCTCACCTTTGCTTTGCAACTCTTTGGCTAATAGAGACTCTTTCCTTGCAATGTCTCATGTCGATGGTCCTCCGGAAAACTAACGAATTCTTTCACACGAACATATATTTTTTGACATTTGAGGTTCCACTTCTGTCCCAGTTCAGCAAATGTGAGTATGGCTAACTTTCGGCTTATTGTCAACACCGGGCCCCTTGTTTGACCCTATGAGCCCCTAAACAGCTCAGTGGCCTGATAAATGCACAATCTTTTGGACTAACATTTCCAGGCCCGGCCCTGCCCCGACTTGGGAAAGAGGCCCTGGGATCAAGGCCGCCGCGGGACCGATTTTTCGGCATTGCATATTGACCAAGGTCCCTTTATCGCCTGGCCTACCATTCCGACCCTTCGAGCAAACCCTTGATCGTCGTTCCCTCGGTGCTCCAAGGGCTCCTCACGACCTTCGGAACTCAAGGACCTAAGGTTAGTCACGTGACCCTGCCCCACCGACCGTGATGCCCTTGGTTTCTTGTGAAAAATAAAAAATGAGGCAACTTTCTGTTCCTTCTAAAATGTGACGCCACTTCAATTTAAAGCGCTTGGAGGCCTTCGTGGTGCCTCTCTAGAAGTGGGTACCTCCCTAAAATGATTGCATTTCGAAGACAAACGAATGAATACAAGGATGCCGTGCTTTGTGTGATTTTCGTCTTTGCCACGAAGAGTTAGTTTTTCAAGCGGTGATGAAAGCAGACATCATGCGCATCAATGCGACATGACGTTTGTGGTAGTTCCTAAATAAACGGATTAATACCAAAGTATTGCGGTTTGTATTAACTTTACCATTGACGTTCATTTCAAGTTTGACCAAGAATGACAAAGACAGGCCTGAGTATCGATACGATACTCTATTGTTTTCGGGAAAATGCCAGAGCACCGCGTTTTGGTCCTTGATTTTGACCCTGGTAGTAAGTTTTCTTTCAAATACGAAAACATGCGTGATGAGCACTTCTATGACACGCATTTTGTGGCATTTCTTAATTTAATAGAGAAATGTGAGGGCATCGCATTTTATATTTGTTCGACATTTCACCTAGATACATGTGCTCTCTGAAGTGTGATCAAATCAGAATTCCCAAGCATTGATATGATACGGTTTTTTGTTTTATTACTAAAGCAAGGAACAAATGTTCTGGTACCACGTTTAGAGCGACCTTGAAGTTTGTACCTCGAGAGTTAGTTTTTTATGTAGCGACACTACGAACACAATTAACACACGATTTGTGTTGTGTTTCTTTGATAAACAAAACAAAAACATATGATTCTGCGTTTGTGTAGTCATAACTTTTGACCGTATAAGATTCTTTTTTGGGTGTAACAAGAGTAAACAGCACAAGCGCCAGTACGATACCAATTTGGTCACACTTTTTGGGTACGCAAACAAGTGCCAGGGTGCGAAACTGTCTGTCAACTCGATCTTTGACTTTGAGAATTACTTATCTAACCAAAACTAAGAGGAGTGGGGAGCATCAGTATGTCGCGATTTTTTTGCCTTGTTTCTCAATAAACGAATAAACGCCGGGTTCGGCGTTTTGTGGCCTTGACCTTCAATCCTGATGTGTTTGTTTTTTGTGTTTTTTGCTTTTATTGTTTTTCCCGTTTTTGTTTGTGTGTTTTTTGTTTTTGGTGTTCATGTGTGTTTATGTTTTTGTTGTTTATTTCAAGTGAGATGTAAGAAGACTTAATGAGTATCAATATTTTGAGTTTTTGATACATGCCTAGCTACCACGGTTTGCGTGGCCTTGACCTTTAACACTCAGAGTAATCCTCTCCAAGTCTGACAAAGGCAGCATCGCAAACATCCTAACTACATGACTTATGACGTATTTCTTCAGTACGCGAATAAATACAAATGCGCCGTGTATGGTGTGAACTGTACCTTGGACTTTGTTATTTAGTTTTTTCAATGTCAGGAGCGTGGATATCACATGCAGAATTATTATGCCCATTTTGTTTTGTTTTTCAGATAAATCAACATATGTAAGGGACGTGTGTTTTGTGTGGCCTAGGCTTTACATCTTCGGATTTAGTTTTTCCAAGTGTAACAAAACTGGACATCGCAGGTGTCTTTGTGATGCTCACTTTGTTCTATTTATTTGCCAAAAATGTCAAACGAACGGGACTCTTGACCTCAAAAGTTTGTTCAGATATGTGATGAAAGCAGAAACCATCGGCATCAATATGATGTGGCATTTAACGCATGTCTGTGGTAAAAAATAAACCCTGTTATGTGTCAACCTAAATTTTTAGATTAAAATATATTTCTGCGTGGGTGAGAAAACCAGACATCATGAACACCAACATGATGCCCGTTTTATGTGTTGCTGCAGTAAACGAATAAATGCTAAATTACCACCTTTGGTGATCTTGGCCTTTGATCTTGATTTTTTATTCGTGTGAAAAATAGACATCACAAGTATTATCAAAATACCCAGTTGTTTAAATTATTCTGGTCAACATGCGTCCAGATGGCCTGTTAAATACCCACCGCTCGGTTGAGTGGTAGCTTGAGTCTCCCATTGAAACTAAAAAAGTAAAAAGCTACAGATGTCAAATTCACAGGGTATGTTGGCTTCAAGATAAACTCACTTGTGTCAAAATTTGAGGTTCCTAGGTTAAAAAGGGTCAAACAAGTTAAAATTCCAGATTGGTGCGCAAAGAAGTCCAGACTGTCTCATGCAGCCTAGATGTCTGAAATCTGAGCGAATGTCACCGGTGATTTTTCAAGGTCAATGACCCTGTTTGGCGTGTCGAAGGTCATGATGACCAAAATTGGACAAGACTGATTTTTTGTTTACATTTGAATAAGCGTCGAGGATTACGCTAGGTAGTGTGGTGTGTGTGTGTGTGGGGGGGGGGGGGGGGTTCTTGGGTGGTGTGCGTGCGCTGCGCCGCTGCTGGGCCGCCGCTGGATGTTTGTGTGCCGCCGGCCGCTATTGTCACGCCTCCACACAAGAGCGAACTTACACTGAGGAGCCCATTGGTCAGCATACGAGCCAGATGATGTTAGAGCACGACTCGGCACGTTGTGACTTCGGTACACCCTACATGAACGCACACTCATGTGAGCCACATAGCTAGGATGCAGTGGTTGAACGGGACATTGGCGGGATGGTAGGTCCGGTGAGGCACCATGAACGTCTGCCTCCCCGTATATGGCTGTGCGCCCTTAGCCACGATACTCCACCTCCGCCTTTTCAGCCGATGATGATCCCACGTAACCGGCGAATTACATTGGCGAGGACCCACTGAATAAAAACCATGGGAGCCCCCCTCGGCCTTATCTTACCCACGCAGACTCCACGCGTTCGGTGTCCCACCATACACACTCCGAGCATCCACATCCGCTGGCGCCTATGTCACCCCACTCACTCTTGGCTGGTACATGGATGGGACTCCTCTTCCCCCCACCCCCGCCTTTTATGCGGCGCCTTGGCATTCTAATTGGATGTCTGCGCGAGTCATTGTCAAACAAGATTTGAATTTGCTTGTCACATTGCAAACATTCAATAAAGCCACGTTTAAGCCCCATTTAGAAGATGCAATGTTGATTCATCAGCTCGGCACCGACGCAGCTGCTGAGCCGACATCAGGTGTCCGGAGCTGCACGGCGGCTCGTTCCCTCGCCTGACCTCCAGGGTGACGGCTCCCTGTTCGGACGACGCCTACCGCGGTCCGTCCACGGTGGGCGGCCCTTCATTCATTCGGCCACGCCCGCTACTCGCAGCTTTCCGTGACCGCGCCTTAGGCTGCGCCTCGTCCAGCACAAAGGAGCCGTCTCCGGCACTTCTGCGCCCTCGCCTCCCACCTGCCGGGGCGAGCTTCGCAAGGCACTGTGCCACAGCGTGTCCCTCAGAGGCCTGGAGGTGGACAGTGCGCCCGATGGGACGGTGGAGCCCCTCCGCACACGACGAGCGCCTGGCGTGACCTGCGTTCGCGGCTTACGGTCTCCTCCGCCGCTGCGCTCTGAAGACGCGGCCTGACCGGCCTGTCCGGCGACCCGGTTCCTTGTCGCCCTTCCCTATGAGCGTCGATGGCGGGATTTCTATCCGTCCCGAGCATCCTGCCATCAAGAGCTCATAAGGCCTGGTGTGCACCGCGTCGGAAGAGAACAGGCTGTGCCCTGTTCTCTCCCATGGTGTGACATACCAACGGACAGATCCAGCAGCCGGCGTGCATAATCCGGCATCGCACGCGGTGCCCACTGGTCCTTGGCCATACCATGACCTATGTCTCTTCATGCCGTCACGTCTGAGGTCAAGTGAGGGTCAACGAAACAAGTCAACCGTTTCTCAGTTCAAAAAAGAGCGGAACCGTGCTTTCGAGTCGCGTTCCCACAAGCGCATGTCTGCCTAAAAGCAGGACCGCGGTCGTCTGGCTACTCAACCCTGCCGTCGTCGAGCCGTGCTGTTCGGGTGCGTTCCGAGCCTTCAGTTATCATCCTCCATCATCCTTCAGTTACGTTCTCTTCGATCGATCTTCGGGGGAGGACGGCATGCTGCGAATCGGACGTGATGGACTGACTGACTAACAGGGGGACAGGGGGGACGGGGGGACTGACAGGGGGGCAGGGGGACAGGGGGACTGACAGGGGGCAGCGGGACAGGGGGACTGACAGCCCCCGGGGGTTGACCCCGTGGATCTCAAAGCAAATGCTCCGCTTAGACAAGGCAATCAGCAACAACAACGACAACAAACAGAACCAAAAAACGCGCGCACGAATGTCATGTTAAGTCAGTTGATAACTCGGGCCGGACAAGCGGCAAAGTGGAGGGAGAAGACAAAGCGCGCCGATCAAACCACTGCAGGTGCGCGGGACAGGGTTCGGCAAGGGTCCGGTCACTTGAGCAATCGGGAAAAGATTTAAGGGAACGACAATAGTCTAACCGCCCAGGTAGGCAACAGAATGACGCCACAGCAAAAGGAAAACCTTCATGGATATGCCGGCGTCGCCCGTTCGCCGCGCCTGGCCGCGGCGCAGGACAGACGAGGGCTATGACGAGCCAGTGCGCCTCCACGTGGTCGCCTCCAATATAAAAAACAAACAAGACAGCCTCGGAGCGTGCCTACGAGCGAGCCGTCGTGCCGAAGCGCTCTTCATGGGCCTTAAACACTATGCCCACCCACGCTGGGCGCGAGCGCCCTGTCACCGCCTAACCGAATGCCTTCCAGCCTTGCTTCCATGCTGAACAATCCGAAACGCAGACTGCCACCTGCATGAACAAAAATCACTAAGGCATAAGCGAACCCCGTGAGACGTCACGCCCCCCCCCCCCCCTGTTTGCCTAATCATGAGAGTACACCCGGGACACATTGCCCGGCCGGGTGGGTCGCATGGCCAGTGCCCCTCCCCCCCCCCCCCCCATTCCCTTCCCTTACTACACGAGAGTGAATAGGTGGCCGGGGCCCGCGCCCGCCCGGTGGGGCAGGCTCAGGGGACACGGGAATGCCAGCCGTCCATGGCCCGGTAAGGATTGAGACAACAGCCTGTGTACTCAGACGTGTCTGTTGTCGCCGGTGTCCCGTTGTCCGCGAGGCCATATTTCGCAGTCTGTTTACCACCACCACTTCTCCTCTGCGCTCCTCATTCCTCGGGACTCCCCAGAAGACTCCACTCTCCTCCAGCTCCTCCTCGGGACCCCCTCCAACGCCTCCTCGGGACCCCCTTCGACACTCCTCGTAGGCCTCCCGCACCATCCGAAATTTTCCGTGATTTTTTTTCGAACTAAGTCGGCCCGCCCTCGCTTTTGCGCAAGGACCAATACTTTTGCCACAGAGCCCCTGTGATGCCGGGCCAGCTCGTGTTGCTTCCACGGCACGGCCCCTAACATGCCCCTGGGCCAGATCTCGGGCGTGGCGTTGCCGGCGACGACGCAAGGTCTGCCTGCTCTCGTTTCGGGCGGGCCCTGCGCGCCTCGCTCTAGCCCCGTTCCCACGTGGCGAGGGGCTTCTGGTGTCAGCTGGGGTGACGGCGGCGTCGGCGCGCCGGGGTTCACGGGGAAGAGCGGCTCATGCCTTCATGTCAGACAGACATGCCTGCACGCATAATGCTTCGCTGGTGATCTGGCTTTTCGAGTCCATTCATCTTGATCGGCCGGCGGAGAACAGGCGTTCGCCTTTGGCGTGATAGTCCATTTGGGTAGAAGAGGCCACCGTCCTAGCTGTTCCGGAGGCAAAACGGCGGCTTACCCCGCCTGGCTAGACGACACAGACGCTGCTCTCCCCAGCAGGTCCGGTCAACGATGCGCGCCCATCGGCCGGAATGGTTCGGGCTGGTCTGCATTTAGCTCTCTGGCTTCGCTCGGCCTAATGGTCGCGTTCGGCTATATGGGGTGGAGGGAGGGGATTTCTGGCCATGGCCGGCTTGCTCGCCGTGCCCCACTCTCCGCTGGGAAAGCCCCAACGATCCTGGACGGGTAGCGCGCAAAGTGGGAAGTAGGAGATGGTATGCCTGCGATGCTCCTAAAAACATAACGTTGACCTGGGTTACTTTAGGTCAGTGACCTATTCTGACCTTTAAGAAGCTCATGAAAGATCCATAATACGGTTTCATTTATCAATAAATTCACGATGAGCACCAGGCACTTCTTCACACAGCAAGCTCTAGAGTTAAAAAAGTCCAGATTAGTTTTGAACGCAGTCTGACATTTAAACCTGACCCAAGGTCCACTGCATTCGTTGATTTAATTGACCCAGTGACAATATATTAACCAGTTGACCAATTGACCAGTTGAATATAGATATCTCCATCAGATGGCTCTCTGTATTTAAAAGCTTGGCACTCTCCTCTGCATTTAAAAGTGGATCACTTCGACTTCAATCACCTCTGTCTCCTAGACCTAACTCACCCGGACCTGGACGTAACTCAAAGAACTACGTAAGGACGAAACACATCTGACTGGACCGCGCGCGACTCATTGTAACAGGTCAAGTGCAAGGCCTTAGAATAATTTCGGTCAAGTACTAAGGTCAAAAAGGTCAAGTAAATGAGGTATAAGTCGCTGAAGTAAACAGCGAAATGCAAGAACTGTCTCCCATTTAAAAAATAATAATTGTGCTCATGTATATCTGGTGTTGAGTCCGTTCAATGCCTACCTTCAAACCATTTGATTGAGGGAGATCAGCCTCTTAGTAAGGTACGGAGGGTGGGGTTAAAGTTCTGTTCAACTACGCACCAAAATTTGATTATGTGAATAAGAAATCACAGAACACAAGACTTTGAGTTCTTGGCATTACGTTGCATCAGCAGCGGTGTTCAAACACGTCTGGAGCACACCGTGCGTAAGCCGCGATAACACCTCCACGTAGCCACAATCCGCAGACCAGGAGTGCAGCCAAGAGGGGGAGGGGAGGGGGTGGTCCCTCCCCTCCATAGGTCCGCGTTTTTCATCATGGATGCCTTCTGCAGGAAGTTAAGAACGGGCCTGACGAGCGCTAGCCGAGCTTCGACGCCCCCCCCCCCCCCCCCCCCCCCCTCCAATAGTATCCTGGTGGCGGGACTTGCCCCAGACGCTAGACACTGATAAGGCAGCAGGGTGCGAGGGCCGCTAAAGCCCCAGCTTCTATCCCATTCCCGGCGACGGTGGCGGCGCGGCTGGATAGCGGGAGAGAGCACTCAGGTAACGTGACAACTGCGGATGTGACGTCTGTTCGCTTGCTTGGCGATGACTGAGAACTAGCATATGCGTATACGACTGTACATCAGGCATTTGTGATATAATGATGACATGATAGCGCCACGTTTAACGGCATCAAGTTGTTCGCTAAGGCTGTGCACTTTCTTCTGCTGTCGTTGCAATCGTGAACACAATCTAGAAACACCATTACAAGCCATTACACCATTACAACACCACTCCATTTACATTCCATTACAACACCATTACAAGCCATTGACGAATGAGTAGCAGATGACCTAAGTGTGAGGACATGCAATGAGCGCATGTACTCCTATCAGGTGTGGGAAATGCAGCATGCGGCGGGCAAAGGGACGAGATAATCCTATGAGCACAAATAACACACTAGCAAGCATATTGGCACAACAACTTTGACGAAAATGAAAATCACGAATCGGAAGTGCAGCGACGATGAAACAGATGCTGTGCGCTTCTAACCTTTCAACGATTCGTTCAGGGCGCCATCATGTTGGACGTCCTTAAGCCGGTAACCTCACTGAAGCTGTCGACAAAGCCTCGCGGAGAAGGCGCTGTGTTCAAGCTACACTACCGCGCCACCTTCGTCTTCATCATGGGCTGCTGCATTCTGGTGACGGCCACACAGTACATCGGAGACCCGATCGAGTGTTTGCCCGACAAGGACTCGATCCCGCAGAAGGTCATCGACACCTACTGCTACATCACGTCCACCTACACACTGCCCAAGTACTACAACATGAAGGTTGGCGTAGAGGTGCCTCATTGGGGCCTGGGGCCTGAGATGGCCGAGGACGAGAAGGTCTACCACAACTACTACATCTGGGTGCCCTACATGCTGTTCATACAGGCCATCAGCTTTTACGTGCCGCATTGGATCTGGAAGGCGATCCAGACGGATAAGGTGTACACGATCCTGATGGGGCTGGACAATCGGTCGTTGGACGAGGCGGAGAAGAAGGACAAGGAAAATCTGCTCGTCAAGTACCTAGCACTGCACCTCCATACGCACAACGTATGGGCGGTTAAGTACATAGTATGCGAGATACTCAACTTTGTAAACGTGTTGGTGCAGATCAGCATCACCAACGCCTTCCTGGGCGGCGAGTTCACCAACTACGGTCCCAAGGTGGCGAGCTTCCTCTGGCAGGACCCCGAGGACCGCACGGACCCCATGTACGAGGTGAGAGGCAGGCAGCGCCGACTCCGTGTCGAACTGATCAGCCACCATTCACTTCCAAACCGACACAGTCCAAAGGCATACTCATTTTGGATATTGCTCCCCCAGCGGTTATTTGGATCGGGTCGTCAGAAACGTAAAGAACGTTCTCTCCCCTGAAGAGAGCTTTTACTCTATAAACCCCACCACCTTCTCCGATCTGATATCAGGCGCATGTTGCATCATGGTACACTGACTCGACAAGGCCATGTACTGGCGGCAGCCCGCTGCGGCACCCAGCAACTTTGCACCGGACCTCGGGTTCTCTCTGCCGCCCGCAGCCTGACCCCTGACGCCGCCCCTGCCGCCAGGTCTTCCCACGCGTTACCAAATGCAAGTTCTGGAAGTACGGTCCCTCAGGTACGGTCCAGAAGCACGACGCACTGTGCGTGTTGGCGCTCAACATCATCAACGAGAAAATCTACGTCATCCTGTGGTTCTGGCTCATCATTCTCTCGGTCATCAGCGCGTGAGTAGCCTGGTGCCTACTAGCTTAGCCCTCGTCCGCCTTGCCGGTTCCGCCACCTTTCGTAGGTGGTAGTGGGTAGAGCCGCCTGCCAGGTCTGTATCTTAATGACCTCCTTCAGGAAACAAAACCTAGAGCGTCCTAAATCCATACGCTAAGGTAAAAATCTGCGGCCCCGTCCCACCGACGCACTTGCCTCGGGGCGGCAGTTACACGGTTATAGATAACCAGAACATTATTCACTGAACATCCAAATACAAGTCTGCGCCATTGCCGTTCAAGAGCATCAGCATGACTGTGACAAACGTTGTGCTACTGGTAAACCTCTTCGCAATGCAGGAGGACAGGCATTTCGGCTCATTGGCCACAGCGGTACACTCATGCACAATGCTGGGAGTGACGTTGTTTGACGCCCGACTGTCGCAAACCAGTCGCGTGGCTTCATTTTCAGTCCGTTCTTCCGCGTTTAAAAACAAACTCACGATCGAAACTTTATTGAGAAGGCTACCGTTACGTCGAAAATTCTGAGGTATTTAGTGGTGCCCCTTCATTTCGTCATCCCTGGGTGCTATTCGTGGAACGAACACCACTCGTAACACGTTGATGTCGGCAGTTCAGCAGAAAGCCAATTCATCATTTCTTCTTATCCTTTGAAGCCTTTCGTCATGTGGAATGGAGGATACCGATAGTGTAGTGGTTAATCTGCGCCTTTGGGAAATCACAGGTGCGGGGTCCGACTTCTCGAAGCACCCGCCCTTGTTACAGGGGCGAGAAGCAGACGACGTCATATGACTCGAAAGCTGAGTGCGTCGGAAAGCCCCAGCGACATATGTCATATCGAAAGGGTTTTGTAAACGCGGCCGAAGGTCTGAAGTACATCACGGGCGGGACTTAATAATAGGGAATAGGAGCCTCTTTATACAATTGGCATTACACAGCCAGTCGGGAAATCTTGAGCCACGATGACGTCATAATGGAACGATGATGAGAAACCACGATGACTGCATAGTTCAAAAGTCAGCTCTCGGGGCTTGTCAAGAGAAAGCCAGACGTCATTTCCGCCCCGTGAAGCTCAGTCATATTGTGCGGATTGTCGCGTCTGACTCAATGCCTCGCTGTAACAAGAATTAGCAACCGAGCCTCTTGTCTACCTTTGCTTTGCTACCCCTCCCCATCCCGGATGTTTATCACGTTCCACGGAGTCTCGTTTGCAAGGCACCGTTTGGCTGCCAGTGTGAGCAAATGTGACGTCACGCTAGATTAGTTCTGCCACATTTGCTATTGGTCCAACGTCCGGCTTCCAGCTATGTCAACTCACATGCACCTCGTGCAGCCTTGAAAGACCGGTGTGCTGCAAATGGCACCCTTAGTTGCTAAGGTAGCTGGAAATTTGCGGTCGTTGAATGTCCATCATTGTTCTTCTTCCCCTCTGCGTCTCAAATAAGGACAAGTCTGCTGCGGCATACAATTACCACGCACGTCTTAATGGTAGCCCCGCTTGACGTTATTTCCTATTTCTTTGTTCCAAAATGTTTTCAAATATAACTTGAGGTAAAGAGAACGTGCTAATCGAAGCTTCTTGCGTGTGCCCTGAACCTACCTCAATCTGTGCCGGATGGATCGGCGGTAATTTGCATCCGCCCATTCAGCAAACAGGACCCCGGAAGGCTTTTGTGAGGTGCACGGTGACGTCATCCCTGTGGCTGCATTACTACCTTCTTTCAACTTTCAATCACTGTTTTACAGCACTCTTTCACCTGATGTTTTACTCAAGTCGCCCGGTACCAACAAAACTCTTGACCTGTTCCTTGAATGCTTAGTAGATCAGAACTACGTAAGTTGTTCTTCTGGTATGATTTTTATAAATGCATGTTGCCGAAATATCAACCCAACTATGTTTCCGTTCTCCTGGTTTTCTCCGAGGAAAAGGCTAATACCACTGTGTGATCAGAAGAAATCAGGATGGATTAGGGAAGCCGAAGGAAAAATGGGGGATCAGGATAAGAATCAGGACGCATCTCGAATGTTCAAAACGAGAGCTCACCGCACCTTACCTCACCTCACCGCTCCTTTGGCGAGCCAAAAGTGAGGAAGGCCCGTTTTCGATTTAAAAGCTTTCGTGGCTTTTTACAAGGTCAGCGATCTCCAGCCGTGCCACTTGTGCCTCGCACGCGGGACACTTGGGGCTTCTCAAGTCTAGGCTAACGTTCTCTCAGCGAATCTTCCGGTGTTGTGCCGTACTCGCGTGGAACTGTGTACCGACTGCGGTCATGAGATCCAGACCATCGGTCAATTTAAGAACTGTCTTAGGAGCACAGGGGTGTCACGTAGCTTCATAACTTGTGTGCTGGGCTGCTTATGCTGGTTTGGTATATAATCTAACACGTCCAATGTGTCACTAATGTCATTGGTGTAAAACTGGTGTATAAATATATCTATATTACTCCACCCTCTTCATTACCTCTCGTTGTCCGAATCCGTAATAGCCATATTATGGAAATATCAAACGCGATGCAAGCAGCTTCCGTGCCGGCAGCACTTGCGATCTCTGAAATGCAGTTTGTACTGCCCACCCTTTACAAGAGCTGGAATGCGATGACAGCTATTTCCCAATAGTAGCGTTACATGACCCAGTTTTCAGGAAAGCAGGTCGGGTCCTACGAATGCCCAGCCTTCCACTGAATGCAATTAGAACGCTCCTTCGGTAGGGTTATGGAGACGCATCTCCGTGTCTCCGCATCACGGAGACACGCGTCTCCTGCAATCTCACAAGGTCCTTACGAGCACTACGAATTCATTCATGTTACGCAAAGAGTACATGGAGGAAAATTGTTAGAAATAGGTCCAACGCAAAGTGCCTAGAAACACAACAAAACCACCTGATCTAGTCCCGCCAAACCTCATTGCAATGGAAAAAAGCAGAACTCCTTTGCATTTCAAAAGTAAATGACACGGCGTTAAGTACTGCTTAAATCTGAAGCATTATTTCCTGATGACATCACTGGTGTATGAAGATGCCGGTTCAGAAAAAGTGTTCATTTTGAATGTCCTCTGGTAGCGTGCCGAGTGATAAACTGAGCTATATATTGGTGTGTGTGTGTGTGTGTGTGTGTGTGTGTGTGTGTGTGTGTGTGTGTGTGTGTGTGTGTGTGTGTGTGTGTGTGTGTGGTGTGTGTGTGTGTGTGTGTGTGTGTGTGTGTGTGTGTGTGTGTGTGTGTGTTTGAGTTTGTGTGTGTGCTCGTCTGCTCTAGTTTTGTTCGCCTCCATTCCTCTCCTTGCAAATGCAATGAAGTGGTGGTTAAAAGTACTCGTTTGGCTCAGTTTGACGAAGACTAACGCCCATGACCTCTTTCTTCTTACCAACAAATTTTGCGTGAAGACTAAATAAATCGCGTGGCAAAGCAGTGCTAAAATGTTGTTGTACGAGCGAGTGCAGTCGACTCGTTTTCTTACCCTGATATACACACTCGTTTCAGTAGCGCAGTGGTTGGGCTACGGCGGCAGCTCGGTTGGGCGGCTTATTGATAAGCTTTCACTTGTCACAGACGCTTAGAGATCCAAGATGCTAGAAAAAGTATAGACACATGCGATCGATCCGTGTCGTTCTTACACTCCCTTGTTCGCCGATTGTTCCATCATTGTTCAGCGAAATCGACCTCGCAGAACGCGAGCCATCAGCCCCTTGCCACCTACCACGTCTTGACTAAAGTTTCTCAGATAGCGGAGATAAGCGCACAAAGGCGGAGCTGTCCTCGCTGCTGTCCGACTGCACTGGGAGGTACAGATATGGCTAGCGGAGACGGCAGGGCCGTCTGCCGCTTCTGAGCTTCCTCTCTGGGCTAGGGAACCTTGTTACATTTACTGTCCCCCGAGTTGACACGTGAAGCCTTGCGAGTCCGTCCATCAGGACTCTAGCACTTCACACTGCGCTGTACATGCGCTTCACCTCAAGGTGTCCTCTGGCCGCGGCAGTAGCAGTCACGTGACCTGATTCGACGGGCGTTCATCTATGGCTAGGCTATCTTATCCTGTTATCGGGCCCAACGGCCGACGCCGTGGTGAGAGCGAGAAGACGCCAGCGGCGTGGGTGGTCAACCGTTTCGCCAAAGTTAATCTTGCCGAGCGCGTGCGAAGGCTTATAAGGGGCATTTAGTAGAAGCAGCTTCGTGAATTAATACAAGGTGCACTATTGGGTGGAATGCGCCACTCGAATGCCCTCCTATTGCAGGGAAGTTTTATAAGCTGTGAAATCAATATAAACTGACTAATCAGTTTTCAAATCAATCAAATCACCCGATTTCCACTTGAAGGAATTGATAGTGTGTGTTGCAGGCCATCAATACTCAAAATCATCAAAACTTGATTCGTTTTGTCATTTTGATAGTTACTAGCGGGCACTCCACTTACACCATGTGACCGCTACGCGGAGCTAGGGTCGTCCTCTAAAGTACGTTTCCGCATCTAAGGTGCAACGTCTATAGTCCATCGCCGAACCTCGGCGTAAGGACTGCTTTTTAGTGTCTGGCGTCTTACCGCAAGTGCTCGCGGTTAGGTTGCAAGCACATACTGCATACCAGGGGTACTCGGTAGGCAGCACGGTAGGCAGAAGTTAAACTTTTGGCCCCATTCAGGTAGCCCTGACGGCTCGCTCACGTCGGGCTGTCTGCACCAGCGCACGTGGGCTTACAGCGGGCCTTTCCAGATTTCCTGGGTTCGGTGGCCAAGATAGTGTTTCGATGATCCAGAGTAAGACCCGAGTGCAGACTGCTGACCACTCTCTTTGTTCTCTCCTGGCTGACCTGTTTGTACCGGCTGCTGGCCATAGTGTCAACGCCATTACTTTTGACCATGCCCTGTGTTCCCCTGGCTGGCCTTGCGGTACCGGCAGCTGACCATAATGTCATCGCCATTTCTATTGACCACGCCCTGTGTTCCCCAGGCTGGTCCTGCTGTACCGGCTGCTGACCATAGTGTCACCGCCATGGCTATTGACCACGCCCTGTGTTCCCCAGTCTGGCCCTGCTGTACCGGCTGCTGACCATAGTGTCACCGCCATGGCTATTGACCACGCCCTGTGTTCCCCAGGCTGGCCCTGCTGTACCGAGTGCTGACCATGGTGTCGCCATCATTCCGCGCGCGGATCCTGCGCCAGCACGGCGGCACACTCCGACCGAGCCCACTGGACCCGAGCGCCCGCGACGCCGTCGACTCGCTAGTCCATCGCTGCCAGTACGGCGATTGGTAGGTTACCATGGCAACAGCCAGCGACTGTCCGGACGCCCGATCAGGGAGGGTTTGACGGATTATCATGGTGCCACACGGCTGGCATGCCTTGCTTCCCACGCAAACGGCTTCATGCAGTTCTAACCCTCCAAGCAGAGGATTCCTTATAACTTACTGAATGCAAGCTTTAATCCTCACCCTGATTCGCCTATTTTTTCATAGCCCGGACTGATAGGGGGAGGGGGCTGTGGATGCCACCCTCCGGCGTTTCTGAACTAATAAAGCTAGAACTGAGAAAAATACCAGTCGGATGGTCTCAACGAAGTCTTGCCATTGACACTAGCTTACATGTTTTTAAATCAGTAATTGACCCCATTATGGCAGGTAAAGGTCGAACTTTGCAGAAATCGCACTTTTCAGCTTTACAACATGACACAAAACCATGATCTGTACCAACACACAACATAAAGAGACATGCTCCTTGTTCGATTCTGAGTGTATACGGATGTTTTTTAAACACATATTCACGATGTATGGCGCCTTTCATGTAACAAAGCTAGCCTGCCGCGCGCGTTCCGCGGCTTCGTCTGTAGCCACCCAGGCCGCAGATCGCCATGCAATGTTCCTCGGGAACCGCCACTGCTCAGAAACCAGACAAACTAGTAACAGGCCTCTGGTGTCAAAACAGGCGCAATGGGTACCCCCTAGGCTACTGAAGATTTGGGCACGATTACAACACATGGCAGAGATATCCTAAAACCCCTCAGAGGACGGCATCATATCCTAAAACCCCTCAGAGGACGGCATCATATCCTAAAACCCCTCAGAGGACGGCATCATATCCTAAAACCCCTCAGAGGACGGCATCATATCCTAAAACCCCTCAGAGGACGGCATCATATCCTAAAACCCCTCAGAGGACGGCATCATATCCTAAAACCCCTCAGAGGACGGCATCATATCCTAAAACCCCTCAGAGGACGGCATCATATCAACCCTCAGAGGACGGCATCATATCCTAAAACCCCTCAGAGGACGGTATCATATCCTAAAACCCCTCAGAGGACGGTATCACCCCCTTTCAGGGCTAGGGTAAACATGATTTGCAGCCAAACAAAGGGAGCCGGGTAGAAAAGATCAGCTTGATTTGTATATTTAGATACATTGTACCTGTCAAAGCCTTTGTAGGGTATTAAGTTGCATTACCTTGCTGTCAGCCAAAAAGCCTAGGATAATGCCAGGATATAGGATTTCCTCTTATTGATAGCACTCAACAGTGAGTGTGGTAGACCAAAGTTCATGCATCATACATACTATGTTTCCGTCGTATTTTGATGCTATACGTCCTTAGTATCCACGTTGTGCAAAACAATCTTACCAAATAACGCACGACTGGAATGAATTAAGACACAATGCCACCGCACGTGATATGACTTATTTTTCATGGACACCAACTCAATCTATCGAGTGGAAATTTCTTTCAAGCCATCAACCTGCTTACAAGCTATGGCAACGATGTCATTAACATAGTAAGCCTAGAGGTATTCTGCATCTTGCACTAAATGGGTTAGGTCCTATTCCCAATTCAGGGTTTCGCTTTACCTAGCATACCTCAATTTATAGTTCATCACAAAATTTGAGCCACTTGGACCACATCCACAAAATTTCCAAAGCGTGAACACAAAATAGTCCTAAAATTGATATCCTTAGTTCACTTTTCAGGGCATTGTTTCAAGGGCATTCACTACCACTGACTGGTCAGAGAAGATGCACAAGATGGTTTAGGAGTCGAACCAAAACGCCAGGACCAGAGCGTTCAACACACATCTAGCACCTTTGGCGATATAGGGAACGGGCGACCGTGTATTCCAGCGTGGGTCGAAGCGTGCCTTCACAGCGACCGCTCAAGTCGTCTTGAGGCGCTAGTGCACTGTAAAGGCTAGCATTGCGGCGCCGGTCATATCGAATGGCCCGTTCCAGGGTAGGACAATCTCTTGCTTGTTCTTAGCTGAAAACCAGTGACATTCACCACACAAACGCAAACGCAACATTCCGTAACATTTTGCTGCTGCTACCTCCACGTCAGCAGCAAGGTATCGCCCTTTTTCGTTCTTCGTCCATCTCCTGGCTCATTCGAACGGGCTCTCCTGATGACGTGCCGCGCTCATTTGTATTCTGATCCTAAAGAGGTCAACATAAATACAAACTGCAGATAAACTTTATTTCATTTCCGGTGATACGTTGTTGCGACCTGGTGTGGCACGAACCGCAGACATAACACAATGTATCAGGACTGCGCCGGCATTATTTCGACATTGAAACCGCAGTCTGACAGCAGGCAGATGCTGTGCCACATCCAGTCTGACAAAAACATGATATTTATTGAGCGATGATGAAATCAAGACTGACTGGCACATTGTGGTTTAGCCTATGTAAGGCTTTCAAACCTGAGTTCCAGATCCTTCTTAAACATGAGAGTTTAGCAACTTCCAGACCGTTTTCGAATCGTCCTATCCCGTGCATTGCAGTCAACAATGAAGGCTAACAGGGCTAGGCGCGGCAAAATGTTTCCCGTCTCACCATGAAGCCGGACGTGATGCAAGAAAATCGATTGTCTTTTCGACACCGACGCTCATTCATGTCAAGCACATCACAAGACATGTCTCAATGAGCTGGCGGTTGACCTGCGTAATGATTCTTAGTTCCTCCGAACGGTGTACGGCGGTAAGGCGATGGAAGGAGCGGAGCAATTGCATACTTAGCCATTTTGTGTAACCAACGCAGTAAAGCCTAGGATGCATCGGGCAGTCCACTTGCCAACCTCTTCACAGCTTGCGGCCCGCGGGTCTTTCATTGCATCGCTTTCTGACGTCCCGCGTGGTACGCCAATCGCATGATCTCTACTGCAGGTGCCTCTGCACAGTTCCGTCAGGAGGACGCCAGAGAGCATGAGCCTGGGCCTGAGCCTGTGCGTGAGCATAAACACAAGCATGAACACGAGCATAAACACGAGCATGATCACGAGCATGATACGCGCGCAGCATGACCCGTGTGTGCTCCGGCAGGTATCTTCTGCACAGCCTTGGCAGGAGCATGAACAACCTCACGTTCCTGGACGTGCTGCGCGCTCTGGACCGCGAGCTGAACCGGTCGCACTCCTCTGACTACGACCTGAATGAGAAGAACCTGCTAAAGGGGAAGGATGTGACCAGTGTATAGTCGGTGGCGCAGACATTGTGAGCATCTGTTTTCAATGTACGGGCTACGAGTCGCACCTTTGCGAACCAAAGATCAACATTCTTGAAGACATGTGCTATGTGCGCATGGCGCATTACACTTCGCGACACCCCTGTGTTTACAATTTTGCAAGGCGTGGTTTTGTGAGGTCATTCGAAACTGAAATGAAATGTGGTTTGGTGAAGATGCAATACCTTCGCCTCAAGAAGAGTCGTCTGGCTGAACACTATGTCATAAACACGCCGGTGAGAATGTGCTAAAGAGACTTAAAGACGACGTATCTTTTATATAGCCTTAGCGTGGATAAGTCAGACCATCTTTTATTTTTGCTGTTGATATTCAGGGCATCGGTTCAGGGAAGATACGCAAATCATCAATAAAATGTCCAAGCTCTCGTGCACGTCGTTTTGAATAGCTTATACAAATCCAGAACAAAGTCAAATCAAGTCAGGATACGGGTCGAATCTGTAAGGCTCCATATCATACATTTTTTTTTTTGCAAGCAGAATGCAGAGAACATGTCGATGCCTGGCGGCAAGCACTTTGGAGTGTGAAGAGAGGGAGGCAGGGCCGCGAACAGCCGTTTACTGTCGTGGTGGCGAATAGTGATGAAGTTATGATCGACAGAGCACCACAATGCATGTAAAGAACAAAATGCCAGAGTCCTTAGCAGATTCCATTCCGCGTTTTTTGGACGCAAGCCAAATGCCAGGTAAAACCTCGGCAGATTTTCACAGCAGGGAATGGAATACTTTGATAGACTGGCGTTTATACATTTGGCTCCCGTCCGTATAAGCTGATACTGCCCTTGTACGCTTTTCTAAGTGCACCTAGCAAGCTGGCATTGTCGAAGTAGATAATCACAGATGCCAGAAAAGAAGACCATAGACACGGTAACCAATGATCGTTTCCAAAATAAACGCCCATTACAAGCCCCCATCCCCATCCCCACCCCATCTCTCGATTCGGCATAGCCACAGCCTTCAGTAATATTTACATCCGAGTGAGGGCGTATGAAGCAAACAAATTTAATTTAGGATATTTAACTTTACTGAAATCTGTATCAACGATGCTCACTTGTCATTTACACCTATGACTTTTAAGTACGAGGCGTAGTATGACGAGCAATATATATATATATATATATATATATATATATATATATATATATATATATATATATATATATATATATATATATATGCGTGCGTGCATGCGCGCGGTGTGTGTGTGTGTGTGTGTGTGTGTGTGTGTGTGTGTGTGTGTGTGTGTGTGTGTGTGTGTGTGTGTGTGTGTGTGTGTATGTGTGTGTGTGTGTGTGTGTTTGTGTGTGTGTGTGTGTGTGTGTGTGTGTGTGTGTGTGTGTGTGGTGTGTGTGTGTGTGTGTGTGTGTTGTGTGTGTGTGTGTGTGTGTGTGTGTGTGTGCGTGTGTGTGTGTGTGTGTGTGTGTTGTGTGTGTGTGTGTGTGTGTGTGTGTGTGTGTGTGTGTGTGTGTGTGTGTGTGTGTGTGTGTGTGTGTGTGTGTGTGTGTGTGTGTGTGTGTGTGTGTGTGTGTGTGTGTGTGGTGTGTGTGTGTGTGTGTATATTGTGTATGTGTGTGTGTGTATAATATTTCTCTTTACCCTCGTCACTGGTTCCCCTATGACTGGTGACTTTGCTAAGTTGTGGTAATAATACATGATCGAGGCCGATTCGAAAGTATATCCGCCGTATCTAACGCATCCATCAAGCATTGTTTAGTTAGCACACTTTCGAGACATTCTGCATCTCCGTCACACCTTGAAATTTGGGCATGCTTTGTGTGGCAGATGACATAATAAGACGAAATTTGGATCCAAATTGCTTAGCCTTGCTGAAATTAGACTCGTGCATGACATATGTCCAATGAGCACAGAATAATCTGCATCACATGTGTATCGCCACACGAAACAAACTGACTCTCATACGGACATCCGTGTCAAGGCAACACCCAAAATCAACTAAGCCTGGCGCTTTCACTCCTAGTTTTCTCCACAGCCAACGTTTCAGACGTGCGGTGTGAAGATCGTAGATAGTGTTCTCCTTCCATGTTTGACGAAAACAAAGCTTTTCACCCCCGCTGGCTTCGGAACAGGTTGTGCTGTTCGACAGCTATGTGGAAGTCTTGTAAACAAATTCCAGCATATCGGTCACGTTAACTGAGGGGCACAGCTCGGAACACAGCTGTTCATATAAGACGGCTTCATTGGGCACATAACGCCAACCATCATGAGAAGGTAGCTTACCTATAAATAAGATCAGCTTACCGTAATACATTTTTAAAAACCCTCTCATTCAGTCATTCCTAAACGTACGCTTTAAGCTCTCTTACCATGTTCATCCCTTATTATTGGCTGCTTTCTTCCTTCTATTTCTCGGGGCTGTTTAACGGCCTCTTGCGATTTTTAGTCATGAATTTGGACTCTGTTTCCTATATCATTCCCCATTTTCAGGACACGAACAGTCTCTCAATGTCCTTAGTGTATTCTCTCTCACACACCATTACAACTAAACTAGTCCTGAGCGCCGCATTCTGTAATATTGTTATGCGCTCTTACGCGGGCTGTTATGATGCCATGCACCCTTACGCGAGCATTTGTGTTTATGACATTGGATGCTTCGGAATCCCAATAACTAATAGCGACTAAGAAATACTCCATGCAGACGAAAGACGGTCTCATTATGGTTACAGACTCGTCACTATGGCGACGGGTCTATCACCAGTATAAAAAGGAAGTCCGACCATCCGACCACGATAGAGTGCTGCCCATCAGCGGGGCGGTGCAGAGTGCGCGATGGAGCTGTTCTGGATGAAGATTTGTGTTGGCGCGGTGCTCTCCGCGTATTTTGCTCTGCCGCTCTACACGGTAGTCAGAAATACGCAACTGCGAGATGAGCCAATGGCTATGCTGGCCGGGAATCTTGCCTTTAGTTCTGTTGTATATGGTATTGACCATATCATGATCGGGATTGTGGATTTGGCAGGGTTAACCTCGACGCTTTTCTGCCCGGTCTCAATGTACGGCGGGCTTGCGCTTTTTCTAGCCTTCAAGATCACCCAGGTATGCATGGCCGTGGACCAGTTTGTCGCCGTCGTCTACCCACTTCATTACTACCAGATCATGACGAAGCACCTGAAGAAGCTGATGGCGCTGCCGTGGGCCGTCTGCTCAGTTCAGTTTGTGATTGGCCTTATCGCCGAGTCATTTGACCTGGAAACGTACGCTGAGGCGGTCAAGAGAATGAATAACATCACCACTGCGTATGAAGGATGCCGCTGGGAGGCCGTTCTTTCGAATAGTCTCTCTGTATTTGCTGAGTGTGAGCTCATCATTTCTTCGCTAGTCACCATCAGCTTATTCCTGCACGCCGCGGTGATAGGTGGCAAAACTAAGGCCAGACTAATGAAGGAGGTTCTTCCGAGCATCAGCGCCAACCAAGAATACGGAAATTTCTTCACCAACTTTGCTCTCTTCAAGAAGGTCTGGTGGGGGCTTTCAGTCGCGGTGACGCTGGATATCATCGGTCCGCTTATCCGAATCACAGGACGCTGGTACCCGCTCCCATTATTTGCCGGCATCATACACCAGTTGCGTCTGATTGGGTTCCTAATGGAAGGCTGGGTCTACGGCATGGCCAACGTCAAAATGCGAGCCGCCTACAAGAAGATGTTCTGCGGGAATCGTGTTGGTATCACCAACACTAACGGAGAGTAGCGCCAGCAAATTGTGGAGGCCGGCAAGACCCCGCTGTCACTCAAGTATATGCTGACCAGTGAATGGAAAGCAGCGCTAGAAGCGTCATTAAGCCCTGGCATGGAGCGCTGACCCAACAACGGATTTGCGAACCTTAAAATAGCAGACACTGTTGCAACACGTAACAAAACAAAAACCGACATGAACATCAGTGACCAAGACACTTTTGTTGACGGCACCTACCTCTGACCATACTTTACATGTTCGGATCATAGGCTGCTGCTTCTCTGTTTCATGCATTTCGACTCTCGCCAGTTACTTCAGCTTTCAGCAAAGCTGCAAATGAACACTGCTGCGTGTCGCTACTGTCATGGCAACGTCGACTCAACAGTGAGTGACCGCTGCTTCTGTGAGCTGGATCTCTTTGGGACGGACTGCTTAGATGGACTTCCGACCGGAGGGCAGCAACGGACGCTAATCCTGTCCAGCTCCCCACTCTCCTGTCCAGACAAACACGACGGCGCGCGGGCGATGGCACAGAGGAGGGCACAACTGCGCGGCCCAACGTCATAAGGGCGACACCATCATCAGTGGCACCGTGAACCCCGGCGTGCCTGCTACCTTCCTTCAACTACTACCTTCTACCTACCTTCAACTACTACCAAGCTACCTTCAACCGACGAGATCGGCGCCAGTCATTATAAGCTGGGGGCCGCATTGTATGCCATTGGATATACTTTGGTGGGATTTATTCTGCATGTCGTGCTTGATGTCTGAGTGCAATAGACACTCCAGGTTGATGCGCGGAGAAGTCCATGACCATGTTTGCTGGGACCCCCGGAAACTGGCTCTCGTCTCTGTGCTGCAACCCAGCCAAAGCTGTCAGGGAAAAATTGTCTCAAACTGTTCGGCGCTGGAGGTGGGGGGCGGGGGGGGAGGCGTGGTTAAGCGTTTAAGTGTTACAAGGTGGCATTTTGTTTGTGGGACTCTTCAATGTTGGTTGTCCGGCCATGGTATTGTTTTACAAACGAAAGTAACAACAACAATCGTTTAAGTGTCTGTGACGATTATGGGTGACCTTTAGAATTCAATTCTGGAACTGTTGTAGTTTAGAATTCAATTCTGGAACTTGCTGTAAGGCAATACAATACCTAGATGAATTCGTGTTTGTCAATGGTATGTCAGGCTTCTTCTCAGATATTTTCTCGAACGATTCATGATCTACAGGCAAAAGACAGCTATCTCAAGTTACTGTTTGTCGCAAACAGCCATAGCGAAACAGCTGTATCACCGCTGAGTGTGTGCATGCCATGCATCATGTCAACAAAATACTGCGGTTCCCACATGAGAGTGGCCAGCATAGGCCAGATCGCGGAAAATAAGCAGCTGGAAAGATTTTCATGCTGGCCTCAGCATCCGGCGCGCCTTCTTCGTTTAGAACACGCAAGCTCTTACTAGCCTGAGAAATACAGTTTTTCAAATACCAGAACAGTACTTGAAACAGCAATTGACTTCCGTGTAAGGCCCACACTACGGAATTTTAATACCTTGACGAGTGCAGAGAACGCTTAACACGCGCCCTGGATGGTCAGTCGAATACCACACGCTTGGGTGGCGGCTCAATGTAACCCCCATTTGATACCTTAAAAAAGTGAGAAAAGCTAGAGACGCGTAATTTTCAAGGTACATAGAGTATTACAAGAGCTCATTTGTTTCAATTTTCAGGTTTTCATATTGTGACCATTGGGCCAAAGAACTAGGCCCTGCAGTATGTTTGTTAAAGCAAAAGATTGCAGTCATTTTAGATGAGTGGCCTCTCCTAGCCTTCATGACGACCCAAAAGATAGCTCCAAATAGACTCCCGTGATGAATGAGCTGCAGATGAGCGTAAAAATTCACGCATAGCAAGTTTTTCATCAACAAAGTGACGTGGCTTCGACGTAAATCTGGCCTTGAGATCTGACCCAATGTAAACGGAATGAATGTTAACCCAAATTAAATTGCCTTATTTTCTAAGAACCATTTCTAACACAAACGATTTTTTGAACGCATTATTATCGCATCAGATTGTAAGAATCCATATAAACTGCCTTCGCTGCTAGCCATTGCTTAACTTTGGCTTGCCCTAGGTCTCATGTCTTTTTCAAAAGATCGGTTATTTAACTGCCTTCATCTGTACGAAGTTCGCTTCAGATACGCAGCACCGTTCGGAAGTCATTCTGGAAAGGCCTTAGGGTGACGTTGCCCGGCCTTCCCCCACTCGAGCGCGTGTTAGCCCTCGCTCTGACAAGGGAGGGAGGTGCGATGCCCCCCTCCCCCTCCCTGACGTTTTTTGGGGATACCTCTTTAGCATGCTGCGCAATCGCGCACAAATTTTCAACAGTCCATGGGACATTCGTTGCGCGTGTTTTGAGACCAAGAATGCATCACTAGCTTATCTGGCTCTGGAACGGCGGCCGTTTTTGAGGCACTCTGCACGTCGATATACGGCCGGCGCGAGCGGCAACCGACCCTGCCACGGAACGCGTGCGGTAGGCTAGCATTGTTACATTAATAGAGGCACAGATCAGTACACAGCATTGAGCAAGGAACACACTGGATAAGTTTTAAGTCGCTAACACGCATGGTCGTGTATGCATGAAGTGTAGCTAAAAAAGTGTCATTTCAAGGAAATTTGACCTTTGACCTGGTATGATGGGCTCAATGATTGTCCTAACGCAATGAAAACTAGTCGCAAATCATGACATATCGTTATGACCAATATCCTGCTGTTTTCCGCTGCACTCTGCTCTCGTTAGTAAAGGAACCCCAGGAGGGGAAGGCTCGCATGGGTCCACCCCTATCAGTTTGTGTTATGAAAAAAGAGAAACAGGACGACGGTGAACGCGCGCCCAGGTGGCCAGTTGGATGCTTTTCACTCGGGTAGGGGTCAGTTTGACCCTGCTGCGATCTCAGGAACTAAAGGAGCTAGAGACACCAAATTCACCAGAGGTTTTGGCCTATACGTGACCTCACTTAGGCAAATGTCGGAGGTTCCTAGGTCATGATCTCAAGGTCAATTAAGGTCATACAAGTCAATCTCCGAGTAGGTCTCCAGTGTCCCCCAGAACCTAGATACCTCCTCTAAGCAAAAGGTCACATGCTCCTTTGAGGTCAATTACCTTGTTTGAGAGGTCAGTTACCTTTACTTTTTGAATGTCATATTGCCCGAAATTATGCAGGACTGTTTTGAGTTTTGCATTTGAATAAGCGAGAAAGATTACGCTGAGCAGTATGTTCATGAAAAAAATGTTAACCTGGGCTATTTGCAGTCAGTGACCTATTTTGACTTTTAAAAGGTCCGTGGAAGATATGTAGTGCGATTCCTGTTATAAAAAAGTTTGAAATGAGCACCAGAAACTAACCTATTCAGAGAGCCCTAGAGTAATAAAGCAGGTTGGCTTTGACCTTGGTCTGACCTTCATGCCTGACCCAAGGACAATGAAATTTGTTCATGTAAATATCTGTTTGCCTAAGAAAGTATCTCAGGAATATGAAGCATTGTCTAACACGTCGGTGTTGCATCAGATTGAGCGATTCCCTAGAAATTGACTTCGCTGAATCCACGGCCTGACTCTGACCTGCGGTAGGTCAGTTCCCGTACATGATATATCTAAATTGTTGGTACCAAGCAATCCGCTATTTTGTTGTTTACAGGCATGCAAAATTGGGCGTGGCCGCGCTGCGCTGTTCGGGAACCATTCCGGGAAAGCCTTCGGAGGGTGGGGTCAAATTGACCTCACCCAAGCGCGCGTTAGGTTTTAGTCTAGTGTGGAATGCGCGTGGAAATAGAGATGGAGATGAAGAATGGTATGGAGAGGAAATGGAGGCTGTCTTCAGTAATGTAGCTAAAATTACTAAATCACATTATCATTATCAAATCATAACCACAATCACATTACCATAGTGCCATACCATAGGCTGTGCCCCTGGAAAATATTTGACCAAGCGCTCTATCCTATATAACTGCAATGGCAGCTGCGCCCATCAGGCATATTACACTAGACACTCTTGCAATGGCGTCCATCTCATTATACTGGACTTCTTCAGCACACGACAGCTGAAAGCGTCTTACGTCGTAACTGTTTGCCTACCGACCTATAAAACATGCGTCAACCTAAAGCATTGCAGAACGGCCAAAGAACGAAATGGAGCAGCCCAAAAGAAATTCGTCCTGGCTTAAACAAACTACAGCATTCCACTAACCACGGGACTGCTCTGTGTACCGCGACGACCGCGGCGACACCATGAAATACGTGGTATGGTATGTGATGGTGCCACCGAAACGAAAATGGCGCGCTGGCCATGGGCGGACGCAACACATTTGTCAGGCACCTTTTTGAAAAAGTTGACGAGTTGCACGTCGTCGCGCACCCTCTTATGGATCGCCAGCCCCTCCGAAGTAGGATGCTACCTTGTTGACAATATATCTGTGTTAATGAGCGTGGCTATATGCGGGATAATTGATTTCCCTAGTCGTTTACTGTAGCAACACGTTTTCAGTGTGCTTGCACTCCGGGAATTTCTGCAGGATATCGCCACTCGCCGTTTTGGGAGCGATTTCTATGCATGAAAGACTCTCGAATCTGCGTTCCCAGCCTTAGGCATAGTATTTCTCTCGTCAGCGAGAAGTTCCATGTCTAGGCGCTGCAGAATGTGTAAGCACTTTTCCGCACAGCCAAAGGTGATTTTCAGTGTTCTCTTCTGCACTTTCCAAGATATTTCGTCCGCTTGGCAGAGAGTCTCGCATGTAAAACCGGCACACATTATTCCAGCAATGGTCGATGCTAAGTAACCTAAATCCGAACAAGCTACTCCTATGATGGAAAGTGCCTCTTTATTATGTACTACATGTATAGAGCTTTCAATGCCTTGGTTATAATTTTATTTCGGCGACTTTGGCGATGTTTTTTTTTGGTACAGGAGTAAGAGTGTTTTAGAAGATTATTTTAATAGCCGCACTGAAAGTTTCCAGTGGGCACAGCCACCTGTTCTTTCAAATGCGATAGCTAAAAGGAAACTCGCCCAGCGGTATCTCAAAGAGAATGCCATTGGCAGGTAGACAACACTTAAGCTCTTCTGTACGCAATGGCCCATACGTGGTGCATATTTCTGCAAAAACTGACTCACTAGTTTCGCTTTTGATTAATCGTCATTGGCCTCCGAAAGATCAATGCTCCAGGGTTTTGGTTTTCTGTTGGTTAAGTTGGCATCTTGCCCACACGAACACTCACCTCGGTCAGAAGCAAATATTTGCATTCGTCTACTGTACCACATTGTTTTCGTGGTCGTAATTTCGAGTCCTACTTTGTCTCCAGGTCTTCCTAGTCTGTCCACTTCATGACGATTGTGCACGCTACTCCGCCTGTTAATTAGTTCCTTCAGGGGCCTTGTTATCCACTGACGCACGTTGGTCTTACATTTGCATATAATTTCCGAAAAGTGCGCTTCATAAGCATTTTAAAGCTGCAGTTCTTGTCGAGCAGCAGCCCGGTCTATACCATTTATTGTTGTTACATCTTGCCAACCTTGCCAGCAAATCCATCTGCCAAAACTTCTGATAGTTGAATTCCGCAAAGGCCGTCCAAAGCCTTGTTATTTTTCGTCTTGTTTTGCACTCAACCATACTACAGTTTTGTGGTATGTTGTGCTAATGGGTGATAAGCTTAGTGGTGCACTTGGAGAATCAAAACCAGTCAATATCTTTTCCAGTACGGCTGAGTATCTTGTGAGTTACGTAACTACTTGCAGGAGACCAAGTTGACGGATCCAACAAGTCTGCCTCAAACGTATAGTCAAAGCCGCGTATCAAGACAGTTTTCGCTCTTGGCCTTGAGAATGCAAGATGATCAGGTGTTTCCAGGAGGTGGTCAGACAGCATTCGTCGGGGTCAGATTGATGCATCAGGAGGAGGACCTTTTATGATGCTGTCGGCTTGCAAAGGTCGAATGACGCTCCAGCAAACTTCGAGCTCGCCCAGAACTTCAATTTGGCTTTGTTTCAGGCAAGTTATTTTTATGCATATGACGACCCCTCCACCCTTGCTTTTGTTGTTAACGGTCATAAGTTTTCGTCTTGTAATGCTTCATATTAGGCTTGGAAAGTTTTTATCATGGGCGGTCTTGCCCAAATGGGTCTCTGTGATTATTGCTACACCTATGCCACACTTGTGCAACACTAAGCCCAGTTCACTTTGTTCAGTGTTTGTACAAAGTCCATTCACGTTGGCTGTAAAGGAATTTAGATTCCAAAGGGGCTTAAAAGAAGTGATTTGCTCATATCAAAATGATCTATGTCAGAGATCAACTTATCGCCTAATCTTAAAACAACCACTTGGCCCGTGACTTGCTGCGATGCGTTTCTGGCGCCTTCAGAAGTATGTAAGATACTTGTCTTGTTTAAGCCTCATGCAACGCAGGACATCATTCTCGGTCGCAGATCTATGAATCCTACCCAATGGGTGGCACACAGCTGGTTGAGTTCACTGTTAACGATTTTTGCTGTTTCATAAGCCTTAATGGTAGCGTCCCGTCTCTCTTCAAGCGAACAAATGGAGACCCGTTTGATATTTTGCAAGGACTGTGCGTGGCTGACAGCGCTAGTTATGTTCTCCAGAACATAATCTGCACTGTGATTCAACACGTCGCCGACTCCAAGATGAACTACTATACCCACTTTCTTTCCTTTATTTGTTGTGACCGCGTTCTTCAAGTCATCAACTTCATCACTCGTCGTAATAATGAAACATACATTTTGGTCAAAAAGGAACTATTCCACTGCCGCTGTTTTGATCCGGCTTATGTTTCTGTCATCGATAAAGATTGTTTCCCATTTTCGTGCCTTTGGTTTCTCTTTCTTCTTCTCCACTCTGGTCCATGCATCGCCGACATCTGTATTTCCTATGGCATCTGACACCTTTTTCTCCCACGCTAACCCTCTCTACTTTCAGATCATGCCCTTTGTTGTTTTCTTTTCCACAAATACCTCGAGTTTGTTGGCTGCATAGTTCTACTTCCTAAGCAACTACGCTACCATTCCCTTCCTTCCCGCGCGTCCTAGCGTCTCTCTCGTTTTTCTACCTTGGTTCTCTTTCGATTCCAGTTTCATGGTGAAGACGACAGCCGGCTCTTTTTTGCATTGTGCGGTTTGTTGCCGCGCTTTGGCGCACTTGTATGGCCCAAGCTCATCCTTGCCCGTGTTGCCGTCAATTCAGTATCCAGCTTGCTCCAAGGAGCTACCATGGCGGCCCCGGGTAAAGCCCCCAGTCGGTGGATGGTTCTTGGTCGGTCCCACAATTTTGCCGTTTTTGTGTTTTTTTTGCCGTTTTTTGTTGTGTTGTGATTTTTTGTGTTTTTTTGTGTTTTTGCCGTTTTTTGTGTTGTGTTGCCGTTTCAGGTAGCCAAATTTGCCGTCAATTCGTCTTACAATAAACTGAAGGTTTTTCACTCCCGCATCTTGACACTCAACATCTTCTCTTTTTCTGGCTGCATGCTTTTAAACACAAGAGGCATTTTTGCTATCTGCATTGTAAGACAGTTAATGTTTTCTTCTTGGCTGTTTACTTGGTTTGATAACAGTGCCATTTGGTTGCGCATTGCCACCGTTTCCACGTTTGCCAAGCTTTGTGGACTTGAAATTAGCTTAATTAATCTATATAAAAAAAACGAAGTGACTGCGCAGCGACGGCACGTTTGTAAGTAAATTTTGATCGGCCTCCCCAAGGCCACCTAACGGGTCCTCCCCGACTGAAAAGTAGCAGCTTCTCCGCGTAATTTCATAAAACTCGCCGTTTTTAAGCTTCGAAACCAATCCGAGTATTAAACAACAATGTCACCTTCAGCGGCCACTAAGCCAAACGTCACCCTTGCACAATACTTTACGCAAATAACAGTACCAGGGTACAAAAACACTACTAAGCTGCCTTAAACGCGGTGTCACCCAAAGCTAAACGTCAGCTTAACTATCAGCTGACCGACCGCGGCATACATGCACACAGGCCGTTGTCATCCCAATGTTTCTACGCGTGTTGCGCGGTGCAGCCGATTGACGTCACTGGGGATACCTTTTGAAGGTCTTTTGAAACCTTTCCTTGCATTAATAGTAAAGTTCCCTGTGATTGTTGGGCATTTTCAGTCTATTTTCATCAACTCCAGTGTTTTTTTTATTGCTATTAGACTTGTATTGAAGGTATTGAAAACATCGTAAGGAATGTTATTTCGAGCCGTCAATTATTTCATCGCGGCGAAGGCTGGGGGGGGGGGTAATGTATTGTGGCAGGCGGTAGGTATAGTGCGACATGTGGTCTCGGAAGAGCAGTAGCGGGGAACGTTTACAGAGAGACATAGAGAGAGAAGAGAGAGAGAGAGAGAGAGAGAGAGAGAGAGAGAGAGAGAGAGAGAGAGAGAGAGAGAGAGAGAGAGAGAGAGAGAGGAGAGAGAGAGAGAGAAGAGAGAGAGAGAGAGGAGAGAGAGAGAGAGAGAGAGAGGAGAGAGAGGCGCCTCTCCTGTTGGCGCCGTTCAGGTAGCCCTGAGTCAATTAGGGCCTGTATGATGATCTGGCACCATCAGTACCGTCCAGTCGGTTCTTTGCTGGCATGGGCCTGGGGTTTTCAGAGTAGCGATCAAGATGGAACTAGCGATAAACACCGGTCGGGGCTCTTGCATCTATCAGGGCCCCACAGTGCCTACCAGAGGGTCCTGTATTGGCAAGGGATCCCGAGTCGACCAAGAGCATGGTTCAATGAGGCCCGAAGACGGCCCCGGGTCTCCTCGAAACCGACGACTAAAAATCAGATTGGGGGGCGTGAGGGCCCGAATAGTTCGCTGTATGTTACACAAAAGATCACGACCCGTAGGGGACCTCTCATACCGATTGAGGAACCCTTGAACATTGCAGGCGTCTTTTGCTGGCTAGAGACCGACCATCACCGAACAGTTGACTATGTATCGGTCCGAACCCTGGTATCCTGTCTCCAAGCAAGGGCGATGCCGGGGCCCACGGTTTGCATCGGTCTCGGTCGCCGAAACAATGATTGGGCCCCTGTGTCGGTCATGGGTCCACGGTGCCAACATGGGTCCACCCGTTGGCAAGGTGGTTCCCAGTCCGTCACGGGACTTTGCTTGAGGAGGCCCGAAGAAGGGCCAGAGGGCGCCTCGGGACCTAAGATCAAGGGCCGACTGTAAGGCTGAAGGGGCCGAAGGGCCTGAAGGCACGCCGTGGGTCACAATAACGGCGCCCTTCCTGTTGGCTGTGACCGTAAAGGCCAGTCAGAGGGCCTGTGCATCGATTGGGGATTCGCGGGACAGTTCCGGCCTCTTTTACGACCAGAGAACACCAACACCGAACAGTCGGCTCCAAGTCGTTCTGAGCTCTAGCTGTCCATTTTCGGAGAACGGACAAGGGCGGGACCACGATTTCCATTGGTCGGGGTCTCCGAAACACTAAAGGTGTCTGCCATGAACCCACAGTGCCAAACGGGGGGTTTGGGCCGACAAGGGACCCTGAATGAGCCAGGGGAACACTTGCAAGTGAGCCAGCAAGTGAGGCAGGGGAATACCTGCTGAACAGGGATAGTGGCGGGACCCCAAATGCCAAAGGGCCTTTTGCGTTGGTTGAGGTAACAACACAATTTCGTGCTTCATTTTAACACGCCATGAATTGGGGGGTACTTGCTAGCTTTATTCAAAATGGCTCATACTAACATTTGTACACTTGGTCTCAATCTGTGCTAGTTCAGTCCTACAATAGAAAGTGTGGCGGCCGGATAAGCCCGCATTGAAAGAAAAGGGCTTGGCCACGCCTCTGGTGCATGTGCTGGGTGTTTAACAAACATTGAATATGGTGCATGGAAAAGGCTGCGCACTGCTAGGGACCCTAACTGCCAGGCATTCCACGCTGTGCATTTGCACTGTTGGAGCTTTTGTCATTCTCATGCTTGAATCTATCACCAGGATGCAAGCAAGCCCGCCTGACTTTCAGCCGACGAAGCCGCATGCCCAGCACAGAACTAACCATGTGAACGGGCCTCGAGGATCGCCCGCCCACTGCACCAGATGTGTCAGCTCCTGCGGAATACTCGGAATCTGCAGCACGTTCAGACAGAGGGCATCTTCAGCCAGCAGAAACTCAGTCACTCGACTTGGCAACTCAGTCAGCATCGACTGGCCAAGGGTCAATGGCGGAATTTGATGTCGCCAACGCTGTCACACCACGCTCTATCAGCAGGAACACCTGTGTATTCACCAGCACGTCATGAATGTACCCTGCCTTCAAACAGCACGCTATCAAGGTGGATGCGTGGCCTCCAAGTCCCAGCTCGATGCTAACATCATACATACGTCACTGCGCGTGCTGAAGCCGGCAGTGGACACCATGGACGCTGGAGTGCATCTAACCCTGCTTCCGCGTTAGCGAGATGGCATTGCGCGGTCGGCAGTAGCATAATTGAAGCCTGTTGTCAAACGAAGAATATCGTTGTTAACTCATCCGCTGCATTCGACATGAATAGCAAAAAGCTAATGAGGGTGGATTGCGATGCGCTTTTAGAATGCATTTGGTTTTAGGATGAAGCGAGTCTTATCCATAATTTGCCGGGCAAAGGTGGAACAAACTAGCGGTGCTCTTCCCATCATGAAACTGGCAAGTGTCAGGGTGAGTGCTCTGGTGAATGATTAGGCCCCGGTGTGTATTGACTTGACTGTTCCCGTTGGAAGAGCAGCGCGAATGCGCCTGGCCAGGTTCGGGTCGGGAGCCCTAGTTTAGGAGCTTTGGGCGCCTTATAAGCTCTTTGCGTTGCTATACCCGACCGCTCCTCATATAACCCAGCCTGGGAGATGGGCGATACGCCCGCACTCCCTCCGGTACACCGCCGTAGGCTAAATCGTTGCCACCATTTTGTCCCGTCGGGTGATCAGCCAAACCGGGGCCCAATCCAAATGCCAACTGGTGGTCAGAATTTCCATGGATTGTCTTGGCTGTGAGTTTTTCGGAGGATGACACTTGTGACGCACAAAATAAAGTGGTAACCGGGGGATGCAATTTTGAGTCCATCTGGTGCTTCCGAAGCAATAAGTACGTCCTTACGCCGAGCGCTTCCTTGGCGTAAAGCGCGACGAATCGTCCTCAAATAGCTTGCTTCCTGAGTCCTATATCACCGCCTCAGCTCTTGAATTACCTTTAAAATAAGGCTCAAGCGCAATGCCTTTTCATTCAATTATAGTTCTTTTTATCTTACAAGTCACTCTACCAAGCAAGCGTGTTGTAATACATGCGATCTCTCCTGCCCGTTACCACGCGTGTGGCCGTCCCATCATTAAGGGTGCCCTCCCCCCGCCCCCCCCCCCTCCCCCCCCCCCGGTGGACGTTACATGGGGATACTTGCTGAGAAGTGCATTATCAGGACGGTCCAATCTGGTGTGTAGCCTTGCCTATACGTAGCCCCATACACCAAGCCCTGCATATAAGCAGAGGCAGAGGTGATCACCACTGTTTACCTTTTCTGACGTCTTTAATTGCGCGTAGCCATTAAATGTAAAGCTTCACCGAAGAGCTTTTCGTGTATAGCCTGAGGTTGATGAGGCCCAGCACTACGGCGTAGTTAAAATGGACATATTGATGGGTAAGTCTGAGAATGAAGCTAATTCCAAGATGTCGTCAACACCACCAGCGAGAAAGGCCCGTTCCCAAAGGCTGGCATTGCAAAAGGATGTTTTCGGAGACAGTGACTCTCCTGACTGCGTTGCTGGAGGATATCCACAGGTTTGGAATGAAATACACCCAGACAAAACGTCTAAATCAAGGTCTTGTTGGAAACTTGATCTTTTCTCTTTTCTCAACTATGGTCAATGTGCAGCGTCAACACGCACCCTGCAGCGGTCAACGCACAGACACGCGGGCCTATGCTCTTGATAGCGCTGCGACCCCTGATCGCAGTCAACAGCCGGTGAAGCTCGCTCCCAGTGGCCATGAAGGACATGGCAGCGGCCTCCGACAGGCAGCACCTGACCGAGGCTCCACGTCGGGCCAACAGCCTAGCGACTATGCGCTCTGTGACCTGCTGAAGGCGGTGGAGGCGGCAAAGTCATCTGCGGCCACGGAGGCGTTGGCAGACCTGGAGGGGGTTGTTCTTCGTACAGAGGAGGAGCTGGCGAATCAGAGAGACCATGCCACATTTGAAGGTCTTTATCAGAAGGTGCTGGAACGACCACCGCTATCGTCATTGGTGAAGGCTACCGAAGGAAGCCTAAGAGGTGACATAGACAGGGCCCCAGCCACTTCTGGGGCTCAAACGAATGAAGCGCATTCGCTTGTGACTGGTTGTGTGGAAACCGAATGCCGGCGCATAGATCCCTCTTCGGGTTGTTTGACCTCTCAATGCGACAACCATGACGGTCCCATCTGCCGTGGACTCGGGCCCCCAGCCGCAGGTCTCTTGATTACACCAAGCAGAGCGTGGTTTCACCAGTGTCGTGAATATGAAGCGGAGATTTCTGCCCGGAGATAGGGCCAAGCTAACGCCCAGGTCCTGGCGTGAAGAAACGATTTATCCAGGCATAACTCGTCAAAACACCCGACGCCAGCGACATTGTGCCTAAAACTTACATGAGTACGCGGATGTGGTGTCTCTTCATGTGCTCAACGAAGCAAAGTTAGTAGCATCGGCTAATCACCGTGCCTTAAAACAACTTAAACAGCGTGCTCGGGCAGGCAAGAGAGCACAGTAGCACAGCAGGATGAGAATGCTTATGAGAGATCGGCTAATCGGGGCCCGCAGCAGCATAGCCCAGATTCATTTTTGCCATTACAATCTGGTGACTGACCGATAGTAGCCCACTTTGCCATCGCCCACTCCGGTTATCAGGCGAGATTCTCTACATGGGACTAGGCTGGCCATTATGTGGATTACCACATAACTATGCGGACTATGTGGTCGGTGATCATGTGGTTGGCCATTATGTGGATCTTGTATGACATGAGCTAGGCTGTGTATGAATCGCTATTGTCCACAAATATGATGTGGCTAGGTTTGGTTTGAGTTGTCTTAGTGCACCACGCTCTCTTATCTGTGCTGTGTGGTTTGAGTTGTCTTAGTGCACCACGCCCTCTTATCTGTGTTGTGTGGTTTGGTGAGCATTTGAAACACCAGGAGCCTGGAAACTTAGCTTTTTATCGATGCTGGAATCATGGCCCACCCGAGCTCCTGTGAATCATTCGAGGATGCTCATGAAAATGGTGATTGCACACATGCGACAGGATTGCCAGAAAGTAGAGATAGAGTTAGATGAAGGGACGCCACTGGCGCCCTATATGCCAGGTAAAGTCTCCAAGCGATTTGTGTACTCTGCACTAATTGCTGGATGACGTCGCGGAGTCATTTGGTCACTTGAATTCAACGAGCACCGAACAGGCCACCAACAGCCCGGCTTCCGAACGCTTTGGGTTTTACCTTATGAGCGGTATGAGACCGGGACACCACACTTCTCTCTACCAGAGGAAAACCCGAACTGCCTTTTCCCCTCCAGCAGCGGCAAATGCATTGCTGAACCAGCCTATGCCGGAATGTTTTTTTGTCATTGGTGCCAACAACTTCTCCGAACCAATAGGCCAATAGCATGTTGAGAATGCTAAATGTTGAAAATGCTGAAAATCTAGACATAACTGACCGATGCACATAACACTTCACTGATTTGAAATATACAATTTTCGTCACAATTTCGCGTTCAGCTTGTCCTTGACGAGTTCTCAGATGTCTGTTGTGATGAGCAAAGCTACTGCCACAGCAGCGAGGTCACCGTCGAGATGCATCCAGTCGCACAGCCTCGTCTCTTCAAGCTGCGTAGGGTCCCAGTCGCCCACCGAGAAGCTGTCGACGCCCAGTGGGAGAGACCAGGCTGCGGGGGCGAGTCGGACACTGTAGGTGGGGTATACTGACTAATTGGATGGCTAATCATTATAGCTAATTCGATGAGTCAGCCGGCTTAACCGGCCTTTCCTTCACATCCAGGGCAAAATTTTGGTTTTGCAACACACCATAGACCTTTTATAAGGAATGGCGCGTTTCCAGCGGATGACTAGTGATATTTTGTGCCTGAATCTTATTACATTTGGCATGAAATTGTGTGGAGGCAAAGTTATCTTCTGACAGGCCGATGCGATGCGAATACGTTACAGTCATGATTTCGTGTCGCGCGTTCCTAACGTTCCTTGCAGCCACGTCGTGACGCCACTAGCCATTCTCGACCTCGCGCCACCACCGCTGGCATAGTCAGCGGCACGGGTGTCCAGACTGCTTCCCCACTTATCAGGTGCTCGCCCGCCAGCCAAAACTTCCAGCAGAGGCGAGCGTGACTGCCCCGTTGGCGACAAGCAGTCGCTCAACAGCGCAGTACGTAAACAGGCTGTGCTCCAGTCTGTGGGGAATGCATCGCTTGGCCATCTTTTCATCTGGTCGCATGCACGCGCGCAGCAAGCGGGCGTATGAAGAAAAGTTAAGCAAATCTTTAGCACCTCCTGGTAATCCAGTATGCCTGGGCAAGTCGGTGGTACCAGCGTGTAAGTTTTATAAGTTCCTGAGGGCCTGGAAAGATGCCAAAGTGGCCCTGGAAAGATGCCAAAGTGCTGTAGATAAGTAGATGACATGAACTACGGGGTGCGACTTGAAGGTAATGACAAAACTATTTTGGGCATCACAATTGGGTGAAGCCGCGACCTGCCTCCGCAGTAGATGTTGATGTTCCTGTTGTCCCGTGCGGAATGATGGGAAAGTCTGTGAATAACTGAGAGCTGGTGGTCAGCCAGAAGCTGTCCGTGCTGCCCTCTGACACTTCCAGTAAACTGCAACTCCAGTAACTCCAGTAACGACCCGGTCTGTAGTCAGTGTGACTCCGGAGCAAAGCGCCGCTGGTGCAGCTGCCGATGCGGACTCTGAACGGGCCGATCTTGCGCACTCGGGTGTTGGTGCCATTGATGAGGCTCAGAGGGCGTTGTCAGTGGACTCTAATGCTGATGCGGCTGCTGCCGGGTATTACGTGGGCCTCCTTGTCCCTTGTGCTGTGCAGCGGCGTTCGGTCAGGGAGCATACACCACCTCACCGTTACTTGCCATGGAAGGTTATTGCTGAGTGCATCACACGCACAGTCGCATCACTCGCCGGCATTTCTTATTGCGGTGTCCAGCAATACGGATTGTTGGTGCAGCTGATTCCCTTTGGCCAGTAGCCGCGGCTGCCGAGTCAGATCGTCTGGCCGTGGTTCACAGCCGGCATGCCGCTGAACGCCTCCACGTGTTGCCGGCTACGGCCGCTGCCGTGTGTCGGGCGCTCGTGCCGCGGCACCCCTGGTCTGGGTGCGGCCGATAGCTGCGCGCGGTCCGGAGTCTTGCCGTGACATTCGAGCGTGATCGGTGCCGGAAGGCCCTGGAGCCACTGTGGTGGCTGCCGTGTGTCGGGCGCTCGTGCCGCGGCGCCCCTGGTCTGGGTGTGGCCGATAGCTGCGCGCGGTCCGGAGTCTCGCCGTGATATTCGAGCGTGATCGCTGCCGGAAGGCCCTGGAGTCATCGTGGCGCTGCCGTCTGTAGTGAAGTGTCATTGATGGTGTTGGTGTTTTGTTGGACAGTATCGTTATTACTCCAGTGTTGATTCGTTAAATGTTTAATCGTTTGGCGTACGAGAGGGAGGAGTGTAGCAGCTTATGTTTGTACTATATGTTTCTTATCTTTCTTTTTGTTGACCCGCGCGGTAGTGACGCGTGAGCCACGTGGCCTCGCCGGGGCCGGAGATACAGGCCGGCGGCCGGAAGAATGGTCTGAGCTAAGGGCTAGTGTTGTCGGTGAAAGTGACGTCACAATATAAGTATTTGTGATAAGAGCTACGGTCTTTGACTGGAGATGGTCTGCGGGCAGCTTGCATTTGCATTTTATGTTCCGGATGGAGGGGTGCAATTATGTGCACTCGCTGCTTTGGCGCACAGAGCGGGTAGCGAACAACATGAATTAGATTGTTTCACTGGCTCCCGGTCGGGGTGCAAGCCATCCCAGCACATAAACCGCTCGTGGCGCCTTGACCGCCATCGTGCTACCGAGGGGTTGGGATACGGTGTGGACCGGAGAACTGTGCTTGTAGCACCACGGAGAAGTTTGACCAAAGGGAATAACTTGCTTCTTGGCTATTTCTGAGGATGTTTGCTTTAAAAATGCCTGTCTTTCAGGTGTCCGATGTTGTGTGCTGTTTTACCCTACTTTCAGGTATTTTCACCCACTTTGTACTACTTCTGTCAAAAATGTTGTCAGATCTGCGAGAACACTCGGCTTCCTCTCCTTACACTGCTCTTCGTTCACATTGTACTATTGCTTTCACTACATGAAACAGGGGTGCAGTTTCCTATCCAGCTGGAGGGAGAAGGTCATCCAGCCATGGCGGAAGTCATTTACTGTCAACTGCTGCTGTCTACGTCCTGGCTGGAGGAGGTTCCATAGCAAAGACAAAGGCAGCTTGTGCGGTCTTACGACTCATTCTGTGATCTAGGACCTGGGCCATTGCAATTCAACTCAATATTTGAGTAGCTAGATAGAGAGAGAGAGAGAGAGAGAGAGAGAGAGAGAGAGAGAGAGAGAGAGAGAGAGAGAGAGAGAGGGGGAGAGAGAGAGAGAGAGGAGAGAGAGAGAGAGAGAGAGAGAGAGAGAGAGAGAGAGAGAGAGAGAGAGAGAGAGAGGAGAGAGAGGAGAGAGAGAGAGAGAGAGAGAGAGAGAGAGAGAGAGAGAGAGAGAGAGAGAGAGAGAGAGAGAGAGAGAGAGAAAGAGAGAGAGAGAGAGAGAGAGAGAGAGAGAGAGAGAGAGAGAGAGAGAGAGAGAGAGAGATGTATGTACATATATGTATGTATGTATGTATACATATATGTGCATATACATACATACATGATTGTAAAGGAACTTTGCATATAAATGGCATTTGCATCCCCTACACGTGGCGTAAATTTCTTGGCTGGCGCCATAGTGTGTCCAGCAATACGGGCTGTTGGTGCAACTGATTCCCTTGGGCCGTTAGTTGCACTTGGCAGGCGTCACAGGCAGATGCTGGATACCCAATCAACGTGCCAATATCGGCCCGACTGATGCTCGCGTACGCTAACGTCCAGCCGACATGCATGTCGGGCCGATGACAACCCGACTTTCGCCCGCACTTCAGCCGACGCCCCCCCCCCCCCCTCCACTCCATCTCTAGTTGACGTTCGTCCACTCTCCAGCGGACGTCCCCTGCTCTCTAACTGACGAACCCTCGCCCTCAAGCCGAACAGTTAAGTGGAAAGAAACATTAATTAGAACATTGAAATGCAACAGGTAAGTCCTGCGTTTGAGTGGCGTAGGCTAACGAACGCTTTGATATCATTACCTTGCTTTGCTTTTACATACGTTGTGTTTGAACTCAAACTAACTGCGACTCAGCTTGAACGAATCCTGCACCTTCAGTCAGTTCTGAATAACACCGAGGTGGACGTACTAGACGCCATTACGTCATGACATCACTTTATATAGCCTGTACAATACCTATCTGATTTGGCTCGTGTTTCTGTAATGCACTGTCTTCCGTGATGTAAGGTACAATCACCATGTTAACGACACAACAAAGTGACAAAGCACCAGTAAAAATATATATGAAGCTTATTTTTGTTGCGTCAATTGTGGTTAACGAGTACTTCCATACGCATCTTCATCGTTTATTTTGTTTGTCGCAAGGACATTGAACAGAAAAAAGTCGGACGTGTCACGACATTAGCCTAACTGTCGAAAATGCGCCATTCCTTCACGCTTCTATTGCATCGTTCCATAATATCATTGCGATATAACGTAAGGAACCACACTTGTGATTCAGTCTGCCTTGTTAACCGGACAATGACCTCCACCGTCACAATGTGACATTTCGGGACATGTGACAAACGGACATAACTAACAGCATCTTTATCAGCAAACAACAGGATACATCCCTGGCTTTCATTCGGCTACTTCTCAACACGAGCTAACGCTGTTTGCAAAGGCTAGCCTTGAACCGAGCACAGTCCGCGCCGGCGTCCAACCGCCTCCCGATCGGACAAACAAGCGGCCTGCCGGCCCGCAGAGCCAGGCCGAGGGTCCGGTCGCGTGGCCCCGGTCAACAGTTAAGCAGGAGTGCCTGCAGACTCCCCGAAAAACGAGCGGTCAGCCAAACACAACAGGTGCGCCATGAATGTCCAGACGACCGGGCGGCACAATACCAGGGGACAAGCCGCGGTATCAGTATTTCATTTCTGCCCAGAGTCGGCTGGCTGGCGCCATAGTGTGTCCAGCAATACGGGCTGTTGGTGCTACTGATTCCCCTGGGCCGTTAGTTGCACTTGGCAGGCGCCACAGGCAGTTGCTGGATACCCAGTCAACATGCCAATATCGGCCCGAACGATGCCCGCATATGCCAACGTCCAGCCGACATGCATGTCGGGCCGACGTCGGCTCGACGTTCGCCCGCCCGCAGCCGACGCATCCCAGCTCTCCAGCCGACGCATCCCCGCTCTCCAGCCGACGCATCCCCGCTCTCCAGCTGACGCATCCCCGCTCTCCAGCCGATGTAGTCCCGCTCTCCAGCCGACGCATTCTCGTTTTCAAGCTGACGCATCACCGCTCTCCACCCGACGCATCCCCCCTCTCCAGCCGACGCATCCCCGCTTCTCCAGCCGACGGATCCCCGCTCTCCACCCGACGCATCCCCGCTCTCCAGCTGACGCATCCCGCTCTCCAGCCGACGCATCCCCCGCTCTCCAGCCGACGCATCCTCGCTCTCCACCCGACGCATCCCCGCTCTCCAGCCGACGCATCCCCGCTCTCCAGCCAGCGTACTCCCGCTCTCTAGCCGACGCATCCTCATTTTCAAGTTGACGCATCCCCGCTCTCCAGCCGACATAATCCCGCTCTCCTTCCGACGACGACCCTCCCCCCCCCCCCTTCATCTCTGGTCGACGTTCGCCCGCTCTCCAACAGACGTCCCCTGCTCTTTAAAGGACGAACCCTCGCCCTCAAGCCGAACAGTTAAGTGGAAAGGAGCATTGACTGGAACACTGAAATGCAACAGGTAAGTCCTGCGTTTCGGTAGCTTGGGCTAACGAACGTTTTGATATCTGCCTTGCTTTTACGTCCATTGTGTTTGAAGTCGAACTAATTACTACGATTCAGCTCGAACTGATCCTGCACCTTCAATCAGTTCTGGATAACACCGAGGTGAACGTACCAGAAGCCATTACGTCATGACATCACTTTATATAACCTGTACAATACCTATCCCGCTTGGCGCGTGTTTCTGTAATGCATTGTCTGCCGTGACGTAAGGTACAATCACCATGTCAACTACACAACAAAGTGACAAAGCGCCAGTAAAATACACACACACACACACACATATATATATATATATATATATATATATATATATATACATATAAAGCTTATTTTTGTTGCGTCAGTTGTGGTTAACGGGCACTTCCATGCGCATCTTCATCGTTTATTTTGTTTGTCGCTAGGACATTGAACAGAAAAAAAGTCGGACGTGTCATGACATTGGCCTAACTGTCGAAAGTGCGCCATTCGTTCACGCTTCTATTGCACCATTCCATAATATCATTGCGATATAACGTAAAGAACCACACTTGTGATTCAGTCTGCCTTGGTAACCGGACAATGACCTCCACCGTCACAATGTGACACTTCGTGACTTGTGACAAACGGACATAACAAACAGCATCTTTATCAGCAAACAACAGGATACATTCCTGGCTTTCATTCGGCTACTTCTCAACGCGAGTAAACGCTGTTTGTAAAGGCTGGCCTTGAACCGAGCACAGTCCGCGCCGGCGTCCAACCGCCTCCCGATCAGACAAACAAGTGGTCGGCCGGCCCGCAGAGCCAGGCCGAGGGTCCGGTCTCGCGACCCCGGTCAACAGTTAAGCAGGAGTGCCGGCAAACTCCCCCAAAACCGAGCGGTAAGTGAAACACAACGGGTGCGCAGTGAATGTCCAGACGACCGGGCAGTGCAATGCCAGGGGCCCAGCCGCGGTAGCGGCTTTTCATTTCTGCCCGCAGTCGTCGGAGAGTTACTCAGCACGCTCTTGATCGTGACGTCACAGAGTAAAGACTTGCCGAGAGTGAGATAGTGTCGGTGGGCTTATCCGCAGCACACCGGCGCCAGCGGCGGCTCACGTGAGTTGGATTACCCGGCACTCGGCGCCCTGTGGATCTGCCAGAGCATTTATCGGAGGACGGACTCGCTGGTTTATTAATCAATCACGTCAGCGGTGTCGTCTTTGGTGTTAGGCTTATCACGCCGGGGTAGCGTCTGGGAAACCAGAGGTACGGGGTTCGATTCCAGGCGGTGTCCGTCCTTCCTGCCAGGGGGAGAGGCAGGCGACGCCATATAGCCTCAGCAGCTGAGTGCGTCGTAAAGCCCCAGTGACATGACAAGGTAGCTACGTCATCAAAACATGCACGCATTGTACTCGCGTACTCCGGCATGGAGCCACCCCCCTATCAGCCAAACGGGTGACCGGCCGACACGCGGGGCCAGGTCGAGGGTCAGGTCGCGTGACCCCGATAACCCCTCAGTGGTCAAGAGTCGGAGACTGATGGCGTACCAGCCGAGTTATTTTCAACTTGTTTTGATTACAGCATTTTAAAAGTCATGAACGTAGCAGGGGTGTATGTACCACCCGCGGGAGTTGGTCGCCAGGTTTCAGCGATGCTTGGCGCAGAGCAGCGGCCGTCCACGTCTAATCGAAGCCCTTTGACATGACAATATGCCAATAATGCAGTTGATAAATGCAGCGCCATCGTTATTGACGGTCACTCAAACTTCTCAGCGAGGTCTCAGCTACGGCAGTCGGGTCAACGGCGTAGCTCGTTACCTCCAGCTGCGCTCGAGCGGCCGGGTGAGCAGCGTAGCTCGTCACCTCCACGTGCGCCCGAGGCCGGCGGTGTCGCCATGCGCTGGCCGCTCCTGCTGCTGGCGACGGTCTTCTACGCGGCGTCGACCGTCGCCGCCGCCGACAACCGCCCCAACTTCCTGGTGCTGCTCGTCGATGATCTCGGCTACGGCGACATCGGGCCGTTCGGCAACACCAGCATCCCCACGCCGAACATCGGTTAGTCCGCAGCTGCAGGGCTGCCCCCCGGCGGGCAGATCACGTGCTGATTGCTTACCGAGCCTGGTCCATGTCACCATGCCATCGTGCCACACGATCCTCACAAGCACACACGAACGGGGCAACCATTCCCTTGCTGTGACTGACTGGTCTGTGACTGCGTCGAGACTGTGACTGTGAATGTGTCATTGAGCGTTCCATCACAAGAAGTTGCTGGTATGCGATGGTGTGGAACACACCATGGTTCCAGATAAACATGGTCCAGAACACACATGCTGACCAACTGCAGCACGGGCTTGTCTAATAGAAAACGATGGGAGTTGGCTGACTATGCTAATCAATGGCTATAAGTGTGCCAGCGGTACTGGATTTTACACTGGTGTTTTTAGACGGTACTTGGTACTTTTGTGACCAAATGCATGAAACGTGTATGGCGCTATGGGTGGTGAACCAGACCACCCTTGACAGGCAGCTGCGTGAGCAGTGGCCGCTCTGAGCCCTCTGCCAGAGTGTCGCATCAGCGATCATCGACAGTCAGAGGTCACCGAGAAAGGAAAACAGATGAGAAAGGAGTCACAGTGGCTTGCCTTTACTTCACACGCGCCCGGGTGGCCGGCTAAATACCGTTCACACGGGTGGGGGGTCAATTTGACCCGCCTGAGATCTCGGGAACTAAGAGAGCTAGAGACACCAAATTCACAGGGTGTATTCACCTGTACGTGAACCCACTTAGGTAGGTCAAAGTCTTGAGATTTTTTGGTCACGACCTTCGGGTCAAATAAGATGAAATACCAGGATGGTCTCCAAAGTGTCCCAAGAACCTAGCTAACTGTTCCTAAGCAAAGGATCACATGCTCAGTTAAAGTCAGTGACCTTGTTTGACCTTTTGAAGGTCATTATGACCAAACTCCTACGAGACTGCTCTGAGCTTTGCATTTGGATAAGCGACAAGGATTATACTAGGCACTATGTTTCTAAAAACAACATGTCAACCTGGATCATTTTAGGTCGATGACCTATTCTGACCTGTAAAAAGTCCATGGGAGATGTATAATACGGTTCCTGCTATCAATAAATTCGAAATGAGCACCAGAAACTATCCCATGCAACAAGTCCCAGAGTAATACAAGAGGCTAGTTTTGGCCTTGGCCTAAACTTTATACCTGACTTTAGGTCAACGTAATTTGCTCATTCAATATTTTTGTTGCCTAAGAAAGTATCCCAGAGATGTATGGCTTCATCTAACATTTCGTTGTTGCAACAGATTGAACGATTCTTTAGAAATTGACTTCGCTGAAACCATGGCCTGACTTTGACATGCCATAGGTCAGTGACCTTGCAAGGTACGTCTAATTTTGTGACGCCAAACGATCTGTTATTTAATTGGCTACAGCTATGCAAAATTTGGCGCGGCTGCGCCGCGCCGTTCGGAAACCATTCTGGAAAAACCTTCGGGGGTCAATTTGATTCCCACCCGAGCGCGTGTTAAAAGTGCAATGCCAGACACGCATCTTGGACATGATGTTGTGTTTGGCTGGGAATGGAGCCTAGTTCGGCTAGCAATAGCCTTTTCCATGACTAGACATGAAGGAGAGAGGCCAGTGGCGCCACAAGACTACGGTCATCTGGGAGTCCTCCACTACTGTGGTTTACCCTGCCCGAGGGACTTCCTTCGAACCATGCACTGAGAGAGAAAAAAAAACACGCCTAAAAACCCCATCTGCAGGGTCGACCAAATCGCATCCCTGCGGGATGTCGTTCTAGGGAGCGGTTTCAATGACTTTTGATTAGTATTCAAGGAGTACTTTTACACCGAAGGGATTACACCCAACTAAACTCCAGTGCAGGGTCGGCCAAATCGTACCTCTGCACGGTGCCGTTTTGGGCAATGGTGTCATATTCCTTTACAGGAGTCTTTTAATACTCTGGTGGTTATCAATTTGACCTGCTTATGGTACTCTGAGATTAAAACAAACAAACTGAGATTACGATGAAATCTGTAGATGAATCGCATTTGCTCACCTCGCATTCCCAAAATAGGTGTGATCAACAGACCGTCGCACCTGTTAGCTTGCGTTCCTTTTGATAAGACAAACACAAAATGTGGACGGATCAGGGTGCATTTTGGTCATTAAAACATTCAAACCATGGGAGATCGGTCATTTGCTGAGCCAACTATCTAGCAAACAAAACACATGGACCAGAGAGTTAAATTACAAGCCAGGTCAGGTTCGACACTTCAACTCATCTCTTCTTACTGCACCATTAGGCACTTTGCCACGCTGACCGCACCAAACTGCCCAGCATCAGCAAACCGACCACGTCGACTACAGGGCCAAACGGTCTTAGCCATAAATGAAAATTCGGCAAAACTGGCCAAACTCGACAAAAAATAACTAAAAACTCCACAAAAATTGACTATAGCGACTTGGTCACATTGACATTCGAACTGCGAGATCAGCTTGCAGTTTAACAGGTTGATCGACATCACCAGCCTCGTAAAAAAACCACAGGAGACCTTAAACACTATAGCTGAATACACGACAACCAACCTGGGTCGACCAGTCGGTACACCTCCGGAAAGTGCAAAGGTCGTGCTGTGGGTCGGCGACAGCGTCAACTGCGATCCATAACCCGCGCGTTCAGCGCGGAAAAACCCTGGCATATCAGTAGCTTCCGCTACTAAAAGAGCCTTTTCAACACATCTCGGACATGGTATCACGTTCAAACCCGGCCCAGACAGTCAGCTCCTGACTTGACAATCGTTAAAAATCAAAATGGCCTCTGGGTTGTTGATGTGAGATCCAGCAAGTGATTCCCAGTGACGTCACCGTGGGTAGTGGGAGCACCACGGATTTTGATTTCGTGGGGATGGTGGGAGCAAGGGTTTCCAGGGGCTTCCTGAACAAAATGAGCCTCTTCACAGAGAGGCCTTTCGGGTGGTGTCATATTCAAGGGGGATGGGGCAATGAGTGCATGCTCCCACTTATCGGATTGTAACAAGCTTCGCATCTAAATACATCAGTGTCGATAGTTGCAGAATTTAAAGATGGAGGCGCTCTGATCATCTAGCCAAGGCTATTGCTGTCCTAAAATACGCCTACCTGTTAAAGAAAAGAGCCTCCTGATGTATACAATGGGATGTTGCTGATTCACGAAAATGTCTTTAAATCTGGCCAAGAGGCATTGCTATCCCAAAACAGAGAATCCTGATCAAGAACTCGACCTTCTCATGCACGGAATGGCCCTTCTCTTCCAGAAATCGGGCATCCTGAATGTAGAGCGTGCCTTCTAATGCAGAACAGGGCCCCCTAGTTCGTAACAGGTGCCTCCCGAGCCGGGAAAGAGGCTTTTTAACACAATATTGGGCCTACTGATTTAGAAGATGAGTTAGCCCTTCCATAAAGGTTGCCTTGTGGTCCTGAAAACGGGTCTCCTGATGCGGGAAAGCGTCTTTTGAGCTACATTTATACTCTCTAGCTTAGTTATGGGGCATCATTGCTTCAAATTTCGGTATCTAAAAGTAGCCACGATGCCTGCAGTTTGGGGAAACAAGGTTTTCAATGGCCGATCATTCGGTGTAAAAATCATTTAGATATGGCTTGTCAGATCGCTGAACTATGGCAGGTTAAGGGTAAGCCTTGGCTGTCAGCGAAGACAATTCCTAGGAAAGCGTTCGAGGTGATGAGAAACGGAGTGTTGGACGAAATCTTTGGGGATAGTCATTTTGACGATTAAACTTAGTTTTACGACTATTCTATTCAACATCGGTCAGATATGATGGTCTGACTATTGGCAAGACGAAATTGCTTTCCAACTGAGAGATCACTTCATAAAATGTATTTTGATGTTCGATTCGATTCCTTGACCTTACGGGCGTGAACTCACGTGTTATGGATCTCATAAAGGCCAGAGGGGATTAGAAGTCTAGAATAGCCCCGTCAGACTCTTCTTGTTAGGAGCATACCTTCTAATATAATTATTGACACTTAACTAGATTCAAAATTAAAACTCGTAGGTTCTGGACAACATGACATTCTGAAGGTTAAACAGGGTTAAATCAGGTAACTGACCTGGAGCAAACACCAATGACCTTTCGTCTAGAGGAGGAACCTCGGCTTAAGGTGGTTGTATGAGGTAGTCTGACGGTGTTTCGGACATGGATCTGGAATTTGACCTTGTTCGATTGTATGTGACTCCAGCGTCGTGACCTAAGTGTCCCAGACTTTTGCACAAGTACTTTACACATTGACCTACCTATCCTGAGAATTTCATATCTACCTTTAATAATCTTTGAGATTTCAGTGTGGTCGAATTGAGCCCGCACCACCCACCCTACCCGAGTACCAGTCAATAGGCTAACCGGGCGCATGTGCTCAAAATGTCGTGGGCTTCCCCACTAACAGACCTAAGTCTAATGAAAGACATACAACCCAAGACCTAAAGCCCTCAAGTTTCTGAGCAACACTCCAGCGAATATTTGCAGGCTTTTTCGTGCAAACTTCTTCAAAACGAGCTCGGGTGGGGGTCAAATTGACCACTCAAATGTTTTCCGGAATGATTTACGAACGGCGCAGCATAGCCGCGACAAATTGTCCATAGCTTTGGACAACTGAATAGCAAATCGTTTGATATAAAAACTCTGATATGCCCTGTGCGGTCGCTGAGCTACGGCAGACCAAAATCAGGCTATGTATTCAGCGAAACCAATTTCTAGAAAATCGCTCATTTCGATGCATAAACGAAGTGCTGGACAAAGCCACACAGCCCTGACATACTTTATTAGACAACAAAACAGTTAAATGAGTAAATTATATTGACCTAGGATCAGGCAATAACGACAGACCAAGGTCAAAACCAGCCTGTTTTATTACTCAAGGGCTTGCTCTAAGGGGATTTTCTGGCGCTCAATTTATCAGGCGCTCAGGCTTTCTCGCGCTCAATTTCTAACAGAAGCTGCGCTATACATCTTTCATGGACTTTATAGCCACTACCCACTAGTACATGTTTGATCAGTACATATTTGACTGTGTCATGAAGCAAACGTTTTATGACGCAATCAGATAGTGACGCATGGAATGCACATTTATTCAAAAGACACATTTTGTTGTGTGCGGCAGTCCTTTCGGCAAGGGCGAGGGAAGTGTCTTTTCTGTCACCGACGAAAATTCCAGCCGTCTGAGCCGTCACCTGGACATAAATATTTACGAAACTGTTGCAACGTGCCTCTTAATGCAATAAACCGCAAAACGGGAAAATGGATGCCATGTGGCATAACTATCAAATATGTTTGTTTCGGGAATTAAGTTGCACTTAAAAGGTGGCTGACTGGATGCCCTTCGCTCGGGTGGGGGATCAACTTAACCGCCCTGAAGTCTCAGGAACTAAGAGAGCTAGAGACACCAAACTCTCATGGTGTACTGACCCGTACGTTATCTTACTCAGGTGAAAGTTCAAGTTTCCTGGGTTATGACCTTCGGGTCAACTAAGATCAAATAATGTCAAATTTCAGATTGGTCTTCAAAGTGCCCGAGAGCTTAAATACCTGCTCTTAGCAAAAGGTCACATACTCATTAAAGGTCAGCGACCTTTTTTGACCTTTTAAAGGTTGTGGTGACCAGAATCATAAAAGACTGCAATGAGTTTTGCATTTGAATAAGTGACAAATATCACACTAGGCAATGTTCCTGGAAATAAAATGCTTAGCTGGACCATTTTAGGTCAGTGACCTGTTGTGAACTTATAGAGGTCCATGGAACACGCATAATGCGGTTGCTGTTATCGAGGAATTTGATATGATCACCAGAAACAACCTCGTACAACAAACCCTCTGGTATTAAAACAGGCTTGCTTTGAACTTGGTCTGACCTTCATATCTGACATTGGGTCAATGGAATTCTTGTATTCAGTTATAGTGTTGCTTAAGAAAGTATCCCAGAGGTGTACGATTTCGTCTAACATTCCGTTGCTGCATTCGATTGAACAATGCCCTGGACCTCGACTTCGCTAAATTATTGGCCTGGCTTTGACCTGCCGTAGGTCAACGACCTTACAATGTATATGAGGTTTTTTGATACCAGACAATCCGCTATCTAATTATGTACAGCTATGCAAATCGTGGCGCGGCTACACCGCGCCGTTCGGGAATCCTGCCGGACAAACCTTTGTCGGCTCAAATTGACCCCTATCCGTACACGTATCAAGCATTATTTGCTGTCTTTCAAACACTGAATAGTGTTTGAGACTTAAATAATATAATCATCAGATAAAGACATACTTAAGATAAGCAGCCGTGATGCGTTAAGTTTTCTATTCAGTGAAGGAGAGGCATGGTTTTGCCTGTCCTTGAATACAGTTTCCTATGTTCGGCTATCGTTTTTCAAGCATTGCTTTTAATCAATAGTAATATCAAGAATTCAGCCCCCAAGCCAATTTTAAGAAAGTACACCCCTGCTCTCAACTGTAAAAAGAAAGTGCTTCAAATCTGTGTAGAAAACTGTTTCGAGAGCATTTCGGAGGCAGCCGCAGATATTTATTTCTCGACTCCCCCCCCCCCCCTCCCTTCATCTCTCAGCCCTACGCATTTTGCAAAACTACATCCCTGTAGCCCTGAATTTACCGATACAATGCTTCCACAAGCACCTGACACAGCAATATCACTTTTGGTTTCGTGACGTCATCGTACAATCAGCTGGAAGCGTAAGTGATCTTCACTATCTTCGCACGGTCGTTCCTGGTGCCGAACTGACACTTCCTAACATGATCTCAATCGTTTAGAGCAAAACCCATACAAAATTGGTACAAACAGATACAAACAAGATATTTTAAACACGTCCAGCGCCTTCATCTAGCTTTATACGTAACATGATGACAGATCAGTACGTCAAGTCAATGGTGCGACGGGCAGTGTGACAGGCCTTCACCAGTGATGCTCAGCCTCTTACCTCAAAGCCGCGGTTCCATTCAGTGACAGTGAGCCCCGAATGAATATTTGGCATGCGTCGCTCCAGCGTCCTCCGTTTACCTCTGAAGCTAGCGCTCATGCATCCACAAACAACAATCCCCCTAGATCGGAAGGGCTTTTTAACTCTATTACATGAAAAAGCTGACGCTTAACTGCGTTCTTCTGGCCATTCCGCTGATCATGGCATGAACAGAACCAACAACAGCCCAGTCTTGCGCTGAGCCCTATGAATTACGACTCGGCGAGTGTTCGAGCCCATCTGTCTCACATGGCACGACGCTTTAAAACGCTGCGTAGCAAACTGGTACTGGTACTTCGTCGCAAGATGCTGCGGCCAGCCAGAATCCTTACGATTAGCAATAAGCCCAGTTATTTGGTATTTTATACTGTTTAGTATGTGAAGTGAGTCTTCGCTGAACAATCTGTGAAAAAGCACTGATCTGAGGGACATTGGAAAACTACTGTGTCATCACCGATCTGTGACGTCGGCACTGATATAGTGTCAGTTGTAATTATTTTGGCACTTGATAAAAACCATCCCGTTTAAAGTTACTTTGTTTTCCAGCATACCATGGCTCAACTTGCTCATACAGCGAAAAGTCAACGCTTGAACAAGTTTTCTACACATGCTTACGCTACAAGCGTTAACACGCGCTCGGTTTGTGAGGTGTCAAATTGACCCCCAAAAGCTTTTCCAGAATGGTTTCCGAAAAGCGCGGCGTAGCCACGCCAAATTTTGCAGAGCTGTAGAAAATTGAATAGCAAATCGTTTGATGTAAAAATTTAGATTTACCATGTAAGATAGCTGACCTATGGCAGGTCAAAGTCAGGCCAGGGTTTCAGCGGTCAATTTCTAGGGAATCGTTCAATCTGATACAACAACGAAATGTTAGACAAAGCCACACATCTCTGAGATGCTTTCTTAGGAAACAGAACAGTTAAATGAGCAACTTACGTTGGCCTAAGGCCAAGTATGAACGTCAGACCAATACCAAAACCATCCTGTTTTATTACTCTAGGGCTTCCTGTACCGGATAGTTTTCGGTGCTCATGTCGAATTTATTGATGGCAGTAACAACATTTTACATCTTCCATAGACTTCTTGTAGGTCAGAATAGGTCATTGATCTAAAAGGGTCCAGGTCAACATTTTGTTTTCAGGAACATACTGCCTAGCGTAATGTTTGCATCTTATTCAAACACAAAACTCAAAGAAGTATTGTAGGATTTTGCTCACCATGACCTTCAAAAGGTCAAACAAGGTCACTAGCTTTAAATGAGCTCGGTGACATTTTGCTTAGAAACATTTATCTAGGTTCTGGTGCACTTTGAAGACCAGCCTAGAACTTGACCTTGTTTGACCTTACTTGACCCAAAGGTCATGACCTAGGAACCTCAAATTTTGACCTCAGTGAGTTCACGTACAGGTCAATACACCTTGGGAATTAAGTGTCTCTAGCTCTCTTAGCTCCCGAGATCTTACGGGGGGAGTTCAAAAATTGACCCCCACTACTCGAGCGAAGGGTATCCAGCCGGTCACCCGGGCGTGTGTTAACGGGCACAGATCATTACTGAGCTTTGATTTTCGCCTAGCGGGCATAGTAAGTTGTAATATGGTCTAGTCTGTTGAAATTTGTTTCCATTCTCGCAGTTTTATCACCAATTAGTTCGCAAAAGTGTCAGCTCTTGTCACCGATCATGCTCGGCGAATCAGAAGCTTTTTAAACCCCTAGCTTTCCACTTGAAATTTTACCAATAGTTAGAAGTGACCTTGTTTCTTCATAATTGATGCTTGCCACAATATCTTCAAATATGGAGCTTTCCCTTCAGGGGGTTTCGGAATGACGCAAATAAGTGCCGTTAGGGATATGCTGACTTTTGAACAGTGTCACGTTTTCCATGAATCCATTGTGACCCTTGTGCAGAGTCATGCTCTCCAGCATGGAAATTCCAGCATAGGACTCCAACATGCAAACTTTTGGGGTTATAAAAGCAACCAAATATGTGTCTTTTTAACGGTCAAAAAGTTAATCTCTAAAGATTTTGGGGTCAAGGCGATTTGACGACCTCTTTTTAGAGAAAACACCGATTGAGGAATAAAACAGACTGTTGTGATGCGCCGTCAAGTTGTGTTTTACGTTATAATTAACTCACCTGCTTAATAAATGAGCTCGTCATGTTCTGAAATAACTCAACTGCTCTTACTGTTAAAACACTACAGACGTTTTACTTCATCTCTTCAAAACTGCTTTATTTCCTTCTTTAAAAAATACACTGTCGCGCGGGCAACGCTCGTGCACAACGTACAACAAGGTCCTCCTCAACACGGACAAAAGACTACTCAAATATGCAGTTCCTAAAATCGTTTTTACGCTTTTCAGAGGATTTTAACTCTGGAAAACTCCCTGGACAGTATTTGTTTCAGGATGTGTTTTCGCTTGGTCGAGCTTCCACGAAAAAGACCATTAAACCCGTCTATTGCGGATGCGGGTAGCTTGCCGCGGAGATGGTTGATGCCATTTAAAATTTAACTGTGAATGAGGAAAGCATGACGGGCTTTTGAACACGGGCATCGAGAATCTTCAAACATCACAATGAACTACGTACATATAGATCAGGCTGTCCAGGCCAACGTGGCAGCCAGCAGCCAGTGTGGCCTGGTGGCGCAGACATGCACTGACGAATAGACACAATTTGTTTCGCCTGGTGCGAGGCCGTGTGTCTAAGCCCTGTGTCCAGCCCAGCGCCTCAGCGGCTCCGCTAACATTATTGACAGGCGGTATAAGGGGCTTACAATAAGTCATGTCTCGGAGCTGTGATGGTACATACCACGACATCTTGCGATAAGCCCGCGAAGAGCCTGTCGTTAGTTCGTGTCATCATACAGGATGCAGGGACTAATGGGCTCTAAGCTCTGTGGAAGTGAGCGTGGCCCCGCGGATCAGTACTGTTGCTGCCGTTGTGCTTTTGATCCCAGGATGCAAGGCAAACTCAGTGAAATGCGTCCAGTGTGGGATCTTCTGAATGTCAATCACCCGACATCCGAAGGTCATCACTAAGGCTTACTCTATCGAAGTAAAACGTCGGTTGTTTCATGTGCTCCCCGTCAGGCGGCGTCGCTGTCGATAGATTCCGTCGGCGGTTGTCAAAGCACCTCTTCAGTGATCGAGGCCGGTGGCATGACTCTATCAGCGGTTGTCGGATCAACTCGATCGGCTGTCTGGGCCGATAGCATGGCAAACAGTCGCGGATGGCTGAGAGCAAACATGCCGTGCAGCATGTCCGAGTACCGAACCAGTCTGAGTTGTGTTCCGGTGTTTAAGTTTGTCGCCGGCAACGTTGACCGGTTCGATAGTCCCCTCTCGTACGCCGCGAGACAGGGGTAAGACTTTACACTGTACCAGTTCGTGGTGCGAGGAGGAAGCTTCCACTGAATACCTAGGCATTTGCTAGGTTAGTGCGATGGACATCCATCCCCGAATTCATTGGTGCTCACGCTGTGCAGCGAATGTACGTGATACGTATGACGATGTGTGATCCGCATGGCGTGATACCAACGAACAGGAAACTGGCGTGTCATCGTACGAGGAGAGGGAAGTCATGGGCTACACCAATCAAAGAAGCGAGGTCACCTTCTGATCTCGGAGCTTGGCCGAGATAAGACTACGTTATTCGACGCTAAGAATTTCGTTGCAAGTGCAACTGGCACGCTAGTTGGCCTGTTCCTCGCCGACAACGCATCTCCATTGAAGTCAGACTCTTCAGTGACTTCAAAACACACACTGCAAAGTTGCTGAGAGTGTTGTGTTACCATATCGGAGGGTTCTGCTGAAAGAATATTGCAATTCGTGGGCCCTCTTATTGATCCTGTTGCAAATCACACTTCACTGGATGTGTGCGACTTCTTTAAGATTTCTTAACGCAAGGAGCTCGGATTTCGTTTGTTCGTCACTATGGCTCGCCTTTCCCACACACAATGAATGAAAGAATGAATGAATGTCTGACGGCTGTCGGACGCCGACAACATGCCACTCACGCGCGTTTTGTCGTTTTACTTGAAATACTGGCGACCGGCGATTAGTCATTTGTTCGTGTATGAAGGAAACGGAGCACATAATAACAGATATATGGGTGATAAGTAAAGACAAGAGATCGGTGCGCGCCGTGATGTAAATCTCGTCACGGCTCTGGCCACAGTTTCAAGGACAGTGTTTTGTACCTAGCACCGTTTTTACAAATGTCCATATTTTCGGCTTGCCCGACGGCTATCAGCACAACCGTGCGTCGCACAAGTTCGTGTTGTACGCATTAATGGGTGATGGTACGTCGGTCGGGGTTTTGAAACTGGATTAGCTCTGGCAGCTGAAATGCGGTATAAAACGTGACAAAACGTTAAACGCGGTACGCCCATTTTGAACGCTGCCGTGCACTTGACACATGACACGTGGGACCGAGGGTCTGGCAGCAAACTAGTGTCGCTGGTCACATTTTCGGCCGGCCTGGGCAAAACCAATGGGCTTAAAACGACCGTTCCGGCACGCGCCAGGCCCGATCCTCGGGCCGCAGCGGCTCGCGAGTCACCTGTGGAAAACAGCCACGTGCGCCTGCTCGTCGTGTCGAAAATGCATCATCCAGCGACCCGCCGTTCGGCCCGTGGACGACGCACCGCAAAACTGGCTGGGCAGACAGACAGGCACACACACCCTCGAAGTAAATAGTATTTGGACAAGTGTGGCTCTCCCCCTTCGCTAGGCGACTGTTGGTATGATATTGAGGCGTGCCGACTGTTATTATGACTCTTCCTACGCAGCCAGTTCAGTTCTGCATCTCATCACGTACTGTGCCAAGAAATAGGGAGAAGCAAATCCGCCTTCGCAAAGCAGATACCACTTTGCGATTTAACCGATAACAAATGTGAATGAATGCCATGGCAACACTTAACATAGTCCATAAGGTGCGATTTAGTTAAAACCTGGAGCAAACATCCCAACAGCATAATAAAGCTGAGCACCTTATTTTCATTCGACCGAGCCCATAAACCATCGAAAGCCGCCTTCACCATGTATCAGACATTTGCCGCTTTGGCTGAAATAAAGCAGTGAGACTGGCCACCCGCCCAGCCCCGCTCGTGCCCTTGTGGTGGACGCGAGTTAACCTGATGCCAGTTAACCGCAGGCCATGGGTGTCACCTGTATGTCTCATAATGGCACATCAGAGTGAGCTCTTTGAACAAAAATTAAAGCTCCCCATTCCCCCAAAATAATGAAAAATGTACATCTTACTGCTATATTCTAACAACTTTGCTTAGATTAGTCAAGAAATATTACTATGGTGATAAATTCATTGAACACTCTGGTAACTCCAAGGAAACATGGAAAACGTTACAAACTCTTATGAACCCAATGCGAAAAAAACGATGCCCTTCTAGCTGGGATCGGGGAAGCAAATGATGAAGCAGTCACAGATGATCAGGATATAGCAAAGTCGTCGAATTGTTCTTTTCACTGCGATTGAAAGAAAGTTAAAAGCCAAAATTTCCAAAGGGCCATTTCATCCCCTTCAGGTAATCCTAAATTTGGAAAATGAAATAGATCTATCACCTGCTGGTTAAGCCAAATTGTTTCCTGAAATAAATGAATTAAACAATGTCAAAGCTTGAGTGGATAATATAAATGCAAAACATTCACATATAGTAAAATTTAAAAGTGCTGGGGTAATACTCCAATCAACCATTCAAATCTACAACTGTTGTTTCTCATTGAGGATACTTCTGGACATTAAAAAAAACCGTGACCGACACGACCTTTAAGAGCGAGGGCTTACGATTTGTATGTAATTATAGACTTTTAAGTGTTTTGTTACCTATGTCCAAAATTTTTAAGCAACTGGTTTATCATAGACTTGTCTTTCGTTTAAACCAAAATCACCTTATTCATCAAGATCAGTTTGGATTTTAGAAAAGCAAAAGCATTTTCATGTGATTCTTTTTCTTTTGGATACCCTGAGTAAGGCCTTTGAAAACGGTGAACATGTGCTAGATTGGTATTTACCTTTGTAAAGCTTAGGATACTGTTAACAGAAGCCTCTACTCCGTGAACTTTATGGATTTGCTTTTGGACGAAAATCTCATGAAATCGGACATCCTATTAGTATGGCAGCACTTAACGTGTGCAAATCAATAATATTCTAACGTCATTCAAAAACGTAAAAATGGTGACCCCCATGGATCATCTTTAGGTTCACTTGTTTTCATTATGTATATCAATCACTTGCCCCAATTCAACAGTAACATGATTTTCCTTTCTTCCATTAAAGACGATGCAAAGATTTTCAAGAAAGAAGTGTGGTTGTGCTAAAAAGGTAATGGCAATGCTCTGTTGCTTTCATTAACCTCCTGCTTTAAGGTCAATATTTTTAACTCAATGTATCAAAGCATTTGCACGACATTAACGACCCTCTCATCTCACTTTCAAATAGATGTACATCTCAACAATTGTTTGTTGTAATAAAAAATCAATCAAACACCTATATGTAAAATATACTTAAAAAAACATTCCGTAGTGAGTTTATTGGAATGTCTCTTAAATTTACATCTCACATCAATCACGTTGCAAGCATACCAAATGGAAATATTGGGGTCATTAGTAAAATGAGGTACTTTATCGATAAAAAACAACGCTTAATTATGCTTCTCAACTAGACAGGTTAGTAAGTTTGCAAAATGGGCTGTTCGTTTGATAGGAAATATGTACTTTCTATAAAGCTGAAAGCCAATCTAAGTTAGTTGTGATGCATAAATGTCTACCTTCGTAGCGTCCTGCATCATGTGGTTCAAAACATAATTTCTACGAATCAAAATAAACTTACATGAGGCGATTCAAACCTATACGCATTCATTCGCACGCATAAGTCTGACGCACTTCACGCACTCACTTCACGGATCCATACACAACTCATAAGTTTGGGTGATTTCCATCATATACGATTACAACCATAATATTACGATTTCATATTTCCTAACCATCACCGATATCCCTGGATCAAAAACCATCATTAAGAACTTCACCCACGTTTTGTCAAAGCATGACAAGGTAACCGACACATTTACTTAGCCCTGTTCATGTTTTATAATCACGTTCTGATTCTCTCATGTTCATACACTTCTACGCAAATTCATGACACTGGCCCCGGGAATTGTGCGCTGATATGTTCGCTTATATTTCGGCAGCATGCGTTTATCGAAACGAATAGCAGAAGACAATATTTTAATAGATTTTAAAAGATTTTTGGAATCGATATTCAACATACATTTTTAGCTAGGGGTGTTTTTGATATACTTTTCGATAATGGCAAGTTGCCGAAATATCAACGTATCTTTATCTCTTTTCTGCTGTTTTTTTCCGAGGAAAAAGACTATCACTCCTGCCAGCACCAAACATCACTGTATGGTGGTCCGGCTCAAAACCCAGCATGAAAATGATCAGATAATTACCCCTCCGACTTGTCTGAGTGAAAACCTTTAATAACATTCTGAATAATTGCTAGAAATGTATTGGCGGTTCTTGGGTTGACATTAGCTGACTTTGACTATGACCACTGTAATCCTTCTCATGTACGATTTGTCCTTGTCTGTTACAAAACACGAATCCTGCCGAGTCTGCACCACCTGTTCGCCTGCTTCTGTTTGTTTGCTCCTTATTTCTAACGGGTCGCCGTGACTTGATTTTATATCTTCTGGTGTTTCCGCACGGTTCATTGCGCCGCTCGGAAAGAAGAAGGGACACTTCTGGTAACCTAACCTTGAGTAATGGTATATAATAAAAAAGGAAAAAAGGGCATGTGCCTCTGCACATCGCAACCATGCGTTTCTCTCGTAATGAATCTCCCAGGTCATGGATGCATGCACAGCTCCATCCAGTCTTCACATTCGACCAGCCTATCTACTTAAGGGTCATCTTCACACTACCACCGTCTGCTAAAATAGTCGAGAGAATTGCTAATACGCGCCCGGGTGGCCGGCTGAATGCCCTTCGCTCGGGTGGAGATCAATTTGACTCTCTGAGACCTCAAAAAGCAAGATGGTTAGAGACACCAAATTAACAAGACAGATTGGCCTGAACTTAAATCCACTTATGTTAAAATCTGAATCTTCTGGGCATACCCTTGGGGAAAAACAAGGCCAAACAAGATCAAACTTCATATTGGTGTCCAAGAGTCCCCAGAACTCCTAGCCCAACCAACATGAAGCTAGATACCTGTTATATGCAAATGTAAATGAGTTCAGTGGCGTCTTTTGACTTTCATAAGATCAAGATTACCAAATGCCTACGAGATTGTTCCTATGTTTCCATTGGAATAAGCGTCAGGGATTACGGGAGGCAGTATATTCCTTTGACCTCGTTCTGATCTATTTTCATCTTTGAGTCTAGGTCAATGGATTTATTTGTAATTCTAGATTCAATTGACTTAATGTCTAATATACTATCTCAGATATGTACGGCTTCGTCCAACACTCCGTTGTTGGATCACGTTGAGCGATTGGCTAGAAATACCCTTTGCTGACAGCGATAGTCTGAGCGACCTTACACAGTGCGTCTGATGTTTTATCTTAAAACATCCGCTATTGAATTTTCGACAGCTGTGCAAAGTTTGGCGCGGCTGCACTGCGCTGTTCAGAAATAATTCTGAAAATGTTTGAGGAGGGTGAGTAGATGGGCAATTTGATCACCCAGTGGGGTGCGTGTTAAGCATCACGTTTGTGGGTTCCTGTTCTTAAACGATCTTCCCATCCCCAATCAGCACTATTTCAGGCCAAATCATATTGCTATAACCGTTATCGTCTGCACGTTTTAGGTCAAACGGTGTAAAGCATTGACGAGGTAGAGCAACTCTACGTTGCCTTATGAACTTAGGGAAATTATTCGTCGTAATATACCACGTAATTCTTCTCAGAAAAGCATAATTTTGTTGTATCGGCTACACGGTTTCAAAGCTACTTGCTATCTTGCTACCTTGTCGGCCACTTCAACGTGCAACCAATTTCGACACGACGAGCTGACTTTCCTTTGCTTTCCAAAGACCTTAGCTTCCATGCACGTTTGCATTTGTCCTTGAGCACACCAGTAGCATCGAGGTGTTCACGTCTGGCTTGCAACAATCGCCGTGCCTCTTTCCGGCTCGCATTGTTGATTCTGCCCAACGCTGATTGATGCGCAGACCGGCTGGCTGCCGAGGGTGCCGTGCTGAAGCAGAGTCTCTCGGCGGCCGCCATCTGCACGCCGAGCCGTGCCGCCCTGCTCACCGGCCGACTTCCCATCAGGTCAGCGACCCTTGACGGGGCTCAGGGCGGGCCTCGGCGACGCCCACCGCCCCCTCGCAGGGACCAGTGCGGAGACCAAGACCCCACTTTTACGGGCATCTATGCTGGCAATTGGCTTCATCCGTCCGCTTACAAATTGCCTGAAAATGATAAAGTAACATGGGTTACAAAATATTACCTTGCTGACGTCACAGAAACTTTTGAAATAAGCCCCATATTAGCTAACAAATATTGTATTTTGATACCTAATTGTTCCGTTACTTTCGCAACGCATTTTACCAGCCTGGCTATACCGTGGTGACCCTGCACGGCGTTTGCCACGACAGGGCGAGTGAAATGCTGGTGATGGTGCCCGAGGTCTGATGCCCATTGGTGCCGTGCCCGATATCTGAATTGGTGGCATACCCGAGATCTGAACCTCATTGGTGCCGTACCCGAGACCAGAAGCCCTTTGGTGCCCTTCTCGAGATCTGACGCGCGTTGGTGCCGTACCCGAGACTAGAAGCCCGTTGGTGCCGTACTCGAGACCAGAAGCCCGTTGGTGCCCTACTCGAGATCTGACGCGCGTTGGTGCCGTACCCGAGACCAGAAGCTCGTTGGTGCCGTATTCGAGACCTAAAGCTCGTTGGCACCACACCCGAGATCTAACAGCTGAGCATTGCACGAGGGCCGTTGCAGCGAGGATCGGGCCGCGACTCAAGAGGTTCTCATGATGACCGTGTTCTACTCCGCAGGTATGGGCTGGCGCCCCAGGCGGACGAATGGGACGTTATCCTGCTAGCGGCGTCCAAGTCGGGGCTGCTGCCCAACGAAACCACATTGCCTAAGGTCAGATGTGCTCCTTATCCACCCTGATTCGATATCGTGTTGCGCAAAGGCCTTGCTTCCCCCACCTTCTGCCTGGGCCTTCCTCACTGACGCTCTCCCAAGTGACCTCACCGCCGCCCACAGCTGTCACGCGGTCACGTTTCCCAGCGAACTGACGCCGGGACATCTCTTGCCGCAGGTGCTCGGTCGTCACGGCTACACCAGCTCGCTCGTCGGCAAGTGGCACCTGGGCATCAGCTGCCAACGCTATGGAGATCACTGCCACCACCCGCTGACGCACGGCTTCGACTCCTTCTACGGCATCCCCATGACCAACCTGAAGGACTTTGGCGACGACGGCGAGATGCTTTACGCCTCCGCCTACCCCAACACCTTCCCCATCTGCTACGCGCTGATGGCCGGTGGAGTGATGTCGGCACTCTTCTTCCGTCGCCGCTCACGGCTGCTCCTCGCGCTCTCGCTGGCGCTGGCCGGTGCTGCACTGCTCACGGCACTCTTCTTCGCCAACTGGAAGATCCTGAGTTCACTCATCATGCGGGACGAGCAGGTGGTCGAGCAGCCGATGCGGCTCAAGGGCCTAGCACAGCGCTTCGTGGCCGAGTCGGAGGAGCGGCTGGCGGCGCATGCGCGCGCCGGCCGTCCCTTCTTTCACATGCACTCGTTCTGCAAGATGCACACGGCACTGGCAGTGGCGGACGAGTTCCAGGGTAAGTCACGACACGGCCTGTACGGCGACAGCGTGTTGGAGCTTGACTGGGCGGTCGGGCGGATCCTGCACACGCTACGGCGCCTCGGCCTCGACCGAAACACGTTCGTCTACTTCACCTCCGACAACGGCGGCCACACGGAGGAGCGTGGCATCAACGGTGACGTCCAGGGCGGCTTCAATGGCCCTCTCAAGGGTGGCAAGGGTATGGGCGGCATGGAGGGTGGCATACGCATGCCGACAATGGTGCGCTACCCGCCGCGCGTGCCAGCCGGATCGGTGGTTGACTTGCCGGTCTCCAGCATGGATCTGCTGCCCACGGCTTTGCGGCTGGCCGGTCTGGACGTGTCGAAGGAGCTGCCGAACCGAGAGATTGACGGCCGAGACATGCTGCCGCTGCTGTCGGGTGCCGCGCACGTCTCCCCCCACCGCTTCCTCTTCCACTACTGCAAGGCGACGATCCACTCGGCGCGCTGGATGGAGGACGCGGCGCACACATGGAAGGTGCACTTCTACTGGCCGCCGTGGATTCCTGGCACTCAGCGCTGTCCATACATCTGCCAGTGCCACCATTCGCTGGTGCTGCCGCAGCCGGCCGTCTACAACATCCAGCAGGACATCAGCGAGGAAAGGCCGCTCTCGCCCGACACGGCGCAGTACCAGCGCGTGCTGCAGACCATGCGGAACGCCGTGGAGCAGCACCAGGCCGGCCTAGAAGGGGTGCCAAGCCAGATGACCTGGTGGGACCACATGTGGCGGCCGCAGCTGCAAGCATGCTGTCAGCCACCATTCTGTCGCTGCGCCGACCCCAAGTATCCGTGAACACGATGCTGTTCACTACGAAGTCTGTTTGCCGGAGTACACTCCGTTTGTCGGATCTTTGTGCCTGCGATGATCATGGCTCCCAACCTTTTTCAGCCTATTTCCGTGAAGGCCCATCTCGACTCTGGCGCCACCTGCATTTGCAGAATCCCGGGCACAAGACGAGTAATTTGTTGGTGATCAATCGCTGGGAGTGAGACGCAACTCTAATGTCACCCTGGAACATTCCCCGGCATTTCTAACGTAAGCCTGTGTTTTAACTTGTAACGCAGTCAACCCCGATGTTCTACATCGTTGTTCTCACTACAATGATGCAGTGCAATGACCTCAGTACAAATCAGTACAGTCTTGGGACGATACAGATTCCGCTGCGGACTGCACACTCAGTCAACGCCGCAACTATGCAGACTTGCGCGCAGCGTGGCAATGAACTTCACATCCGTGACAGGACGCTGAGAACAGTGCAGGGCTTCGTGAATAAATCTGCTTGACCTGTTATTATGCTTGGTGTTGTGGATTTACATGGGAAAACGTGTTGTGAGAGAGTAGAAATCATCTGCTCATCTCGGCAAGTATCTCAAAAAATATCAAAATGAAGCATAAAGGATTTTACAGAGTTTCAAATGAATGTACAAGATATCACCAAACTCCAGCAATTAGCATCAAGGAAACATCTCTGGCATTCTGAGCTACAGGACTTAGCCCGACAGTCGTTTCAAGATGTAGTCATGAGACCATAACGCAGTCACAACTTGATATTAAACGGTACTTCAAAACTCATTTTCCCAGGATACAAAATAAGTTTGAGGCCAGCTAGAAAAAGTAAGAGCGGTAGTCTTAAAGGCCATAAAACACTAATAATTTGAACATTGCATGATCCAGCGATTTCGGCGGCAAGTTCCCTGAGATGTCGTGACAGAAACATTAACCCGATAAGACACACGCAGAATCCGTTCACTTTCATACAAAAATGCAAATGCAATTCAAAGTTATGCTTTGCTGCGTGCGAAGTCACACAGCAAGCCTTTTTCTCTTCCAACGTGCATCTACGCGCTGTGATAAGAGTGCCGCGCGAAGGCGTCATCCAGAGCGTCCTATATTAGGTTTAGTGGCGGCGTTCGATCGCCTGTTTCACAGCTGGTAGCTCGTCTTCATCGCGGGCTCCGTCGATGAGCTCCTGTATCAGCTTGATGGCTCGTTCCACGACGCTGCGATAACGGCCGGGGGGACGGCCCGTGCCACCCTCGGGATATGGTGAAGGCCAGGGATGTCAACTTTTAAGCCCATTAAAACCAAGGTTTATAGATAGATACATCGACTATTGTGTTGGGGTATGGACGCACGGACAGCGTGCCCGTAAAGGGTGTTTGCAGTTCATGAACAACCAGCATTCAAATCTAGCTTTTACGATTGAGAATACAAGGGGCGAAAAGTGGGTCCCCTATTTGGATACGCCATTGAGAGTGGAAAGAATGAATATCCGCACAACATTAGAAGCGGAGCTTTTTACCGAGCCCACCAACTCTGGTATAACTCTGCACTGCAAATCTGGGTTTCCAACTTCCACTAACCACAACATAATTAGTAACAAGCTCAATTAGTAACAAGCTCCAAAGGGCTCTAAACAGCTCAACAAATAGTGAAAAGGAAGGACAGAGCATAAACAAAACATAGACTTTGCTGTTGTGCAGTATATATTCTCAGCAACTTTAAGGTAGAATATTGGAGAAGCAAAAATTTTTAGAGCGCGTGGGAGATGGGTGGTAGGAGGCCGAACACGTCCTATCGGAAGACGGATTCTTAACGCTACCTTATATATATATATATATATATATATATATATATATATGAGCATTTGCTTTTGGAAAATAATGCGTATTGTAAAAGAATTAAACCTCCGCGTACGCGTAGCTTGAAAGGACGACAATAAGCTAAAAATGTCTAGTGAAATCTTCCATCTCGAACCCTAAGTGCCCGGATGGCAACAGGTGTCATTTATACAGTTCTGGGTTTATAGGGTTCGCACGCAAAAAAGTGGCTTACGAAATATAGTGTTGGCTGCGTGAAAAACATGGAAGGAACGTAGACTTTGCCGAGGAGTCCATGCACCCTATTCGTTTGAGGTATAATGAACACCTGCGAGACGCGAAAAACAAAACAGGGAATGCCCCTGTCGGTGAGCAATTTTTCGCTAAACACGTTCGGGCTGAAATCGAGGGAGGTATGGACCATATGCCCCTTGTAGAGCTCAAAGTCATCTACAGAGCACAGGACCACCCCGAAGGGAAAATAAGTCAATTTGTTCTTATAAATATCGGCGACCAAATCTTATCATACAGGGCTCATCATGGCCGATTATGCGAACGTAATATGTGCCTTTATGTGTGAGGCGTGCTAGCTTAAAATCGTAAACATGTGTAAGTGATGCTTGACGCGTGATGTGAGATGCCTGCTCAATTGAAATCGATTACATGCATAAATGATGCGCGATGTGTGATGCCTGTTTCCTTCAGCTCACTTGCCTGTTTGAATGAAGCGTGATGCGTGATGCCTATTTGCTTGAATTCGTTTGCATGTACACGTATGGTCGCGTATTGTAATTCTGAGATAGGTACTGCACCGTGGTAACGGCTGGCAATCGCTCTTTGTTTAATCCCCTGAATGCTGGTGTCCTGTAAAATCTGCGACTTGCAGTAAAAAAACCCTGAAATATCGAGTTGTATCGTCGGCAGGCGATTTTGAGTTCGCTTCTACTATTGTTTCGAAAAATGCATGTTGCCGAGATATCAACTCAACATATCTCCATTCTTTTGGTTTTCTTTGAGGAATAATGCCATTGCTACTGCCTCAATAATCATTTTGTGGTTGTGGAGACCAAGTAACCCTGCTGCATCCTCAATGGCGACGCCACTACGCAGAAAGATCAAAGTGGATAGTCTTGGTGTGGTTTCAACTTTTATCAACGTTTTCTGTAGCATTCCAGCTAAAAACTTTCGGTGGGCCCGTGCCAACACTTGGAGGGGGTTCAGCTCATCATTGGAGGGGCCAGCGCCCCCCCCCCCCCAAAAGAGCGCAAATCGACACCCTTGCTGGAGGTGATGCTGTGGTCTAACAGTGTAGTGTTGCTCGCTACGGATGGCTGTGTTATGTGTATGGGAAGCCAGAGGTGCGAGGTTCGATCGCCCGCGGTGCCGGTCCTTCCTGCCAGGGTGGGAGGCAGGCGACGCCATATAACCTCAGCGGCGGAGTGCGTCGTAAAGCCTCAATTATGATAACGGTGGTTACATTACATTCCAGATCATCTGGGGGGGGGGGGGGGGGGCGTATGACGTTGTGCATCTGCATCGATGCATGCCCATCAGGGACCTAAAGGTTTTCCTTCTATCCATGCGGGTTGAAATCACGACTACTATGTTCAATTACAGTGCCAGGAAAGAGATAACGGTTGTTCTGCAACATGCCACTGTTGCAACCAAATTTGATTCCATTCCTCGCAAACTCGAGGACGTTCAGTTTCCTTCCGATGTAAAAATGCACACATCCGTTTTTTTCAAATGCTGCATCGCTTCAGTCGTGAAACGAGAGCTTATGACGTCTGTTGCCATCTCTGTTATGGGCTTCACGATACTTCCTGTATATCTTATGAGACTGGATATACGTGTCCCCAAGGGCACATAAAGGAACTTCTGGAGATCGTTATAACCCTTGTCTCTCACACATGGCTCGGGGATGCCATGTCACCCTCATCTGCAGCCCGCTCGAGGTTCGCCATCCCTGTATAGGGATGAACCATCCCTGATGTTGGTTCTAAAGTCGATTGTCAGATGTTTGTAACTTCTGGTTGACCGTTGAGTTGACCGATGTGGTCCAGGCCCATTTCCGTTATAGGTGGCGCCAACGGGTAAACTTGTCACAGCGTCTACTAAGGGTAACGGACAAACGTACGTATAGCAAGATTATGCATGACCATTGTTCATAGGCTTAAGTACGCATGCCTAATATTCGGCAGGATAATGTACGCATGCCTAATGGTCGTCAGGATAAAGTACGCATGTCTAATGTTCGTCAGGATAAAGTACGCATGTCAAATGTTCGTCAGGATAAAGTACGTATGCCTTATGTTCGTCAGGACAAATTAGGTATTCTAATGTTTGTGAGGATAAAATGTTTAGGGTATAAAGTTCCTAACGGCAAAAGCTCACCATGAAAAAATTACGCATGAGTGGGGGTGAAAAAGTGTCTTTTCTGTCAACAGAGACATTTGGAGCCATCTAAGCCGTCACCTAGCGCCAAATTTACCGGAAAACGTTGCAATACAACTCTAAATGCGATAAACCACAAAACAAAGGCACATGAAATGCCGATGCAACATAACCATTAAACATCTTTGTTTCGGAAAATCATTTCATTTAAGCTTATGTATCAGTTTCTGGCCATCAGACACTGGGTGATGGTTGGGACTAAAGTGGGAAAATCATCACATGAAGGTATAGTTAACATAACCAGCCCAGATGCGTGTAGTTTGTAGTGTAGCATAGTAGTTGATGGGTATGAAATTAAGCCTTGTTATCATGGATGCAGTTTTCTAGTAATTTGTAATCACAATTCCTTACTCACCATCATTTTTTAGAGTTCAACTCCAAAATAAATTTTTAGACCCTACGCCCCTGCTCTTAGCTTTGAAAAGAAAGTGCGTCAAATCTGGGAGAGAGCTGTTTAAAGCGCATTTCGGAGGCAGGCTGAATCATTTTTCTACTTGCGCCACCCCCCCCCCCCCCCCTCCCCTCGTCCCTCACCCCTACGTACTTCGCGAAACTGCATCCTTGTACCCCTACATTTATCGATAACATGGGTCTAAAAACATATGAAAACAGTATCACTTTTTGTTTTGTGACGTCATCAACAAACAGCTGGAAACGCTGGCGACGTTTACGATCTGCGCTCAATAATTACCGACGCAAAACTTGCACTTCCGTACACGGTCCCAATGCACTGAACTTAGTACGAATCGTATGCACTTCTGGTGCTACCAGACGCACAAGCCAGTTGTGAACACCCCTGTTGCTTTCTGTGAGCACTTTATAAATAAAATGGCCATCAAAAGTATGTTACCTCATGCCTGTCCGCTGGTCAGAACGTTAAGCCTGAAGTGCGACCGGCAGTGTGAGAGGCCTGCACCAGCGATGCTCGGCAATGGGCATCTTACCTCAAATCCGCTGTTCCTCTCAGCAGCAGGAACCCCTAGACGAGTCCTTGACATGCCTCGCTCCATTGTCCTCCGTTGACCCCTGAAGCCGCAATTCGGGTATCCACAAAAAAGCAAGCCTCCTAGATCGGCATGTCTTTTTAACGCTATTGCCATGGACGTCCTCCACGGCAGATCCTTAGAACCGACGCACAGCGCTTTAAAAAAAAAACTAGCGATTAGCTACGTTCTTCAAGCCAGTTACTCGCCCTCAGAGTGCGCCCAGATCTCCCCATACAACAGTCTCGAAGCTAGATACATGCTCAAGGCAAAATATCACTGGTGCTCATTTCTGTCAGTAGCCTTGCTGGAACTCTACTAGGTCATGATGACCAAAACCCCACGGCAATGTTTTGATCTCTGAATTTCAAAAAGCGTCAAGGATTATCCTAGGAGTTATATTCCAAAAGCAAATAATTGATCTCGGTCATCTTGGTCCTACCCTGAACATCAATGGTACGACCCACAATGTCATTCGTCAAGTCTTCGACGATCAAATATGTCAATTGTGGTCCCTGTTATCAAGACATATGAGAGCAGAAACTACCCATAAAGCAGGATCCCCGGTTATTCTGGAGGAAGCCTTCAGGGGAGAGGGTGAATTTCCACCCCTACCCAAGCGCGTGTTAGCCAGCACGCCCGAGATGACAGCCAAACGCCAGGCGAAGCCCACGGCCGATTGTGCTCTGCGGCATTCAGCCAGAAGCGATGGCATGCATGTTTAAAATGCTCTTCACATCCTTTTGTGACACTTTCACTCCCAGCCTGCCCTGGTGATTAACGAAGACTTCGCTCACGGCGTGATTTGAGCAAAACCAGCTACCAGCGGGATCTGCCAGGCAGCATCATCATTAATGCCCCCTCATACGTGGCGTTAATCAGATACGGCGCGCTCTATTGATCTGGTTTGATATCTGGTGGGACAAGATGAGCTCTCGCGTTTTGGATTGGCGACGGTCGTGTCCGAAATATAGCTTGAAGCAATGATATTATTTCACTAACAGCAGCGTATAGCACAGGTAGAAGCAAGTCTTGCGAGCAACAGGATGACGTGCAAACAAGTCAGTTTACTCGTCCAGTACCGGCGATGGATGAAGAAAGGAGTGCTGTGCATTACAGACAGCATAAGTCACCGGATTTCCATTGTTAGTGGCACGCGTAGTACGTGTGAGGGTATATGCTGGTGCTTCGTATACGCTCTTATTGGTACGAAAGGTGCGAGGATATAAACAGAGATCATGTCACTCTGCGAACACGTCTGGCAAAGGTTCTGCGTGACGTCATGGAGAATAGGACACTTTTCTCAATGGCCCAACAATGGCCCAGGACACAATGGCCCAGGTCCTAGATCACAGAATGAGTCTTACGACTCATTCTGTGATCTAGGACCTGGGCCATTGCAATTCAACTCAATATTTGAGTTGCTAGATAGAGAGAGAGAGAGAGAGAGAGAGAGAGAGAGAGAGAGAGAGAGAGAGAGAGAGAGAGAGAGAGAGAGAGAGAGAGGAGAGAGAGAGAGAGAGAGAGAGAGAGAGAGAGAGAGAGAGAGAGAGAGAGAGAGAGAGAGAGAGAGAGAGAGAGGAGAGAGAGAGAGAGAGAAGAAGAGAGAGAGAGAGAGAAGAGAGAGAGAGAGAGGTGAGAGAGAGAGAGAGAGAGAGAGAGAGAGAGAGAGAGAGAGAGAGAGAGAGAGAGAGAGAGAGAGAAGAGAGAGAGAGAGAGAGAGAGAGAGAGATAGAGGAGAGAGAGAGAGAGAAGAGAGAGAGAGAGAGAGAGATAGAAGAAGGAGAGAGAGAGAGAGAGAGAAGAGAGAGAGAGAGAGTAGAGAGAGAGATGTATGTACATATATGTATGTATGTATGTATACATATATGTGCATATACATACATGCATGATTGTAAAGGAACTTTGCATATAAATGGCATTTGCATCCCCTACACGTGGCGTAAATTTCTTGGCTGGCGCCATAATGTGTCCAGCAATACGGGCTGTTGGTGCAACTGATTCCCTTGGGCCGTTAGTTGCACTTGGCAGGCGTCACAGGCAGATGCTGGGTACCCAATCAACGTGCCAATATCGGCCCGACTGATGCTCGCGTACGCTAACGTCCAGCCGACATGCATGTCGGGCCGATGACAACCCGACTTTCGCCCGCACTTCAGCCGACGCCCCCCCCCCCCCCCCCCCCCCCCTCCACTCCATCTCTAGTTGACGTTCGTCCACTCTCCAGCGGACGTCCCCTGCTCTCTAACTGACGAACCCTCGCCCTCAAGCCGAACAGTTAAGTGGAAAGAAACATTAATTAGAACATTGAAATGCAACAGGTAAGTCCTGCGTTTGAGTGGCGTAGGCTAACGAACGTTTTGATATCATTACCTTGCTTTGCTTTTACATCCATTGTGTTTGAACTCAAACTAACTGCGACGCAGCTTGAACGAATCCTGCACCTTCAATCAGTTCTGAATAACACCGAGGTGGACGTACTAGACGCCATTACGTCATGACATCACTTTATATAGCCTGTACAATACCTATCTGATTTGGCTCGTGTTTCTGTAATGCACTGTCTTCCGTGATGTAAGGTACAATCACCATGTTAACGACACAACAAAGTGACAAAGCACCAGTAAAAATATATATGAAGCTTATTTTTGTTGCGTCAATTGTGGTTAACGAGTACTTCCATACGCATCTTCATCGTTTATTTTGTTTGTCGCAAGGACATTGAACAGAAAAAAGTCGGACGTGTCACGACATTAGCCTAACTGTCGAAAATGCGCCATTCCTTCACGCTTCTATTGCATCGTTCCATAATATCATTGCGATATAACGTAAAGAACCACACTTGTGATTCAGTCTGCCTTGTTAACCGGACAATGACCTCCACCGTCACAATGTGACATTTCGGGACATGTGACAAACGGACATAACTAACAGCATCTTTATCAGCAAACAACAGGATACATCCCTGGCTTTCATTCGGCTACTTCTCAACGCGAGTTAACGCTGTTTGCAAAGGCTGGCCTTGAACCGAGCACAGTCCGCGCCGGCGTCCAACCGCCTCCCGATCGGACAAACAAGCGGCCTGCCGGCCCGCAGAGCCAGGCCGAGGGTCCGGTCGCGTGGCCCCGGTCAACAGTTAAGCAGGAGTGCCTGCAGACTCCCCGAAAAACGAGCGGTCAGCCAAACACAACAGGTGCGCCATGAATGTCCAGACGACCGGGCGGCACAATACCAGGGCACAAGCCACGGTATCAGTATTTCATTTCTGCCCAGAGTCGGCTGGCTGGCGCCATAGTGTGTCCAGCAATACGGGCTGTTGGTGCTACTGATTCCCCTGGGCCGTTAGTTGCACTTGGCAGGCGCCACAGGCAGTTGCTGGATACCCAGTCAACATGCCAATATCGGCCCGAACGATGCCCGCATATGCCAATGTCCAGCCGACATGCATGTCGGGCCGACGTCGGCTCGACGTTCGCCCGCCCGCAGCCGACGCATCCCCGCTCTCCAGCCGACGCATCCCCGCTCTCCAGCTGACGCATCCCCGCTCTCCAGCCGATGTAGTCCCGCTCTCCAGCCGACGCATTCTCGTTTTCAAGCTGACGCATCACCGCTCTCCACCCGACGCATCCCCACTCTCCAGCCGACGCATCCCCGCTCTCCAGCCGACGGATCCCCGCTCTCCACCCGACGCATCCCCGCTCTCCAGCCTGACGCATCCCCGCTCTCCAGCCGACGCATCCCCCGCTCTCCAGCCGACGCATCCCCGCTCTCCACCCGACGCATCCCCGCTCTCCACCCGACGCATCCCCGCTCTCCAGCCAGCGTACTCCCGCTCTCTAGCCGACGCATCCTCATTTTCAAGCTGACGCATCCCCGCTCTCCAGCCGACATAATGCCCGCTCTCCTTCCGACGACGACCCCCCCCCCCCCCCCTTCATCTCTGGTCGACGTTCGCCCGCTCTCCAACAGACGTCCCCTGCTCTTTAAAGGACGAACCCTCGCCCTCAAGCCGAACAGTTAAGTGGAAAGGAGCATTGACTGGAACACTGAAATGCAACAGGTAAGTCCTGCGTTTCGGTAGCTTGGGCTAACGAACGTTTTGATATCTGCCTTGCTTTTACGTCCATTGTGTTTGAAGTCGAACTAATTACTACGATTCAGCTCGAACTGATCCTGCACCTTCAATCAGTTCTGAATAACACCGAGGTGAACGTACCAGAAGCCATTACGTCATGACATCACTGTATATAACCTGTACAATACCTATCCCGCTTGGCGCGTGTTTCTGTAATGCATTGTCTGCCGTGACGTAAGGTACAATCACCATGTCAACTACACAACAAAGTGACAAAGCGCCAGTAAAATACACACACACATATATATATATATATATATATATATATATATATATATATACATAAAAAGCTTATTTTTGTTGCGTCAGTTGTGGTTAACGGGCACTTCCATGCGCATCTTCATCGTTTATTTTGTTTGTCGCTAGGACATTGAACAGAAAAAAAGTCGGACGTGTCATGACATTGGCCTAACTGTCGAAAGTGCGCCATTCCTTCACGCTTCTATTGCACCATTCCATAATATCATTGCGATATAACGTAAAGAACCACACTTGTGATTCAGTCTGCCTTGGTAACCGGACAATGACCTCCACCGTCACAATGTGACACTTCGTGACTTGTGACAAACGGACATAACAAACAGCATCTTTATCAGCAAACAACAGGATACATTCCTGGCTTTCATTCGGCTACTTCTCAACGCGAGTTAACGCTGTTTGCAAAGGCTGGCCTTGAACCGAGCACAGTCCGCGCCGGCGTCCAACCGCCTCCCGATCAGACAAACAAGTGGTCGGCCGGCCCGCAGAGCCAGGCCGAGGGTCCGGTCTCGCGACCCCGGTCAACAGTTAAGCAGGAGTGCCGGCAAACTCCCCCAAAACCGAGCGGTAAGTGAAACACAACGGGTGCGCAGTGAATGTCCAGACGACCGGACAGTGCAATGCCAGGGGCCCAGCCGCGGTAGCGGCTTTTCATTTCTGCCCGCAGTCGTCGGAGAGTCACTCAGCACGCTCTTGATCGTGACGTCACAGAGTAAAGACTTGCCGAGAGTGGGATAGTGTCGGTGGGCTTATCCGCAGCACACCGGCGCCAGCGGCGGCTCACGTGAGTTGGATTACCCGGCACTCGGTGCCCTGTGGATCTGCCAGAGCATTTATCGAAGGACGGACTCGCTGGTTTATTAATCAATCACGTCAGCGGTGTCGTCTTTGGTGTTAGGCTTATCACGCCGGGGTAGCGTCTGGGAAACCAGAGGTACGGGGTTCGATTCCAGGCGGTGTCCGTCCTTCCTGCCAGAGGGAGAGGCAGGCGACGCCATATAGCCTCAGCAGCTGAGTGCGTCGTAAAGCCCCAGTGACATGACAAGGTAGCTACGTCATCAAAACATGCACGCATTGTACTCGCGTACTCCGGCATGGAGCCACCCCCCTATCAGCCAAACGGGTGACCGGCCGACACGCGGAGCCAGGTCGAGGGTCAGGTCGCGTGACCCCGATAACCCCTCAGTGGTCAAGAGTCGGAGACTAATGGCGTACCAGCCGAGTTATTTTCAACTTGTTTTGATTACAGCATTTTAAAAGTCATGAACGTAGCAGGGGTGTATGTACCACCCGCGGGAGTTGGTCGCCAGGTTTCAGCGATGCTTGGCGCAGAGCAGCGGCCGTCCACGTCTAATCGAAGCCCTTTGACATGACAATATGCCAATAATGCAGTTGATAAATGCAGCGCCATCGTTATTGACGGTCACTCAAACTTCTCAGCGAGGTCTCAGCTACGGCAGTCGGGTCAACGGCGTAGCTCGTTACCTTCAGCTGCGCTCGAGCGGCCGGGTGAGCAGCGTAGCTCGTCACCTCCACGTGCGCCCGAGGCCGGCGGTGTCGCCATGCGCTGGCCGCTCCTGCTGCTGGCGACGGTCTTCTACGCGGCGTCGACCGTCGCCGCCGCCGACAACCGCCCCAACTTCCTGGTGCTGCTCGTCGATGATCTCGGCTACGGCGACATCGGGCCGTTCGGCAACACCAGCATCCCCACGCCGAACATCGGTTAGTCCGCAGCTGCAGGGCTGCCCCCCGGCGGGCAGATCACGTGCTGATTGCTTACCGAGCCTGGTCCATGTCACCATGCCATCGTGCCCACACGATTCCTCACAAGCACACACGAACGGGGCAACCATTCCCTTGCTGTGACTGACTGGTCTGTGACTGCGTCGAGACTGTGACTGTGAATGTGTCATTGAGCGTTCCATCACAAGAAGTTGCTGGTATGCGATGGTGTGGAACACACCATGGTTCCAGATAAACATGGTCCAGACCATGCGACCAAGCAGCCCTTGTCTAAAGAAAACGATGGGAGTGGCTGACATGCTATCATGGCATAGTTGCCACGGACTGGAGATTTACAGGTGTTTTAGACGGTACTTGGTACTTTTGACGCATGAACGTGATGCCTAGGGTTGAAAACACCTGACAGGCAGTGCGTGAGCACACGCTCTGAGCCTCTGCCAGAGTGTCGCATCAGCGATCATCGACAGTCAGAGGTCACCGAGAAAGGAAAACAGATGAGAAAGGAGTCACAGTGGCTTGCCTTTACTTCACACGCGCCCGGGTGGCCGGCTAAATACCCTTCACACGGGTGGGGGGTCAATTTGACCCGCCTGAGATCTCGGGAACTAAGAGAGCTAGAGACACCAAATTCACAGGGTGTATTCACCTGTACGTGAACCCACTTAGGTAGGTCAAAGTCTTGAGATTTTTTGGTCACGACCTTCGGGTCAAATAAGATGAAATACCAGGATGGTCTCCAAAGTGTCCCCAGAACCTAGCTAGCTGTTCCTAAGCAAAGGATCACATGCTCAGTTAAAGTCAGTGACCTTGTTTGACCTTTTGAAGGTCATTATGACCAAACTCCTACGAGACTGCTCTGAGCTTTGCATTTGGACAAGCGACAAGGATTATACTAGGCACTATGTTTCTAAAAACAACATGTCAACCTGGATCATTTTAGGTCGATGACCTATTCTGACCTGTAAAAAGTCCATGGGAGATGTATAATACGGTTCCTGCTATCAATAATTCGAAATGAGCACCAGAAACTATCCCATGCAACAAGTTCCCAGAGTATACAAGAGGCTAGTTTGGCCTTGGCCTAAACTTTATACCTGACTTAGGTCAACGTAATTTGCTCATTCAATATTTTTGTTGCCTAAGAAAGCATCCCAGAGATGTATGGCTTCATCTAACATTTCGTTGTTGCAACAGATTGAACGATTCTTTAGAAATTGACTTCGCTGAAACCATGGCCTGACTTTGACATGCCATAGGTCAGTGACCTTGCAAGGTACGTCTAATTTTGTGACGCCAAACGATCTGTTTATTTAATTGGCTACAGCTATGCAAAATTTGGCGCGGCTGCGCCGCGCCGTTCGGAAACCACTTCTGGAAAAACCTTCGGGGGTCAATTTGATTCCCACCCGAGCGCGTGTTAAAAGTGCAATGCCAGACACGCATCTTGGACATGATGTTGTGTTTGGCTGGGAATGGAGCCTAGTTCGGCTAGCAATAGCCTTTTCCATGACTAGACATGAAGGAGAGAGGCCAGTGGCGCCACAAGACTACGGTCATCTGGGAGTCCTCCACTACTGTGGTTTACCCTGCCCGAGGGACTTCCTTCGAACCATGCACTGAGAGAGAAAAAAAAAACACGCCTAAAAACCCCATCTGCAGGGTCGACCAAATCGCATCCCTGCGGGATGTCGTTCTAGGGAGCGGTTTCAATGACTTTTGATTAGTATTCAAGGAGTACTTTTACACCGAAGGGATTACACCCAACTAAACTCCAGTGCAGGGTCGGCCAAATCGTACCTCTGCACGGTGCCGTTTTGGGCAATGGTGTCATATTCCTTTACAGGAGTCTTTTAATACTCTGGTGGTTATCAATTTGACCTGCTTATGGTACTCTGAGTTTAAAACAAATAAACTGAGATTACGATGAAATCTGTAGATGAATCGCATTTGCTCACCTCGCATTCCCAAAATAGGTGTGATCAACAGACCGTCGCACCTGTTAGCTTGCGTTCCTTTTGATAAGACAAACACAAAATGTGGACGGATCAGGGTGCATTTTGGTCATTAAAACATTCAAACCATGGGAGATCGGTCATTTGCTGAGCCAACTATCCAGCAAACAAAACATATGGACCAGAGAGTTAAATTACAAGCCAGGTCAGGTTCGACACTTCAACTCATCCCTTCTTACTGCACCATTAGGCACTTTGCCACGCTGACCGCACCAAACTGCCCAGCATCAGCAAACCGACCACGTCGACTACAGGGCCAAACGGTCTTAGCCATAAATGAAAATTCGGCAAAACTGGCCCAACTCGACAAAAAATAACTAAAAACTCCACAAAAATTGACTATAGCGACTTGGTCACATTGACATTCGAACTGCGAGATCAGCTTGCAGTTTAACAGGTTGATCGACATCACCAGCCTCGTAAAAAACCACAGGAGACCTTAAACACTATAGCTGAATACACGACAACCAACCTGGGTCGACCAGTTGGTACACCTCCGGAAAGTGCAAAGGTCGTGCTGTGGGTCGGCGACAGCGTCAACTGCGATCCATAACCCGCGCGTTCAGCGCGGAAAAACCCTGGCATATCAGTAGCTTCCGCTACTAAAAGAGCCTTTTCAACACATCTCGGACATGGTATCACGTTCAAACCCGGCCCAGACAGTCAGCCCCTGACTTGACAATCGTTAAAAATCAAAATGGCCTCTGGGTTGTTGATGTGAGATCCAGCAAGTGATTCCCAGTGACGTCACCGTGGGTAGTGGGAGCACCACGGATTTTGATTTCGTGGGGATGGTGGGAGCAAGGGTTTCCAGGGGCTTCCTGAACAAAATGAGCCTCTTCACAGAGAGGCCTTTCGGGTGGTGTCATATTCAAGGGGGATGGGGCAATGAGTGCATGCTCCCACTTATCGGATTGTAACAAGCTTCGCATCTAAATACATCAGTGTCGATAGTTGCAGAATTTAACGATGGAGGCGCTCTGATCATCTAGCCAAGGCTATTGCTGTCCTAAAATACGCCTACCTGTTAAAGAAAAGAGCCTCCTGATGTATACAATGGGATGTTGCTGATTCACGAAAATGTCTTTAAATCTGGCCAAGAGGCATTGCTATCCCAAAACAGAGAATCCTGATCAAGAACTCGACCTTCTCATGCACGGAATGGCCCTTCTCTTCCAGAAATCGGGCATCCTGAATGTAGAGCGTGCCTTCTAATGCAGAACAGGGCCCCCTAGTTCGTAACAGGTGCCTCCCGAGCCGGGAAAGAGGCTTTTTAACACAATATTGGGCCTACTGATTTAGAAGATGAGTTAGCCCTTCCATAAAGGTTGCCTTGTGGTCCTGAAAACGGGTCTCCTGATGCGGGAAAGCGTCTTTTGAGCTACATTTATACTCTCTAGCTTAGTTATGGGGCATCATTGCTTCAAATTTCGGTATCTAAAAGTAGCCACGATGCCTGCAGTTTGGGGAAACAAGGTTTTCAATGGCCGATCATTCGGTGTAAAAATCATTTAGATATGGCTTGTCAGGTCGCTGAACTATGGCAGGTTAAGGGTAAGCCTTGGCTGTCAGCGAAGACAATTCCTAGGAAAGCGTTCGAGGTGATGAGAAACGGAGTATTGGACGAAATCTTTGGGGATAGTCATTTTGACGATTAAACTTAGTTTTACGACTATTCTATTCAACATGGGTCAGATATGATGGTCTGACTGTTGGCAAGACGAAATTGCTTTCCAACTGGGAGATCACTTCATAAAATGCATTTTGATGTTCGATTCGATTCCTTGACCTTAGGGGCGTGAACTCACGTGTTACGGATCTCATAAAGGCCAGAGGGGATTAGAAGTCTAGAATAGCCCCGTCAGACTCTTCTTGTTAGGAGCATACCTTCTAATATAATTACTGACACTTAACTAGATTCAAAATTAAAACTCGTAGGTTCTGGACAACATGACATTCTGAAGGTTGAACAGGGTTAAATCAGGTAACTGACCTGGAGCAAACACCAATGACCTTTCGTCTAGAGGAGGAACCTCGGCTTAAGGTGGTTGTATGAGGTAGTCTGACGGTGTTTCGGACATGGATCTGGAATTTGACCTTGTTTCATTGTATCTGACTCCAGCGTCGTGACCTAAGTGTCCCAGACTTTTGCACAAGTACTTTACACATCGACCTACCTATCCTGAGAATTTCATATCTACCTTTAATAATCTTTGAGATTTCAGTGTGGTCGAATTGAGCCCGCACCACCTACCCTACCCGAGTACCAGTCAATAGGCTAACCGGGCGCATGTGCTCAAAATGTCGTGGGCTTCCCCACTAACAGACCTAAGTCTAATGAAAGACATACAACCCAAGACCTAAAGCCCTCAAGTTTCTGAGCAACACTCCAGCGAATGTTTGCAGGCTTTTTCGTGCAAACTTCTTTAAAACGAGCTCGGGTGGGGGTCAAATTGACCACTCAAATGTTTTCCGGAATGATTTACGAACGGCGCAGCATAGCCGCGACAAATTGTCCATAGCTTTGGACAACTGAATAGCAGATCGTTTGATATAAAAAAATTCCGATATGCCCTGTGCGGTCGCTGGGCCACGGCAGACCAAAATCAGGCTATGGACTCAGCGAAACCAATTTCTAGAAAATCGTTCATTTCGATGCATAAACGAAGTGTTGGACAAAGCCACACAGCCGTGACATACTTTATTAGACAACAAAACAGTTAAATGAACAAATTATATTGACCTAGGATCAGGCAATAACGACAGACCAAGGTCAAAAAACCAGCCTGTTTTATTACTCAAGGGCTTGCTCTAAGGGGATTTTCTGGCGCTCAATTTCTCAGGCGCTCAGGCCTTCTTGCGCTCAATTTCTAACAGAAGCTGCGCTATACATCTTCCATGGACTTTATAGCCACTACCCACTAGTACATGTTTGATCAGTACATATTTGACTGTGTCATGAAGCAAACGTTTCATGACGCAATCAGATAGCGACGCATGGAATGCACATTTATTCAAAAGACACATTTTGTTGTGTGCGGCAGTCCTTTCGACGAGGGCGAGGGAAGTGTCTTTTCTGTCACCGAGGAAATTTCCAGCCGTCTGAGCCGTCACCTGGACCTAAATATTTACGAAACTGTTGCAACGTGCCTCTTGATGCAATAAACCGCAAAACGGGAAAATGGATGCCATGTGGCATAACTATCAAATATGTTTGTTTCGGGAATTAAGTTGCACTTAAAAGGTGGCTGACTGGATGCCCTTCGCTCGGGTGGGGGATCAACTTAACCGCCCTGAAGTCTCAGGAACTAAGAGAGCTAGAGACACCAAACTCTCATGCTGTACTGACTCGTACGTTATCTTACTCAGGTGAAAGTTCAAGTTCCCTGGGTTATGACCTTCGGGTCAACTAAGATCAAATAATGTCAAATTTCAGATTGGTCTTCAAAGTGCCCGAGAGCTTAAATACCTGCTCTTAGCAAAAGGTCACGTACTCATTAAAGGTCAGCGACCTTTTTTGACCTTTTAAAGGTTGTGGTGACCAGAATCATAAAAGACTGCAATGAGTTTTGCATTTGAATAAGTGACAAATATCACACTAGGCAATGTTCCTGGAAATAAAATGCTTAGCTGGGCCATTTTAGGTCAGTGACCTGTTGTGAACTTATAGAGGTCCATGGAACACGCATAATGCGGTTGCTGTTATCGAGGAATTTGATATGAGCACCAGAAACAACCTCGTACAACAAACCCTCTGGTATTAAAACAGGCTTGCTTTGAACTTGGTCTGACCTTCATATCTGACATTGGGTCAATGGAATTCTTGTATTCAGTTATAGTGTTGCTTAAGAAAGTATCTCAGAGGTGTACGACTTCGTCTAACATTCCGTTGCTGCATTCGATTGAACAATGCCCTGGACCTCGACTTCGCTAAATTATTGGCCTGGCTTTGACCTGCCGTAGGTCAACGACCTTACAATGTATATGAGGTTTTTTGATACCAGACAATCCGCTATCTAATTATGTACAGCTATGCAAATCGTGGCGCGGCTACACCGCGCCGTTCGGGAATCCTGCCGGACAAACCTTTGTCGGCTCAAATTGACCCCTATCCGTACACGTATCAAGCATTATTTGCTGTCTTTCAAACACTGAATAGTGTTTGAGACTTAAATGATATAATTTTCAGATAAAGACATACTTAAGATAACCAGCCGTGATGCGTTAAGTTTTCTATTCAGTGAAGGAGAGGCATGGTTTTGCCTGTCCTTGAATGCAGTTTCCTATGTTCGGCTATCGTTTTTCAAGCATTACTTTTAATCAATAGTAATATCAAGAATTCAGCCCCCAAGCCAATTTTAAGAAAGTACACCCCTGCTCTCAACTGTAAAAAGAAAGTGCTTCAAATCTGTGTAGAAAACTGTTTCGAGAGCATTTCGGAGGCAGCCGCAGATATTTATTTCTCGACTCCCCCCCCCCCCCCTCCCTTCATCCCTCAGCCCTACGCATTTTGCAAAACTACATCCCTGTAGCCCTGAATTTACCGATACAATGCTTCCACAAGCACCTGACACAGCAATATCACTTTTGGTTTCGTGACGTCATCGTACAATCAGCTGGAAGCGTAAGTGATCTTCACTATCTTCGCACGGTCGTTCCTGGTGCCGAACTGACACTTCCTAACATGATCTCAATCGTTTAGAGCAAAACCCATACAAAATTGGTACAAACAGATACAAACAAGATATTTTAAACACGTCCAGCGCCTTCATCTAGCTTTATACGTAACATGATGACAGATCAGTACGTCAAGTCAATGGTGCGACGGGCAGTGTGACAGGCCTTCACCAGTGATGCTCAGCCTCTTACCTCAAAGCCGCGGTTCCATTCAGTGACAGTGAGCCCCGAATGAATATTTGGCATGCGTCGCTCCAGCGTCCTCCGTTTACCTCTGAAGCTAGCGCTCATGCATCCACAAACAACAATCCCCCTAGATCGGAAGGGCTTTTTAACTCTATTACATGAAAAAGCTGACGCTTAACTGCGTTCTTCTGGCCATTCCGCTGATCATGGCATGAACAGAACCAACAACAGCCCAGTCTTGCGCTGAGCCCTATGAATTACGACTCGGCGAGTGTTCGAGCCCATCTGTCTCACATGGCACGACGCTTTAAAACGCTGCGTAGCAAACTGGTACTGGTACTTCGTCGCAAGATGCTGCGGCCAGCCAGAATCCTTACGATTAGCAATAAGCCCAGTTATTTGGTATTTTATACTGTTTAGTATGTGAAGTGAGTCTTCGCTGAACAATCTGTGAAAAAGCACTGATCTGAGGGACATTGGAAAACTACTGTGTCATCACCGATCTGTGACGTCGGCACTGATATAGTGTCAGTTGTAATTATTTTGGCACTTGATAAAAACCATCCCGTTTAAAGTTACTTTGTTTTCCAGCATACCATGGCTCAACTTGCTCATACAGCGAAAAGTCAACGCTTGAACAAGTTTTCTACACATGCTTACGCTACAAGCGTTAACACGCGCTCGGTTTGTGAGGTGTCAAATTGACCCCCAAAAGCTTTTCCAGAATGGTTTCCGAAAAGCGCGGCGTAGCCACGCCAAATTTTGCAGAGCTGTAGAAAATTGAATAGCAAATCGTTTGATGCAAAAATTTAGATTTACCATGTAAGATAGCTGACCTATGGCAGGTCAAAGTCAGGCCAGGGTTTCAGCGGTCAATTTCTAGGGAATCGTTCAATCTGATACAACAACGAAATGTTAGACAAAGCCACACATCTCTGAGATGCTTTCTTAGGAAACAGAACAATTAAATGAGCAAATTACGTTGGCCTAAGGCCAAGTATGAACGTCAGACCAATACCAAAACCATCCTGTTTTATTACTCTAGGGCTTCCTGTACCGGATAGTTTTCGGTGCTCATGTCGAATTTATTGATGGCAGTAACAACATTTTACATCTTCCATAGACTTCTTGTAGGTCAGAATAGGTCATTGATCTAAAAGGGTCCAGGTCAACATTTTGTTTTCAGGAACATACTGCCTAGCGTAATGTTTGCATCTTATTCAAACACAAAACTCAAAGAAGTATTGTAGGATTTTGCTCACCATGACCTTCAAAAGGTCAAACAAGGTCACTAGCTTTAAATGAGCTCGGTGACATTTTGCTTAGAAACATTTATCTAGGTTCTGGTGCACTTTGAAGACCAGCCTAGAACTTGACCTTGTTTGACCTTACTTGACCCAAAGGTCATGACCTAGGAACCTCAAATTTTGACCTCAGTGAGTTCACGTACAGGTCAATACACCTTGGGAATTAAGTGTCTCTAGCTCTCTTAGCTCCCGAGATCTTACGGGGGGAGTTCAAAAATTGACCCCCACTACTCGAGCGAAGGGTATCCAGCCGGTCACCCGGGCGTGTGTTAACGGGCACAGATCATTACTGAGCTTTGATTTTCGCCTGGCGGGCATAGTAAGTTGTAATATGGTCTAGTCTGTTGAAATTTGTTTCCATTCTCGCAGTTTTATCACCAATTAGTTCGCAAAAGTGTCAGCTCTTGTCACCGATCATGCTCGGCGAATCAGAAGCTTTTTAAACCCCTATCTTTCCACTTGAAATTTTACCAATAGTTAGAAGTGACGTTGTTTCTTCATAATTGATGCTTGCCACAATATCTTCAAATATGGAGCTTTCCCTTCAGGGGGTTTCGGAATGACGCAAATAAGTGCCGTTAGGGATATGCTGACTTTTGAACAGTGTCACGTTTTCCATGAATCCATTGTGACCCTTGTGCAGAGTCATGCTAGTCATGCAGTCTAGTTGGCCTGTTCCTCGCCGACAACGCATCTCCATTGAAGTCGGACTCTTCAATGACTTCAAAACACACACTGCAAAGTTGTTGAGAGTGTTGTGTTACCATATCGGAGGGTTCTGCTGAAAGAATATTGCAATTCGTGGGCCCTCTTATTGATCCTGTTGCAAATCACACTTCACTGGATGTGTGCGACTTCTTTAAGATTTCTTAACGCAAGGAGCTCGGATTTCGTTTGTTCGTCACTATGGCTCGCCTTTCCCACACACAATGAATGAAAGAATGAATGAATGTCTGACGGCTGTCGGACGCCGACAACATGTCACTCACGCGCGTTTTGTCGTTTTACTTGAAATACTGGCGACCGGCGATTAGTCATTTGTTCGTGTATGAAGGAAACGGAGCACATAATAACAGATATATGGGTGATAAGTAAAGACAAGAGATCGGTGCGCGCCGTGATGTAAATCTCGTCACGGCTCTGGCCACAGTTTCAAGGACAGTGTTTTGTACCTAGCACCGTTTTTACAAATGTCCATATTTTCGGCTTGCCCGACGGCTATCAGCACAACCGTGCGTCGCACAAGTTCGTGTTGTACGCATTAATAGGTGATGGTACGTTGGTCGGGGTTTTGAAACTGGATTAGCTCTGGCAGCTGAAATGCGGTATAAAACGTGACAAAACGTTAAACGCGGTACGCCCATTTTGGACGCTGCCGTGCACTTGACACATGACACGTGGGACCGAGGGTCTGGCAGCAAACTAGTGTCGCTGGTCACATTTTCGGCCGGCCTGGGCAAAACCAATGGGCTTAAAACGACCGTTCCGGCACGCGCCAGGCCCGATCCTCGGGCCGCAGCGGCTCGCGAGTCACCTGTGGAAAACAGCCTCGTGCGCCTGCTCGTCGTGTCAAAAATGCATCATCCAGCGACCCGCCGTTCGGCCCGTGGACGACGCACCGCAAAACTGGCCGGGCAGACAGACAGGCACACACACCCTCGAAGTAAATAGTATTTGGACAAGTGTGGCTCTCCCCCTTCGCTAGGCGACTGTTGGTATGATATTGAGGCGTGCCGACTGTTACTATGACTCTTCCTACGCAGCCAGTTCAGTTCTGCATCTCATCACGTACTGTGCCAAGAAATAGGGAGAAGCAAATCCGCCTTCGCAAAGCAGATACCACTTTGCGATTTAACCGATAACAAATGTGAATGAATGCCATGGCAACACTTAACATAGTCCATAAGGTGCGATTTAGTTAAAACTTGGAGCAAACATCCCAACAGCATAATAAAGCTGAGCACCTTAATTTCATTCGACCGAGCCCATAAACCATCGAAAGCCGCCTTCACCATGTATCAGACATTTGCCGCTTTGGCTGAAATAAAGCAGTGAGACTGGCCACCCGCCCAGCCCCGCTCGTGCCCTTGTGGTGGACGCGAGTTAACCTGATGCCAGTTAACCGCAGGCCATGGGTGTCACCTGTATGTCTCATAATGGCACATCAGAGTAAGCTCTTTGAACAAAAATTAAAGCTCCCCATTCCCCCAAAATAATGAAAAATGTACATCTTACTGCTATATTCTAACAACTTTGCTTAGATTAGTCAAGAAATATTACTATGGTGATAAATTCATTGAACACTCTGGTAGCTCCAAGGAAACATGGAAAACGTTACAAACTCTTATGAACCCAATGCGAAAAAAACGATGCCCTTCTAGCTGGGATCGGGGAAGCAAATGATGAAGCAGTCACAGATGATCAGGATATAGCAAAGTCGTCGAATTGTTCTTTTCACTGCGATTGAAAGAAAGTTAAAAGCCAAAATTTCCAAAGGGCCATTTCATCCCCTTCAGGTAATCCTAAATTTGGAAAATGAAATAGATCTATCACCTGCTGGTTAAGCCAAATTGTTTCCTGAAATAAATGAATTAAACAATGTCAAAGCTTGAGTGGATAATATAAATGCAAAACATTCACATATAGTAAAATTTAAAAGTGCTGGGGTAATACTCCAATCAACCATTCAAATCTACAACTGTTGTTTCTCATTGAGGATACTTCTGGACATTAAAAAAAACCGTGACCGACACGACCTTTAAGAGCGAGGGCTTACGATTTGTATGTAATTATAGACTTTTAAGTGTTTTGTTACCTATGTCCAAAATTTTTAAGCAACTGGTTTATCATAGACTTGTCTTTCGTTTAAACCAAAATCACCTTATTCATCAAGATCAGTTTGGATTTTAGAAAAGCAAAAGCATTTTCATGTGATTCTTTTTCTTTTGGATACCCTGAGTAAGGCCTTTGAAAACGGTGAACATGTGCTAGATTGGTATTTACCTTTGTAAAGCTTAGGATACTGTTAACAGAAGCCTCTACTCCGTGAACTTTATGGATTTGCTTTTGGACGAAAATCTCATGAAATCGGACATCCTATTAGTATGGCAGCACTTGACGTGTGCAAATCAATAATATTCTAACGTCATTCAAAAACGTAAAAATGGTGACCCCCATGGATCATCTTTAGGTTCACTTGTTTTCATTATGTATATCAATCACTTGCCCCAATTCAACAGTAACATGATTTTCCTTTCTTCCATTAAAGACGATGCAAAGATTTTCAAGAAAGAAGTGTGGTTGTGCTAAAAAGGTAATGGCAATGCTCTGTTGCTTTCATTAACCTCCTGCTTTAAGGTCAATATTTTTAACTCAATGTATCAAAGCATTTGCACGACATTAACGACCCTCTCATCTCACTTTCAGATAGATGTACATCTCAACAATTGTCTGTTGTAATAAAAAATCAATCAAACACCTATATGTAAAATATACTTAAAAAAACATTCCGTAGTGAGTTTATTGGAATGTCTCTTAAATTCACATCTCACATCAATCACGTTGCAAGCATACGAAATGGAAATATTGGAGTCATTAGTAAAATGAGGTACTTTATCGATAAAAAACAACGCTTAATTATGCTTCTCAACTAGACAGGTTAGTAAGTTTGCAAAATGGGCTGTTCGTTTGATAGAAAATATGTACTTTCCATAAAGCTGAAAGCCAATCTAAGTTAGTTGTGATGCATAAATGTCTATCTTCGTAGCATCCTGCATCATGTGGTTCAAAATATAAGTTCTACGAATCAAATTAAACTTACATGAGGCGATTCAAACCTATACGCATTCATTCGCACGCATAAGTCTGACGCACTTCACGCACTCACTTCACGGATCCATACACAACTCATAAGTTTGGGTGATTTCCATCATATACGATTACAACAATAATATTACGATTTCATATTTCCTAACCATCACCGATATCCCTGGATCAAAAACCATCATTAAGAACTTCACCCACGTTTTGTCAAAGCATGACAAGGTAACCGACACATTTACTTAGCCCTGTTCATGTTTTATAATCACGTTCTGATTCTCTCATGTTCATACACTTCTACGCAAATTCATGACACTGGCCCCGGGAATTGTGCGCTGATATGTTCGCTTATATTTCGGCAACATGCGTTTATCGAAACGAATAGCAGAAGACAACATTTTAATAGATTTTAAAAGATTTTTGGAATCGATATTCAACATACATTTTTAGCTAGGGGTGTTTTTGATATATTTTTCGATAATGGCAAGTTGCCGAAATATCAACGTATCTTTATCTCTTTTCTGCTGTTTTTTTCCGAGGAAAAAGACTATCACTCCTGCCAGCACCAAACATCATTGTATGGTGGTCCGGCTCAAAACCCAGCATGAAAATGATCAGATAATTACCCCTCCGACTTGTCTGAGTGAAAACCTTTAATAACATTCTGAATAATTGCTAGAAATGTATTGGGCGGTTCTGGGGTTGACATTAGCTGACTTTGACTATGACCACTGTAATCCTTCTCATGTACGATTTGTCCTTGTCTGTTGCAAAACACGAATCCTGCCGAGTCTGCACCACCTGTTCGCCTGCTTCTGTTTGTTTGCTCCTTATTTCTAACGGGTCGCCGTGACTTGATTTTATATCTTCTGGTGTTTCCGCACGGTTCATTGCGCCGCTCGGAAAGAAGAAGGGACACTTCTGGTAACCTAACCTTGAGTAATGGTATATAATAAAAAAGGAAAAATGGGCATGTGCCTCTGCACATTGCAACCATGCGTTTCTCTCGTAATGAATCTCCCAGGTCGTGGATGCATGCACAGCTCCATCCAGTCTTCACATTCGACCAGCCTATCTACTTAAGGGTCATCTTCACACTACCACCGTCTGCTAAAATAGTCGAGAGAATTGCTAATACGCGCCCGGGTGGCCGGCTGAATGCCCTTCGCTCGGGTGGAGATCAATTTGACTCTCTGAGACCTCAAAAAGCAAGATGGTTAGAGACACCAAATTAACAAGACAGATTGGCCTGAACTTAAATCCACTTATGTTAAAATCTGAATCTTCTGGGCATACCCTTGGGGAAAAACAAGGCCAAACAAGATCAAACTTCATATTGGTGTCCAAGAGTCCCCAGAACTCCTAGCCCAACCAACATGAAGCTAGATACCTGTTATATGCAAATGTAAATGAGTTCAGTGGCGTCTTTTGACTTTCATAAGATCAAGATTACCAAATGCCTACGAGATTGTTCCTATGTTTCCATTGGAATAAGCGTCAGGGATTACGGGAGGCAGTATATTCCTTTGACCTCGTTCTGATCTATTTTCATCTTTGAGTCTAGGTCAATGGATTTATTTGTAATTCTAGATTCAATTGACTTAATGTCTAATATACTATCTCAGATATGTACGGCTTCGTCCAACACTCCGTTGTTGGATCACGTTGAGCGATTGGCTAGAAATACCCTTTGCTGACAGCGATAGTCTGAGCGACCTTACACAGTGCGTCTGATGTTTTATCTTAAAACATCCGCTATTGAATTTTCGACAGCTGTGCAAAGTTTGGCGCGGCTGCACTGCGCTGTTCAGAAATAATTCTGAAAATGCTTGAGGAGGGTGAGTAGATGGGCAATTTGATCACCCAGTGGGGTGCGTGTTAAGCATCACGTTTGTGGGTTCCTGTTCTTAAACGATCTTCCCATCCCCAATCAGCACTATTTCAGGCCAAATCATATTGCTATAACCGTTATCGTCTGCACGTTTTAGGTCAAACGGTGTAAAGCATTGACGAGGTAGAGCAACTCTACGTTGCCTTATGAACTTAGGGAAATTATTCGTCGTAATATACCACGTAATTCTTCTCAGAAAAGCATAATTTTGTTGTATCGGCTACACGGTTTCAAAGCTACTTGCTATCTTGCTACCTTGTCGGCCACTTCAACGTGCAACCAATTTCGACACGACGAGCTGACTTTCCTTTGCTTTCCAAAGACCTTAGCTTCCATGCACGTTTGCATTTGTCCTTGAGCACACCAGTAGCATCGAGGTGTTCACGTCTGGCTTGCAACAATCGCCGTGCCTCTTTCCGGCTCGCATTGTTGATTCTGCCCAACGCTGATTGATGCGCAGACCGGCTGGCTGCCGAGGGTGCCGTGCTGAAGCAGAGTCTCTCGGCAGCCGCCCTCTGCACGCCGAGCCGTGCCGCCCTGCTCACCGGCCGACTTCCCATCAGGTCAGCGACCCTTGACGGGGCTCAGCGGCGGGCCTCGGCGACGCCCACCGCCCCCTCGCAGGGACCAGTGCGGAGACCAAGACCCCACTTTTACGGGCATCTATGCTGGCAATTGGCTTCATCCGTCCGCTTACAAATTGCCTGAAAATGATAAAGTAACATGGGTTACAAAATATTACCTTGCTGACGTCACAGAAACTTTTGAAATAAGCCCCATATTAGCTAACAAATATTGTATTTTGATACCTAATTGTTCCGTTACTTTCGCAACGCATTTTACCAGCCTGGCTATACCGTGGTGACCCTGCACGGCGTTTGCCACGACAGGGCGAGTGAAATGCTGGTGATGGTGCCCGAGGTCTGATGCCCATTGGTGCCGTGCCCGATATCTGAATTGGTGGCATACCCGAGATCTGAACCTCATTGGTGCCGTACCCGAGACCAGAAGCCCTTTGGTGCCCTTCTCGAGATCTGACGCGCGTTGGTGCCGTACCCGAGACTAGAAGCCCGTTGGTGCCGTACTCGAGACCAGAAGCCCGTTGGTGCCCTACTCGAGATCTGACGCGCGTTGGTGCCGTACCCGAGACCAGAAGCTCGTTGGTGCCGTATTCGAGACCTAAAGCTCGTTGGCACCACACCCGAGATCTGACAGCTGAGCATTGCACGAGGGCCGTTGCAGCGAGGATCGGGCCGCGACTCAAGAGGTTCTCATGATGACCGTGTTCTACTCCGCAGGTATGGGCTGGCGCCCCAGGCGGACGAATGGGACGTTATCCTGCTAGCGGCGTCCAAGTCGGGGCTGCTGCCCAACGAAACCACATTGCCTAAGGTCAGATGTGCTCCTTATCCACCCTGATTCGATATCGTGTTGCGCAAAGGCCTTGTTTCCCCCACCTTCTGCCTGGGCCTTCCTCACTGACGCTCTCCCAAGTGACCTCACCGCCGCCCACAGCTGTCACGCGGTCACGTTTCCCAGCGAACTGACGCCGGGACATCTCTTGCCGCAGGTGCTCGGTCGTCACGGCTACACCAGCTCGCTCGTCGGCAAGTGGCACTTGGGCATCAGCTGCCAACGCTATGGAGATCACTGCCACCACCCGCTGACGCACGGCTTCGACTCCTTCTACGGCATCCCCATGACCAACCTGAAGGACTTTGGCGACGACGGCGAGATGCTTTACGCCTCCGCCTACCCCAACACCTTCCCCATCTGCTACGCGCTGATGGCCGGTGGAGTGATGTCGGCACTCTTCTTCTGTCGCCGCTCACGGCTGCTCGTCGCGCTCTCGCTGGCGCTGGCCGGTGCTGCGCTGCTCACGGCACTCTTCTTCGCCAACTGGAAGATCCTGAGTTCACTCATCATGCGGGACGAGCAGGTGGTCGAGCAGCCGATGCGGCTCAAGGGCCTAGCACAGCGCTTCGTGGCCGAGTCGGAGGAGCGGCTGGCGGCGCATGCGCGCGCCGGCCGACCCTTCTTTCACATGCACTCGTTCTGCAAGATGCACACGGCACTGGCAGTGGCGGACGAGTTCCAGGGTAAGTCACGACACGGCCTGTACGGCGACAGCGTGTTGGAGCTTGACTGGGCGGTCGGGCGGATCCTGCACACGCTACGGCGCCTCGGCCTCGACCGAAACACGTTCGTCTACTTCACCTCCGACAACGGCGGCCACACGGAGGAGCGTGGCATCAACGGTGACGTCCAGGGCGGCTTCAATGGCCCTCTCAAGGGTGGCAAGGGTATGGGCGGCATGGAGGGTGGCATACGCATGCCGACAATGGTGCGCTACCCGCCGCGCGTGCCAGCCGGATCGGTGGTTGACTTGCCGGTCTCCAGCATGGATCTGCTGCCCACGGCTTTGCGGCTGGCCGGTCTGGACGTGTCGAAGGAGCTGCCGAACCGAGAGATTGACGGCCGAGACATGCTGCCGCTGCTGTCGGGTGCCGCGCACGTCTCCCCCCACCGCTTCCTCTTCCACTACTGCAAGGCGACGATCCACTCGGCGCGCTGGATGGAGGACGCGGCGCACACATGGAAGGTGCACTTCTACTGGCCGCCGTGGATTCCTGGCACTCAGCGCTGTCCATACATCTGCCAGTGCCACCATTCGCTGGTGCTGCCGCAGCCGGCCGTCTACAACATCCAGCAGGACATCAGCGAGGAAAGGCCGCTCTCGCCCGACACGGCGCAGTACCAGCGCGTGCTGCAGACCATGCGGAACGCCGTGGAGCAGCACCAGGCCGGCCTAGAAGGGGTGCCAAGCCAGATGACCTGGTGGGACCACATGTGGCGGCCGCAGCTGCAAGCATGCTGTCAGCCACCATTCTGTCGCTGCGCCGACCCCAAGTATCCGTGAACACGATGCTGTTCACTACGAAGTCTGTTTGCCGGAGTACACTCCGTTTGTCGGATCTTTGTGCCTGCGATGATCATGGCTCCCAACCTTTTTCAGCCTATTTCCGTGAAGGCCCATCTTGACTCTGGCGCCACCTGCATTTGCAGAATCCCGGGCACAAGACGAGTAATTTGTTGGTGATCAATCGCTGGGAGTGAGACGCAACTCTAATGTCACCCTGGAACATTCCCCGGCATTTCTAACGTAAGCCTGTGTTTTAATTTGTAACGCAGTCAACCCCGATGTTCTACATCGTTGTTCTCACTACAATGATGCAGTGCAATGACCTCAGTACAAATCAGTACAGTCTTGGGACGATACAGATTCCGCTGCGGACTGCACACTCAGTCAACGCCGCAACTATGCAGACTTGCGCGCAGCGTGGCAATGAACTTCACATCCGTGACAGGACGCTGAGAACAGTGCAGGGCTTTGTGAATAAATCTGCTTGACCTGTTATTATGCTTGGTGTTGTGGATTTACATGGGAAAACGTGTTGTGAGAGAGTAGAAATCATCTGCTCATCTCGGCAAGTATCTCAAAAAATATCAAAATGAAGCATAAAGGATTTTACAGAGTTTCAAATGAATGTACAAGATATCACCAAACTCCAGCAATTAGCATCAAGGAAACATCTCTGGCATTCTGAGCTACAGGACTTAGCCCGACAGTCGTTTAAAGATGTAGTCATGAGACCATAACGCAGTCACAACTTGATATTAAACGGTACTTCAAAACTCATTTTCCCAGGATACAAAATAAGTTTGAAGCCAGCTAGAAAAAGTAAGAGCGGTAGTCTTAAAGGCCATAAAACACTAATAATTTGAACATTGCATGATCCAGCGATTCCGGCGGCAAGTTCCCTGAGATGTCGTGACAGAAACATTAACCCGATAAGACACACGCAGAATCCGTTCACTTTCATACAAAAATGCAAATGCAATTCAAAGTTATGCTTTGCTGCGTGCGTAGTCACACAGCAAGCCTTTTTCTCTTCCAACGTGCATCTACGCGCTGTGATAAGAGTGCCGCGCGAAGGCGTCATCCATAGCGTCCTATATTAGGTTTAGTGGCGGCGTTCGATCGCCTGTTTCACAGCTGGTAGCTCGTCTTCGTCGCGGGCTCCGTCGATGAGCTCCTGTATCAGCTTGATGGCTCGTTCCACGACGCTGCGATAACGGCCGGGGGGACGGCCCGTGCCACCCTCGGGATATGGTGAAGGCCAGGGATGTCAACTTTTAAGCCCATTAAAACCAAGGTTTATAGATAGATACATCGACTATTGTGTTGGGGTATGGACGCACGGACAGCGTGCCCGTAAAGGGTGTTTGCAGTTCATGAACAACCAGCATTCAAATCTAGCTTTTACGATTGAGAATACAAGGGGCGAAAAGTGGGTCCCCTATTTGGATACGCTATTGAGAGTGGAAAGAATGAATATCCGCACAACATTAGAAGCGGAGCTTTTTACCGAGCCCACCAACTCTGGTATAACTCTGCACTGCAAATCTGGGTTTCCAACTTCCACTAACCACAACATAATTAGTAACAAGCTCAATTAGTAACAAGCTCCAAAGGGCTCTAAACAGCTCAACAAATAGTGAAAAGGAAGGACAGAGCATAAACAAAACATAGACTTTGCTGTTGTGCAGTATATATTCTCAGCAACTTTAAGGTAGAATATTGGAGAAGCAAAAATTTTTAGAGCGCGTGGGAGATGAGTGGTAGGAGGCGGAACACGTCCTATCGGAAGACGGATTCTTAACGCTACCTTATATATATATATATATATATATATATATATATATATATATATGTATATATATATATATGAGCATTTGCTTTTGGAAAATAATGCGTATTGTAAAAGAATTAAACCTCCGCGTACGCGTAGCTTGAAAGGACGACAATAAGCTAAAAATGTCTAGTGAAATCTTCCATCTCGAACCCTAAGTGCCCGGATGGCAACAGGTGTCATTTATACAGTTCTGGGTTTATAGGGTTCGCACGCAAAAAAGTGGCTTACGAAATATAGTGTTGGCTGCGTGAAAAACATGGAAGGAACGTAGACTTTGTCGAGGAGTCCATGCACCCTATTCGTTTGAGGTATAATGAACACCTGCGAGACGCGAAAAACAAAACAGGGAATGCCCCTGTCGGTGAGCAATTTTTCGCTAAACACGTTCAGGCTGAAATCGAGGGATGTATGGACCATATGCCCCTTGTAGAGCTCAAAGTCATCTACAGAGCACAGGACCACCCCGAAGGGAAAATAAGTCAATTTGTTCTTATAAATATCGGCGACCAAATCTTATCATACAGGGCTCATCATGGCCGATTATGCGAACGTAATATGTGACTTTATGTGTGAGGTGTGCTAGCTTAAAATCGTAAACATGTGTAAGTGATGCTTGACGCGTGATGTGAGATGCCTGCTCAATTGAAATCGATTACATGCATAAATGATGCGCGATGTGTGATGCCTGTTTCCATCAGCTCACTTGCCTGTTTGAATGAAGCGTGATGCGTGATGCCTATTTGCTTGAATTCGTTTGCATGTACACGTATGGTCGCGTATTGTAATTCTGAGATAGGTACTGCACCGTGGTAACGGCTGGCAATCGCTCTTTGTTTAATCCCCTGAATGCTGGTGTCCTGTAAAATCTGCGACTTGCAGTAAAAAAAACCTGAAATATCGAGTTGTATCATCGGCAGGCGATTTTGAGTTCGCTTCTACTATTGTTTCGAAAAATGCATGTTGCCGAGATATCAACTCAACATATCTCCATTCTTTTGGTTTTCTTTGAGGAATAATGCCATTGCTACTGCCTCAACAATCATTTTGTGGTTGTGGAGACCAAGTAACCCTGCTGCATCCTCAATGGCGACGCCACTACGCAGAAAGATCAAAGTGGATAGTCTTGGTGTGGTTTCAACTTTTATCAACGTTTTCTGTAGCATTCCAGCTAAAAACTTTCGGTGGGCCCGTGCCAACACTTGGAGGGGGTTCAGCTCATCATTGGAGGGGCCAGCGCCCCCCCCCCCCCCCAAAAGAGCGCAAATCGACACCCTTGCTGGAGGTGATGCTGTGGTCTAACAGTGTAGTGTTGCTCGCTACGGATGGCTGTGTTATGTGTATGGGAAGCCAGAGGTGCGAGGTTCGATCGCCCGCGGTGCCGGTCCTTCCTGCCAGGGTGGGAGGCAGGCGACGCCATATAACCTCAGCGGCGGAGTGCGTCGTAAAGCCTCAATTATGATAACGGTGGTTACATTACATTCCAGATCATATGGGGGGGGGGGGGGCGTATGACGTTGTGCATCTGCATCGATGCATGCCCATCAGGGACCTAAAGGTTTTCCTTCTATCCATGCGGGTTGAAATCACGACTACTATGCTCAATTACAGTGCCAGGAAAGAGATAACGGTTGTTCTGCAACATGCCACTGTTGCAACCAAATTTGATTCCATTCCTCGCAAACTCGAGGACGTTCAGTTTCCTTCCGACGTAAAAATGCACGCATCCGTTTTTTTCAAATGCTGCATCGCTTCAGTCGTGAAACGAGAGCTTATGACGTCTGTTGCCATCTCTGTTATGGGCTTCACGACACTTCCTGTATATCTTATGAGACTGGATATACGTGTCCACAAGGGCACATAAAGGAACTTCTGGAGATCGTTATGACCCTTGTCTCTCACACATGGCTCGGGGATGCCATGTCACCCTCATCTGCAGCCCGCTCGAGGCTCGCCACCCCTGTATAGGGATGAGCCATCCCTGATGTTGGTTCTAAAGTCGATTGTCAGATGTTTGTAACTTCTGGTTGACCGTTGAGTTGACCGATGTGGTCCAGGCCCATTTCCGTTATAGGTGGCGCCAACGGGTAAACTTGTCACAGCGTCTACTAAGGGTAACGGACAAACGTACGTATAGCAAGATTATGCATGACCATTGTTCATAGGCTTAAGTACGCATGCCTAATATTCGGCAGGATAATGTACGCATGCCTAATGGTCGTCGGGATAAAGTACGCATGTCTAATGTTCGTCAGGATAAAGTACGTATGCCTTAGGTTCGTCAGGACAAATTAGGTATTCCAATGTTCGTCAGGACAAATTAGGTATTCTAATGTTCGTCAGGACAAATTAGGTATTCTAATGTTTGTGAGGACAAATTAGGTATTCTAATGTTCGTCAGGACAAATTAGGTATTCTAATGTTCGTCAGGACAAATTAGGTATTCTAATGTTTGTGAGGATAAAATGTTTAGGGTATAAAGTTCCTAACGGCAAAAGCTCACCATGAAAAAATTACGCATGAGTGGGGGTGAAAAAGTGTCTTTTCTGTCAACAGAGACATTTGGAGCCATCAAAGCCGTCACCTAGCGCCAAATTTACCGGAAAACGTTGCAATACAACTCTAAATGCGATAAACCACAAAACAAAGGCACATGAAATGCCGATGCAACATAACCATTAAACATCTTTGTTTCGGAAAATCATTTCATTTAAGCTTGTGTATCAGTTTCTGGCCATCAGACACTGGGTGATGGTTGAGACTAAAGTGGGAAAATCATCACATGAAGGTATAGTTAACATAACCAGCCCAGATGCGTGTAGTTTGTAGTGTAGCATAGTAGTTGATGGGTATGAAATTAAGCCTTGTTATCATGGATGCAGTTTTCTAGTAATTTGTAATCACAATTCCTTACTCACCATCATTTTTTAGAGTTAAACTCCAAAATAAATTTTTAGACCCTACGCCCCTGCTCTTAGCTTTGAAAAGAAAGTGCGTCAAATCTGGGAGAGAGCTGTTTAAAGCGCATTTCGGAGGCAGGCTGAATCATTTTTCTACTTGCGCCACCCCCCCCCCCCCCCTCCCCTCGTCCCTCACCCCTACGTACTTCGCGAAACTGCATCCTTGTACCCCTACATTTATCGATAACATGGGTCTAAAAACATATGAAAACAGTATCACTTTTTGTTTTGTGACGTCATCAACAAACAGCTGGAAACGCTGGCGACGTTTACGATCTGCGCTCAATAATTACCGACGCAAAACTTGCACTTCCGTACACGGTCGCAATGCACTGAACTTAGTACGAATCGTATGCACTTCTGGTGCTACCAGACGCACAAGCCAGTTGTGAGCACCCCTGTTGCTTTTTGTGAGCACTTTATAAATAAAATGGCCATCAAAGCATTTTACCTCATGCCTGTCCGCTGGTCAGAACGTTAAGCCTGAAGTGCGACCGGCAGTGTGAGAGGCCTGCACCAGCGATGCTCGGCAATGGGCATCTTACCTCAAATCCGCTGTTCCTCTCAGCAGCAGGAACCCCTAGAAGAGTCCTTGACATGCCTCGCTCCATTGTCCTCCGTTGACCCCTGAAGCCGCAATTCGGGTATCCACAAAAAAGCAAGCCTCCTAGATCGGCATGGCTTTTTAACGCTATTGCCATGGACGTCCTCCACGGCAGATCCTTAGAACCGACGCACAGCGCTTTAAAAAAAGACTAGCGATTAGCTACGTTCTTCAAGCCAGTTATTCGCCCTCAGAGTGCCCCAGATCTCCCCATACGACAGTCTCGAAGCTAGATACATGCTCAAGGCAAAATATCACTGGTGCTCATTTCTGTCAGTAGCCTTGCTGTAACTCTACTAGGTCATGATGACCAAAACCCCACGCGCAATGTTTTGATCTCTGAATTTCAAAAAGTGTCAAGGATTATCCTAGGAGCTATATTCCAAAAGCAAATAATTGATCTCGGTCATCTTGGTCCTACCCTGAACATCAATGGTACGACCCACAATGTCATTCGTCAAGTCTTCGACGATCAAATATGTAAATTGTGGTCCCTGTTATCAAGACATATGAGAGGAATATCAGAAACTACCCATAAAGCAGGATCCCCGGTTATTCTGGAGGAAGCCTTCAGGGGAGAGGGTGAATTTCCACCCCTACCCAAGCGCGTGTTAGCCAGCACGCCCGAGATGACAGCCAAACGCCAGGCGAAGCCCACGACCGATTGTGCTCTGCGGCATTCAGCCAGAAGCGATGGCATGTATGTTTAAAATGCTCCTCACATCCTTTCGTGACACTTTTACTCCCAGCCTGCCCTGGTGATTAACGAAGACTTCGTTCACGGCGTGATTTGAGCAAAACCAGCTACCAGCGAGATCTGTCAGGCAGCATCATCATTAATGCCCCCTCATACGTGGCGTTAATCAGATACGGCGCGCTCTATTGATCTGGTTTGATCTCTGGTGGGACAAGATGAGCTCTCGCGTTTTGGATTGGCGACGGTCGTGTCCGAAATATAGCTTGAAGCAATGATGTTATTTCACTAACAGCGTATAGCACAGGTAAAAACAAGTCTTGCGAGCAACAGGATGACGTGCAAACAAGTCAGTTTACTCGTCCAGTACCGGCGATGGATGAAGAAAGCAGTGCTGTGCATTACAGACAGCATAAGTCACCGGATTTTCATTGTTAGTGGCACGCGTAGTACGTGTGAGGGTATATGCTGGCGCTTCGTATACGCTCTTATTAGTACGAAAGGTGCGAGGATATAAACAGAGATCGTGTCACTCTGCGAACACGTCTGGCAAAGGTTCTGCGTGACGTCATGGAGAATAGGACACTATGGGTACACTGCGAATATGCCCGCAGTCTAGTTGGCCAGAAGGCGCTTGTGGTCATTCTCGATCGTCACCGAACGACCACGTACTAACTGCGCTAGCCGTGTCATGGCGAAAGCAAACCCCTTTTCAATATAGCAATAAGACCTCTCTGCCTGTGTGAGAGCCCGGGACCCGTAAAGGACTGTATGTCCCTCCTGGGGGAGCACCGCACCTTGGGCCGCAGTATCTGCATCATACCAAACCTTTGCTTTGAGACGTGAATCATGGCAGCGCGGGACTGTCGCGGAAGTTTTTTTACAAATTTATTACAAATTATTTCAAAGGTGACTTTTGGTTTCAGATTAACTGCTAAGCACAGTTTGTTGCGTGTACCCTGAACCCACCACCCAAGTCTTGCCGTCCAGTTCAACGGATAGTTTTGTCTTTACTCTTTCGCCAGACAGGAACGCGGAGGTTGCTACGTGCCGCACAATGCTGCGACACGGCTGTCCCGGGCCTGAGAAGTGAGCAAGCACTTCCCGCGGTTCCCCGGAGGAACCACGAACGGTGGTCACAGTGACCGACGGACGTGCCGTGGTCGCCGCCGAAGCCGACGGACGTGCCGTGGTCGCCGCCAAACCCGACGGACGTGACGCGGTCGCCGCCGAAGTCGACGGACGTGCTGTGGTTTCCGTCGAAGCCGACAGATGTGCCGTGCTCGCCGCCGAAGCCGACGGACGTGCCGTGGTCTCCGCCGAAGACGACGGACGTGACGCGGTCGCCGCCGAAGTCGACGGACGTGCTGTGGTCTCCGTCGAAGCCGACGGACGTGCCGTGCTCGCCGCCGAAGCCGACGGACGTGCCGTGGTCTCCGCCAAAGACGACGGACGTGCCGTGGTCGCTGCCAAAGCCGACGGACGTGCCGAACCAGCGCGGGGGGGGGGGAAGGGCGCGTACGAGACGAGCTGAATACGCTGACTTGTCGCCCCTGGATGCAGCAAAAGGAATCTAACCATCACATTCAGAGCTACGGGACAAAGATTCCCCTGGCGCCCCTGGGTCGCTGGGTCCGCACAAGCCAATGATGTCAAGCGCAGAGTCGGCGCGCAGGAAGGCCCAGCACAGCTCTCGGGGGGTACAGCTGAGAGAGTGACACAACGAGCATCAACGTCTCAGCAGGAGCAACGCTGTCTGCACGGCTCATGAACTGTCGACTGCGCCTGGAATCTCGCTTGTGGAAGCGATGGCCCTCTGATGATGATCACCTTTATGGCCATCTGAAACGCTAATGCTGGCGACCCACCGCAGAGCCCGCCGGACGGATTGATTGCTAACACCTGTGCAGAGATAATCTGGGGTCATGCTGCGTGAGTCGTGGAGCTCACAATAGACGGCGAGCTTCCGCAGAGTTCCAGGTAGGAGGTAATGACTTCCCGGGCCGCTACCCACGATAGTATGACTCGAATTGCTCGCGTACAGTGTTCTGTCGTGGGAAACGGCACCGATCGAACTTAGCCAGCAGCGATCCATCCAGGAAGTGGCTATTTTCGTTAAACGGGCAGTGCCAACGTCACAGCCTCTTCATCCAGAGCCGGAGCCCGCCGAGTCCAGGGTCACCTGATTGTCGCAACCTGGAGCGCAACCGTCCGACCTTAAACCTTTTGCGAAGTTGCAACCGAGTTTCGAATCACTTCAGGCTGAGAAAGGCACAGCATCATGACAAATGTAAAGTCGATGTTTCCTCACTACGAGCGACTGGCATAGAGAACGACTGTAATTCACATTTCCCGCAGGAAACCTTAGCCTTTTTCGTTCCAACGGCATTTCTGTCGGGAAGAGGGGTTGGGGATAGTGGTACGAGGGAGGGCGGGGGGGGGGGGGGGTGATGGGGGCGAAACAGTGAGAGATGGAAAGCTTCTCGGTTACATATCGACAAATATAAGTTGCGTTATTGTGGCTTTGAACTGATCAGATGCATTACGGGGTCGTAATTTCCAGAATTTGTTGCACAAGTACAAATCAAACTTTCCATTAAATCACTTGATGACTGATAAAGAGGGCGAGAGTGACAAAAAGGGCCCTATAGAGGACTTACACCAATGGCGCAGAGAATCATAATTCACTTTGCATTGACCCCTAGAGATATCACAGCGTCTCCATAAGTGAATTATTTCGTATAGTTATTGATGTCTCCGGGTCAGCAACTGATATTGATTTACTTTACAGTCTATAACGGACTCTAAAAAGCACACAATTCGAAATCTCGTGTTCTTTAACAAGCTATTTCGACACTTCCGAGGCCTGTTAAAGGGCATAAAAGTCAGGAGAGTTTACCGTTCAACGATTTTATGAGAAAGTGAGATTTCCGAGCGAGAACATTGGAGTTGAATAACACAATGTACTATTAATGACTCGATAGGCATGCTCTGCTCTTTCAGTATAATGTCACAGCCTTTTTTGGGTCTCCATGCGTTCGTTCTTCATGGAATCTTAGTGATCCAAGTAAGCACACATGTACCCGAGTCATCAATAACAGCTCAGATGTTTGACGCCTTGACGACGGTTCCCGGTATTGCTGTATCGACCTTTGCACTGTAACGATATGGGTTCCATGCGGGTAAAACAGTAAATATGAGCAGCCAGTAACTCTGGAGTGTTCCAAAGAAGCACACGCGCCGCACAGCTCGTGATGGGGTTGGTGTGGACGAAGATTGTTGCTAGCGCGGTGATCTTCGCAGAGTTCGTCCTGCGGATGCGCACGGTGGTCAGAAATACGTGACTGCGTGAGGAGCCAATGGCGATGCTGGTTGGAAACCTTGCTCGCGCCTCCGCCGCATATGGCTCTGACCAAATCGTCATTGGAACAGTGGAATTGGTCGGACTTAGCTACATTCGTCTGCCCGATTGCGCAGTAAGCGGGTTTAAATTCTTTCCAGCCTCCCAGGTTGCCCAGGCTGGCATGACCGTTGCCCAGTGTATCGCCATCCTCTACCCACTGCCAGATCATGACCAAGCGCCTGAAGAAGCTGGTGATACTGACGTGAGTCGTCTGCTCAGCTCAGCTTGTGATCGGCTTCATCGCCGAGTTATTGCAGCTATGCTGGGTCAGCCATAAGAATCAATACCAATACAACCATGCTTGAGCAACGCCGTTGGGAAACAGGATTGGTGGTCATTGTCTCTGCATTTGTTGATTTTGAACTGAAATTGACGTCCTTCATCACTGCCAGTTTTTTCCGGCACGCTGTAGTAATAGGAGCCGAAACTAAACCCAGGTTAATGAGGGAGGAGCGTTCAAACAACAGTATTATCTAAGAGTACGGACAATTATTTACCAGCTTTGCTGTCTTCAGGAATGTCTGGATGGACGTCCTTCCGCTGGCGGTGACGGTAAATATCACTGGTTCGCTTATCCGAATCACGGGCCGCTGGTAACCCATGCCGGTATTTGTGTTTATGATCACTTAGGTGCGCTTTATGCCTTTCTCGCTGGAAGGCTGGGTCTACTGCGTGGCCAACCTCAAAATGCGAGCCGCCTGCAAGGAGATGTTCGGCGGAAGCAGAGGTCGTTGCTGCTGCCGATTATAGGGAATAGCGCCAGAGGACTGCGGAGGCCGTTGCTAATACGTTCAGCGTCAGTGTCGTCTTCACCGAAGTCTACCCTCTACGGTGAATGGGGAGCCGTCGTCAGTGAACGATAGTGAATGAACGTCAGTGAATGAACGTCAGTGAAGGGCGGTCGCAACTAGTTAAGCAGGAGGTATTTGTGCAAGATGACACTATAACAGATGCGGAATTGAATGACAGAGAGAAAAACTTTTCGCTAACTGGGCATACTTTTTCCATGAGACGCTTGTCAGAATGAGCGGCTGCTGCTCTGACACTCGTACATTTGTATAATGGCTGGTTACTTCAGCTTTCAGTACTGCTCAAGATGGACATTGCTGCGTGGTCACTACTGCCGTTACAAAGCTTACCTTATTGACTGACTTAAGGGGATCAATAGGTCAAGCTTGTCTAGAATAACTGAGCTATTGGATCCTCAGGCGACACCGATGTCAGTGCCAGTCAGCATCTTTACTGTTGCGTGTACTTTATTGGGGTCTATCTTACATGCTCTGTTTGCAATTTGAGCGCAGCCCGCGAATGTTCCCGGGCTGGAGTTCACGGCCATGCCCGTGGGAGCGACGAGGTCCAGGTTTTCGTCTTTATGCTGTGATGGAATCGTTAGCTATCATGGAAGAACATAAGAGGAATTCTTGGGGCCTCAGAGTGCTCTTACGCCTGAAGGTGAAACGATAACGTTTGCGGGCAGAACCCTTAAATCTGAGCTCTCGGGCCGTTTTAATTTTTCGCCAGTGAAAGTGATGTTATAACTTGTTTTAATTTCTGTTGCTATTGCAACAGATAGTGATGACCCCGTGAATCCATCTAAATGTTTGCTGGTAATATCCATGTCATCGGTAATAAAACATGTTGGGTAAACGTCCATATGCGTCGGTATTATCACACCGAAACGTCTAGCATGTCCGTCCCGAAGCTAAGTTGGTTGCAGCGACTGCGTTCTGATTCGGCCAGCCGCGGATGGCTAGGCTCGAGCTGCTTAAGTTGCCTGCTGCTTGACCACGACTGAGATGGCCTCGGCCGTCGGCAACAGCGGCGCTAAAAGTCTTGTGGCTTTAACGGGCAGGACAGGTCATCATTTGGCGATCGCGGCGATCATTTGGAGCGTTAGGCTTTTGCCCCAAAGTCCTGGCATTCACCAGGAGAAGCACGATCGCATGGTGGGGTAAGGACCAATGGGCGAAGATCGTGAAGGTCACTAACGCTTCCAGCTGTTTGTTGATGACGTCACATAACTAAAAGTAATACCAGCCCGGTTACCACGGGCGCTGTTCCCAGAAATCCATCCAATTAAATGGTCGGACTGAGCTATCAAAAAGTGGGGGCCAATTGCAAGCTAAGCGTCTACTCAGGTGAATTTTTTCGCACACATGACCCGGGAAAAGAGAATGGTGAGACATCTCTTCACCTCCACAAACACCTAAGTCTCCGTTACAAGCTCCTCGCGTTTATCGACTCCCTGACGGAAGTGACGAGTTTTGAAGTAATCAAGATAAAACTTAAGCCGCCGGTGCAGAGGATGTGTGCAGCGGTGGAAAAAGTGCCTCTTCTGTCACCGGCAGAAATGAAGCCGTCTAAATTGTCACCTGATGTCAAACTGCCAGAAACTGTTGCAATGTATATCTGGGTGGGACAAAGCACAAAACACCGAAACCAATTAAATGCAATGTGGTATAACCTTCAGACATTTTCGTTTCGGAGCTCATTTTTACGGAAGTGTAATTTTCCAGGAATCAAACACTAAATAATGGCTCAGACTGAACTAGTAAAATTTTCCCGTGAAGGCATACTTAACGCAAGCAGCTTAAAGGCGTGTAGGTTCCTTTCCAGTTGAGAGAGGTGGGATTGTGCCTCCTAACCAGGGAAGTACTTTCCTTTTTTTGGTCACCATCTTAAGCGTTTACTTCTCATTTGTCATAATTTTGGAAGCTCACCCCGAAGAACACTTATTTTGAGAAACTACATATTTGCTTCCAACAGCGAAAATGAAGTGGGGTAACTCTGGAAAGAGAACTGTATAAAGTGCATTTCGGAGGCGGCCTCAACCATTATTTCTTCCTGCATTCTCCCTCATTCTCCTTTCCTCCTTCACTCTTACGTATTTTTCAAAAATTCACCCCTGTAGCCCTACATTTACCGATAGCATGGTTCTACAAGCACCTGAAATAATGCCATTTTTGGTCTTGTCATCATTTCTAAATTTCTTAACAATTGTTCAAGTTGCTACAACAACGGAGTGTTAGAATGAGTCATACATCTCTGAGATGCTTTCTTAGGCAAAAAACAGTTAGACGAACAAATTCCATTGACCTAGGGTCAGGTGTGCAAATCAGACAAAGATCAAACCAACCTGTTTTATTACTCTAGGGCTTGCTGTATGGGGTCAGTTTCTGGTGCCCATTTCAAATTTGTTGAGAACAGGAACCGCATTATATATAATCCGTTGGCTTCTTAAAGGTCAGAATGGGGCACTAACCTAAAATGACTTAGATTAACGTTAAAAAAGAAGATTTTACTGCCTAGCATAATCTTTATCGATTATTGAAATGCAAAACTCAAGGAAGCCCTCTATTATTTCGGTCATCATGACATTCGAAAAGCAAACAAGGTCACTGAGCTTAAATGAGTATGTGACCTTTTGCTTAAAACACGCATATAGGTTCTGGGGCCACTGTGAAAGCCAGCCTGGATTTGGACCTTGTTCCACGTTATTTGACCCGACTGTCATGACTCAGGAATCTCAGACTTTGACTTAGGAAAGCTGATGTATAGGCAAAAACACCCTCTAAATTTGGTGTCTATAACTCTCGTGGTTACTGAGATCGCAGGGGGGTCAAACTGACCCCTTTGAGCGAAAGGCATCAAACCGGCCACCCGTTCGCGTGTTAACTGAACGTGGAGCAATGCGCGGGTGGCTGTAAGCTTACGCCAAACACATATAAGTGGTAAAAGAGAAACATATAAGTTGAAGGAGGGTGGGAAAGGTTGGTCCAAAATTCTAAACTCAAACTTGTTGGCTGGTATATCGCCTGTAGTCGAGCGGATAGGCACTAGTTGAGTGCATAGGAAGCCTTGAACATGTCGCTAGGGCAAGGGATGACATTCATGAGATCTATTAATTCCCAAAGAAAGCTCTCAACATGGATTAATCTGGGAAGGCGTTGAGATATTAGTACAGCAGGTAATTAGGGATGCAACATTCGAGGGAGAGATGGAACGATGCTAGTGATCCATGTGGTAACAGTCGCTATGCCTGGGCGCCCTCTACCTTGACTCTAACATGTGCCTGGTGTAGTATTTGACCTCCCTATCTCTATCGCTCCAACATTACATAAACCCGCTGGCAATCAGACTTGCATTGTCTTTAATGCAGCACAACTTCAAGCGAACTAGACCTCGGCAGGCGTCTCTAATTCTAACTCTCCTGCTCGCACCCCCTCCCCCCTTCCCTCCGCGCCACTGGCCGTCCGGCGCCGCAGGCTATGACCTCGTGACCTCAACCGGGTCAATCGCCGCGGTCCAACACTAGCCGCCCTGTCAGGCGCGCGAGCGGACGGGACACTACACTACGTCCCTTCCTCCCCCCCCTTAAAGAAAGATCAACGCTAAACAAATGCGCTTAAATAATAAAACACCATCATCGAAACGTTCGGGGCGTCTGACCACTCGCCCAGATCTCGTCGCTGATATTGTCCTCCCGCGAGCTGCGTCGGCCGCCAGAGCTTCTGAGCTATCCCAGGGCCGCAACGGCGAGCCGTCCGTGACTCGCCCCGGCGAGCCGTCTCCGGCCCGCGCCGGCGAGCCACCCGCGACTCGCCCCGGCGAGCCGTCTCCAGCTCGCGCCGGCGGGCCGCCCGTCGCTGCCTCAGAGCAACTCGTCGCCACACCGCCGAAGAGATTTGCGCTCATGCTGGCGTCACATTGACATGCCTGTCAGCCGACGCTGCCGGCTCGGCAGCCCGCGCCAGCCTCTCGTCGTGGACAAGAGCTTCACAACCCGGCCGATTACTGACCTCTGCGTACCTTTGATCGCCTCCGGGTTCAACAGCCTGCCGTGGGCACAGCAAGGCCGGCCGGCTTTTCCCGGACAAGGATTGATCTTGCAGCGGACCCAGCCTCCCTGGGCTGTTCGCGGCCCGTATCTGCGCTCAAGCTTGTTTTTTATGCTGCTGCCTGTTAGCCGCTGCCTCCTGGGAAGCGCTGTGTCGTCGGGCGTTCTGGGTTCCCTTCATAAGACTTCCAGCCGGCCCCGATGGACTCTTTGACCCTCTAATCGGACCCTTGATCGTCGGCTCCGAAGGGCCATTTTAAGATAGGGTACACTTTGGACACTACGGGACTTCACGACCTAAGGGAGTCATGTGACTGCGTGATCCCCCTGCGCACCCATAATGGTGGTACATTTGAATTTTTTTCCTCGTAATAATGCGGACTGGGGGTCATTTATGGTGTCCCTGGAATGTGCCGTCACATATAAACGTATTGTAGAACTTTTGTCGCGCCCTAAAGACAGATTAATCTTAAAAATAAAAATTATGCGTCCCAAAATGAAAGTTATGGTGACCTTAACCAATTTGAGTGACTCTTTAAGGGCCCTTTGTGTCAATCGGGACCCTCGGTACCGAAGGAGCTAAAGCGGGTCACGTGCCCTTTTGCGACCCTCCCTTCTACGTGCGCTCATGATGATGCCATTGTAATTTGGTTCTTGTGAAGGAATGGACTTACATTCTTTTGCGGTACGCCCTGAAATTGGACGCCTTTTATGATGCCCATAATGAAGATTTTGGCATCCAGTCGTCGGAAGGGCTGATACATAATTCCGTCGCGGAGAATATACAGAAGTTGTGAATTTTGGCGCCCGTTGAAAATGAGGCTTATAGAGTCCTTTAAATGACCTGTTTTGGGTGGTTTCTCTTAATTATGGTGCCGCAAAATGAAAGTTTTGGTGATCTTTTGTATTTTGCGCTTCAGATGCCCCGCTTGGATAAAGCGTTTATTAAAAGATAGATTATGGTGTCCCAAAATGAAGGCTTTGGTGGTTCCTTGCCAAAAATGTCGATCCAGGATTTCATCAACATGAAAGACAAAATATTGTTGCATTCTGTCATTTGTCTGCGCTTAAAATTGAGGTTTTGGGCATATTACGGCGCGCCTAGAATTTGATGCATTGGGAAAATGAATATTTAAGGACGCTTTTGGTGCCATTAAAATTTGGTGCGTCTTGAAAATGATGGTTATAGTGGACACGAAATGAAAATTTTGGTGCCTCCTGACCACGCCATTGTCGCGCTCATTTCGCCGAAGGGTGGGTTCATACCTACCCATCCCTCTGGTCGGCCTCTACATAGATACTCCCCCTCCCCCCCCCCCCCCCGCCACACACACACACACCTCCCACCCGACCGTATGCTAAATGATCTCCCAAGCCCGCCTTGTTTCATGCGACACCGATCTAAAGATAATAGAGCGGCCAGCATGTAATGCTCTTGATTGATCGACACTGTTCCCATGTCTGGTATCATCTTGGCATTTAGGCGGACTCAACATGCACTGAAGAGGCAAGTGTTTGTTTAGAGGATCACTTCGCATCAAAAGCTCCTTCTGAGTTTGATGATGCGTATTTGGGATGCTGCATGTCAATTTAAGTGTCGTAACAGCAGTCATTTCTTATTCAAGGTATTGAATGCCTACTGAAACCCCCGAAAACACGTTTCGAGCCAGTTTTTTAAAACTTTTCTGTGCACGAATCCTTCGTGAAAAACGGTTCGTGGAGACGATTGCTTTGCTACGCTCTCTAGAGCTTATCTGCTGTCCTCAGCACGGATAGGGGAGGCCTGCATTTATTGTTTTAAAGCACTTGAACCTCTTTGAACTCGATCAGGGTCTGCCGCCACCATTTTTACTGAATTATAGAGACCGGCCTCCCATGGTTCTGAACATACCGGTTGCGTCTGTCGGGTGCCGTTGCCAACGCGATAGCGATCGGTCACAACGGATAGATAATTGCGTCACTTATGTAAGGTTTCCTCAATATCCTTGTTGATTGGCCTGCGCCTTCGCTGGTCATTGTTGAAACATGACATTTGCAATTATCCGGGTACAAAAAATGCAATTTTCACAACGTAATAGGGGCTCAGATGTAAAGGCAAGCGGATTTTCCAGTGATGCTGGGGTCAGTATACTGACATGAATCGGCTGTATGATCCGGGGCTATGTTTTATCGCCTGAAGCACAGGGAATTTTGGAGATATTGGCTTGTTTTTATGCTATCATCACTTCTTCATGACGTAATTGGAGGTCATCCAACTTTCTTAGCGCTGTACACAACTCGATAATGAATGAAGCAAATAAAAACATACCCGAAATGATATTTGCTACATATATTTGCGTTGTCATTAATCTCATGTGTTTTCAGATGTATGTATAAAGTAATATGGTCCTCTGAATCATGCACAAGACATGCATAAAACATTCACTGCTGGGCCACAAGATAAAAAGTAAAAACTTTGAATAGCGTCAGGCGGAAATGTCTAAGCATTTAAAACATGAAAGCGGCTTAGATTCTGATGGAATGTCGTAATCCAAGTTGCGAAGAGCATAGTTCTCAGGTTTGGTTTTGACAACCTAGCTTGGAGGCCGCTCTGAGCTAGTGCATGCCAAAGCTCAACCTGTAGACACACCTCTTTGACTCAATGCGCGTCTCTTGTTTCCGGACGTGTCTTCCCCGTGATTCCAGACGATTTTGTCTGACTACAGACATGCCCAGTGGTGAGACAACTTCTGGAGACGCTAAAGTCTTGAGCCAACTAACGTTTCTGCGAGATGGCTTACTTGTTTGGGTCGCCTACACACACACACACACACTCATATATATATATATATATATATATATATATATATATATATACATATGTAAGATATAACTCCAATATCATTTGTATCGGAGTCCGCTTGTCCAAATTCTCAGACAACGTCTCGAAGATGCATCCATTACTATGCACTTGTCTCTCTGACCTTACAGGTATCTCTCGGGTCCCAAACGCTGGTCTTGATCTCTGACTTGCCTCCCAGCCTCGCAAGCGTCTCTCTAACCCAGATGTGTCCACCCGACCCCAGACGTAAATCTCTCACCCAGTCGGGTCTCCCTGACCCAGACGTAAATCTCTAAACCATAAGTGTCTCTTGCGCCAGGCCTCTCTCGGACCCCAAACGTAGACCTATGACGACAATTACATGCTTTTCAGCCGACGGCGGCGGCGATGGCGACTGCGGCCGCCAGGCCCTCTCTCTCCCTCTTTTACGGTCTCTCGGGACTCGCGGATACAAATCACTGTCTGGCAGCCGGCTGCCTGCCTGCGAGGCGTGCCCGTCAGTCTGCGACACATGGCGGAGGCCGGCACGGTCACCGTGCTCTTCGACGGGTCGTCCCACGTGGAGGACGTCTGTGACGCAGTGAACGGGCGCCTCGGTGACGTTTTGAAGCTTGGAAGAATGGTGATGCGTGCGACGTGTTCTGAATGTTTTTGGGCATGTCATCTGGACTCGACGTCATCCACAGATGTTTGAGACGCATGTGGGACATATGGTGGAAATAATTTGCCTGAACGTCTTGTGATTTTTTTTTTTGGGGGGGGGCTGTGTTGAGTGTGCTGATAAACATTACTTGATATATATCGGCATGTTTTGTTTGCGTTCCTCAAATGTAGTGTAATTATAACAGATGCCACCATCTCGTTTCTTCCGAAAACTATACCACAAAGATAACTATGAATGACCGATTTCCAAGACAATGAAGAAGCCGACGTTAAAATCTCTTAGATGAATCAATTAGATGGTAACTAGTTGCCATCACCACATGTAGCGTAGCATGTGCCATGTTAAGTAAAACAGTTTAAGACTGTTATTGCAATGGCCCGTCTAGCCGCATCAAGAACAACGCCAGCCACATATTTGGGGAGAGCAGTGTTAGGAATGTTTTGGAATGCGCTTAGATATGTGGCATTGACGGTAATATCGTATGACCTCAAATGGGTCAAACATGGCCAAAAGTTGCAAAATTTAGCCTTGCATGACGCTTATGACTCGACCTTGTACAAAACACCAGAAGGACGATTGCAGACTTCAGATTGACGTGGAGATGGTCGGAAAAACCTCTCCAGCGGGTATTTATGTGGGAAATAACTGACCTTTGGCAGTCAATAAAACATTACTGATATATATATATCACAAAATACGAATGCTTACAACACAAGCCCATTAATGAAATATTGTATAACATTCCAATCGCTATTACATGACATAAATTGCTTTAGTCCGCCGGCCTCACCGGATATTTCAGTTAGTTTCCCTATATGATTTGTGGCAAGCTCTGTCGTTTGATCTAGAATAACTCGAAAACCATCGGTGATAAACCCCAAACCTGGCAAGTCGTTAGCAAGCTTGGCAAGAGGAGCGTTTATGTCACAGTTTGGTCCCGATCAGACCGCCGTGGGTGGAACGGCGCGAGAATGCTTGCCCCCTAAGCCTGGCCTTGGTGACGGTCGACTTCGCGTAATCTGAAGGTCCCATCAGAGGAACAAAAAATTCCACTGCCACGTGCGAATCGATTGCAAACATTTGAGTAAGTGTTCAAACAAGCCTTCTATGGACTCTTTATCAGTGGCGTTACATAACTTACTGCGTGACAAGCAGTAACCGACGAAAAAAGAGCGTCAGCAAGTATCGCACCACCAACATATGCATCATCAGACGGCGGCAAAGCAGCAGGACAGTTTGACACCGTGAGCACTGCAGCCGTAGAATTCCTTGCCGCAGAACTACGGCTCCAGCAGGATCGCAACTCACACTGGCATCCAGCCTGAACTTGCCCATGGCCAAATCGCGGTGTGGAACATCCCGGTTCCTCAGCGCTTGACCCGTGCGTGCTGGTAGCATCCGAGCCGGGTAGCGCACCGTCATTTCGTACCTCGGATGAGCACGTGACCCTGATAACTATCCAGCTGGTCAAACGGCGATTCAGGAGGATGAGGCGACTGGTTAACCCGATGTTGACCGGTGGTCAAATATGTCGCCTCCCCCCCCCCCGCGTGTTGAATGTTTGCATCACTGCGAAGTTTTAAGTAGCTGTGAATTGAGAAATTCTACTTCTTATGCCTCAACAACAATTATGGAACCATGATAGGCCAAGCGTGGGTGAAGCCAGAGTTAAGTCATGTTTGCATTTTTTCACTAAAGTGCATTGCCGTAGACAAACTGACACAAAGCCAAACGAAGCAAATATTTTACATCTGTGAATGGGAAGTGCGAGTAAATTAGTCCACCATTCATATGGCCTGTCCTTGTGTTGTGTCAACCTTGTACATTGAAAGATTGGTATCTCAAATAACATGCAAATGCATAAGTACAATCAGCATGTTTTTCTCTCAGGCTCAAAAGTACGAAGACATCAAAAAAGGGTCCTAGACACCAATATGAATGATTCTTGTACCAGGTTTAAAGCAATAATCTGCAACAATTACTGAGTCATTGCTTGAAATACATCACGGCGCACGCTACCCTTGCCCAGGTGGGCCCCGGGCGGTCCACTGTGGCGGGCGGCGGGTCGACACGGTGACGGGATGGCAGAGGCCGTTTATCAGTTTCACCTGCAAGCGGGCGACCACATGACTGGCGGCAGGGCTGAAGGATATCAGGTTGCGCTGTCGGTGGGACTGCATTGTCAAAAACAACGCGAAAATCGATCCAGCCTCTTTTTCACCACCGAGGATTTGGATTTGACCTTGACTTTATGTGGTTTATGAGCAAACAACAGCTCTTGCTTGCGTGCCTGATATTAATAGTAGCGAGTAAGCTCTTCCACGTCGCGTTTAAATGGTTTAAATATGACTAAAATAAGTATAACAAAATAGACATCTAGCCTTATTTACTAACGTCTCAGCTCTTATTTCATGGCACGTGAAGTTGGTTCTAGGATTGATACGGCACGCGTGACACTGAATACCTTTCTATGTAGCATGTTCGATCAGGGCACAATGATGCTACCGAAACTTTTCAAAACTTATTAAAAACATCCGTTGGCAATTCCATCGCAGACGCGACAAAACAAGCTCCGGTATACTTGTCTCGTTCCTGTTCATTGGTACGCAGCACTGACAGATACAGCTTACAAGGCTTGCATAAGTTAACATGATCCAATAGGAATGACCAGAGATAAGACAGACGTATTAGCCTTATTCCTCGGAGAAAAACCAGGAGAATGGAGATAAAGATGCGTTGATATTCCGGCAGCATACCTTTATGAAAACGAATTGTAGAAGACTAGGAAAAACTAATGGCATGAACAACAACGCATCTATGTCTTCATTCTCCCGTTTTTCTCCAAGGAATAAGGCTATTGCTTATGTTTTATATAAGTGAATAATGATTCTTGCAAAAACACATAACAACTTGTGTAAGATGAATGACCATTGAAAGAAGCAATCCCCAAAGCCCGTCTTGCTCCGCGCAGCACCGATGTAGGCAACAATGGGAAACCTGTATCCAACCACTCGGCCTAGTACTTGCCTTGAATTTGGGTGAGCTAAAGGCTGGAATGGAGAAATATCTCTAAACCGTATCGGTTCATAAGATAAACCTATTATTGGTTGGATATATGTAATTGACCTGCTGCATGTTTACAGAATTGCATGAAGACAATCCTTTTCCTGTGAGAATTAGGTATATATTGAAACTTTGAAGAAACATTTGAAAAACCCTAAGAAAACTTTTCAATGCATTAATACGCCGGGAAAATGGCTGCTATATGACGCATAGAAACTTTGTCATTCGGCCACAAATAACTTGAGCGCCGTAGGTGGAAGATTACTGAAACCTTTCATGCTCTCAATCTGCGTAGCGAGGAAAAGGCTTATATAACATTGTGGTCCAGATTAGACCACCATGTGTGGTGCGGCTCGAGCAAACCTGCACCATAAGGCTGGAAGCATTGGTGACAGGATACTTCACCTCACTACTTCGCCATCTGAATAACCTGGTTCAGGGATCAGGTCATTCTGGTGCCAAAAAGCTTTGCCTCTGATCATTTAACTCCAAGTTTCTGGGCGAGCAGTGAGATCAGACAAGGACTGAAGTCGGTGGGCATTGGCCCGGACTCAGAGGAGGCATTGAACTGTTTATTAGAGCTTTTCAGTAGCCTGGAACAATTGTAATTGCCATCGAACAACTTGGTGCTCAAGCATTTCGCTTCCATGATGATGCTCCCATGCCCCACCGATGTGCAGCCAGCAATTTCGTTATACGTGTCCCACTGTGAAAGCCGTACGGTACAAATGCGAGCACATACAACGTAGTACAGACCAATTGTTAATACATTTTGTTTATTTTCTTTTATCGGCCAAAGAGCAGCACTGCACTAGTAGGCGAAGTCATTTGAATAAAATTCAATGCACACACACACACACACACACACACACACACAACACACACACACACACACACACACACACACACACACACACACACACACACACACACACACCACACACACCACACACACACACACACACCACACACACACACACACACACACACACACACACACACACACCACCACACACACACACACCACACACACACATATATATATATATATATATATATATATATATATATATATACACATATATACATACTCCATTGCACGTCCCTGACACCAGCAACAGCTCCCTTCTCGGTCACAGATTGGGCGTCAATATTGGGCTGCAATGTGGAAATGTAAGTGCTTGTTCCCAGCCCAACTGAGACTGCCCCACAAGATCCGTTAGGGCTGTAACAAGGACATTTTGGTCTCTCTTTGGTCTTTTTCATTGTCTTGCTCAACACGCGCCCGGGTGGCCGGTTGGATACCCCTCGCTCGGGTGGGGGCCAATTTGACCCCCTGATATCTCAGGAACTAAGGTGCTAGAGGCCCCAAACTCACAGGGTGTATTGATCTGTACGTAAACCCACTTAGAACAAAGTTTAAGGCTCCTAGATCATGAGTTCTAGATGAAATGAGGTCAAACAAGGCCAAGTTCCAGGCTTGTCTCCAAAGAACCTCTGGAACCTGGATAACTGTTCGACGCAAAGAGTCCCATGCTCATCTAAGGTCAGTGACATTGTTTGACCTTTTAAAGGTCATGGTGACAAAAACAATAGGAGACCGTTTTGAGTTTTGCATTGGAATTAGTGGCATAGATTACAATAAGTGATATGCTCCGAAAAACAAAATGTGAATCTGGTTCATTTTAGGTCAGTGACCAATTCTGACCTTTAAGAAGTATATGGAAGGTGTATAATATGGTTTTAACTTTCAATAAATTCGAAATGAGAACCAAAAGCTACCTCATACAGCAAGCCCCGGAGTAATAGAAAAGATTGATTTTGACCTCGGTCTGAACTTCATATCTTAACTTAGGTCAATATGATTTGTTCATTCAATTGCTGTGTTGCCTAAAAAAGTATCTCAGAGATTTATGACTTCGTCTAACACTCTCTTGTTGGATCAGGTTGTACAATTCCCTAGAAATTACTTTCGCTGAAACCATGGCCTGACTTTGACCTACCATAGGTTAGCTACCTCACAAAGCACACCAAATTTTTGATGCCACACGATCCGCTATTACATCCTGCCGGCAGTGCACCGGCGTATTTAACCCCGCAATATGCGTATCCTGCCTGCGGTGCACGAGTTCATGGAGGTGAGAGCGATCCAAATGTTCTATTTCGAGCCCTATCATTCCAAGCGGGTGATGATCGTAAGCCGCCTGTGATGGTAAACGCGGTGCTTAACGGTCAACCTATACAGAGGGGGATGGGCACGGGGGGCGGCGCTGTCTCTTTGCTCTGAGAAGGAATTTGGACGCGTATCGCCGGTGAATAGGCCCGACATTAAACCGTGAGACAAAACTCTTAACATTGTAGCGCGGAGGTGTTGTTGTGCGGCCAAGTGATGGTAGATGTTTGTTACGGAGAGCAGCGCGCACAGCTGTCGTTCATTGTGGTCAGGGGTGAGGGTCCGTTCCTGTTTAAACGTAACTACCTGTCACATTTGAAGCCGGATTGGCCGTCCATACGCCGCGTGACAAGTGGCTGTCATACCGAGAGCGTCTTCATCTTAAAAAAAGAGCTTAAAAATGTTCTCGGCAGGGTTTAGGCCCGTTACCATGGAGCAGAGGTGAACATCTCTGTGGACCCGGACGCAAAACCGAGGTTCTTCAAGGCTCGCAGCGTTCCGCTGGCCTACCGCGACCAAGTGGAAGCGGAGCTGGAATAATAGATCCACACGGGCTATGGAAGCCCGTCGAGGTTAGTACGTGGGCGGCTGCTTTAGTTGTTGCGCCGTAACCCGAGGGTAAGATTCGCCTGTGTGACGACTGCAGGCTCACCGTGAACGAATTCGCCAAAGTTGAGCAGAATCCGGTACCGTGTGTCGAAGGGCTACTGACCGGGTTAGCTGGTAGCGCAGTTTCTCTGAGACTGACTTGAAGTCCGCTCATAATCAGGTGGTTTTGGATGAAATCTCGCTTGAGCACTTGACGGCGGACACGTCGAAAGGGCCGCTGCGGCCCATGCGCCCAGGTTTCAGCTGCACCTCACCGCGCCTCTGTTTCAAAGAACCATAGGCACGCTGTTGGCAGGTATGCCTGGTGTCTGCGTGTTCTTGAATGGCTTGTCGTAGCGGGCAAGACGCTGGAAAGCCACGATGCGGTGTTGCGCCAGGCTCTATGCCGGCTGAGTGATGCGAGTCTGAAGGCAAACAGAGGAAAATGTGACTTTGGGATGGGGCTTGTGGCATACTTGGGTCACAAAGTCAGTGGGAAAAGTGTGGATGTCATAGATGATCAGGTCGCGACCATCGCAGGCGCTCCAGAGCCGCGACATGTCTTCGGACTGCGTTGCTGGTTGGGACTTATCAGCTATTATGGCAAATTTTCGCATAGGTTGGCGACCACGCTCTCACCGTTGTATGTTTTGCTCCGAAAAAATCAGCCGTGGCAATGGACGCAGGGAGAATTCTCAAGAATCCTCTCGTCGTGGCTCATTTTGACTCGAAGCTGCCAGGGATTTTGGCTTGTGACGCAAGTCCAGTCGGGCTGAGCTGTGTTCTCCGCCAGCAAACGAGGCAGGGAGAGCGGCCGGCAGCTTTTTATTCGCGTTCGCAGAATCCAACCGGGAAACACTACTCTCAGACCGACAAAGAAGGTTAAGCAGTGATCGAAGGAGATAAAAGTTGCATGGCCCTCTAGCCTGCCGTTCGTTTTCCGGTTGCGGACAGATCATAAGCCGCTGTTGGGGCTGATTGATGAGACGAAGCCGCTTCCTTTGATGCCTTCATCTCGTGTGATTTGGTAGACCCGGATGTTGGGCGCGTATGATCATCATTAGGAGTTCGTCCCCGGGGTCAGGTAGGCGCACTTGATGCACTCAGCAGGCTTCCCCTACCAGTAGTGGCTAGGCTACCGAGCCCTGTGTCTGCTGAGACGATCCATCTCATTGAGTTTTCTGGATGCTTCTCCAGTTCTGTGTCGGTAAACCTGCCGGTTTGGTAGATGAAGTCAGCGACAAAAATGTATATATTTACACGAAGGCTGGCGTCAAAATGTTTTAGACAGAAAATTCAGGTGACGTTCAAAACAAGAATAATGTAGCACACTACGCAAAAACTGAACATGGGGTCTCCATGCATAGGTGTTATGCCTCCATGGTAATACCATTTCGCCACACAAAACGAACAAATCTTCCGCAAAGACTGTTTGCCGTACTCTACGGCAGCATGACATCTTCTCTAGATGTTATTCCAACCCGCGACGAAAATAGCCAATGACTTCAAGTTGGTCGTCCGACTCGGTGACAGGTCGGCGACAAATCAGTGCATTTCTATGGTCCGGCTGGTCGGGCCGATTCGCTGTTCTTACCAGCTGACTCTCGGTGTCCTAAACCAGGGAGTACAAAATATTCAAAAAAGATCTAGATATGGGAATTAGTCTGATCGCAAGGGAATGTCTCAGTCGCTGCGATGCGACTGACATGAGGCGGGTGGTGACTTTCAATGCACTGCAACTTTGCAACTGGCGTTCGTTTTATGGTTTTATTCCTTAGTTTTTATGGCATTTTGGTCCAAATGTTCTATGAGGTCAGTGAAAGGCTGGCATTGTGTTGTCTCTGAGAACAGTGTTGGCTATTCCCTGACGCTATTTTTTTCCACTCTTACTGTAACAGGAAAGATATATAAATTATTCATCCTGCAGTGCTCACTCATATTCATATTTTGTTTTGACTTTGCGCGCAATGAGTAGGGCATTGTGTGGATACAAATATGGTAAATTTCATTGCTGTTTTTGCTAACAATGATTGCAAAATTGTCCTGATTGAACCGTTTGCATAATCATGTTTAAAACGTTTGCACAGATTGTGATGGCAGACAGCCTACCTCATATGCAGCCTATGCTGAGAGTAGAAATGAATATAGTGTATGTGGAGGTCGCATAGTGACAGGGGTGTCAATTTTCATGCACGATTAGGGAGAGGTAGTAGGTCATGGGCTATGGTCAATAAATAGAACACAGAGAAGATGGTACTGTTTTAAAGTTAGCTTTTTCTCGAATCTTTGTGTAATTTTTCATCCAGAAATGTTGGCCGGAGTGGGAGAAATCATTGAGGCTGCCCAACCCGGCAAGCCATTTTGATAGTGCCCCAGCAATTAATTTGAACTGATACCCCTGCATTACACACAGAAACATAGTATATGTCCTTATACTTGCATGCTACTTGCATTCAAAGGGTAATTTTGCCTGCTGGCTGAATTTCCATCAAAGTTCGGATGTTGGTAACAAAATGTGTCATATCGCTGAAGCAGCTGATGTTTTCATGATGTGAAATGCAGATTTTGTACCACCGTATGTATAATAGATTGATTATGAGTACAATGGTGTGTAGCTTTAACCGTTTGGAGCCTTTGTTTATAATGTAGGGCTTCGTTTATGTAACGGTGCCAACGCACCGCACGCGGTTCGCGGAAACGTCGCTTGCAGCTCACCGCACCCCGCCGGCCCTGAATCGTCTCGCAATGGTCGTAAAAAAACATCGCTGCTCTGAAACCAGAATTGCTAAGGACACTGGTGTCAGTACGCGGGGAATGAATATCCCAGAGGCTACCCAAGAATTGGCCTGCACAATATGCCGCACTGGTACCCTCAGAAACCGTTAGGAGTGTGTGTGGGGAGGGGGGGGGGGGTCACATTGCCCTCTCTCCCTTCTGTCATGGCGATTATCCTGTTCAGAAAGAACTAGCCGCGTGACGTGAATTTATTAACAAATTTGGATACAATTTGCTTGTTGGGGCACGGCGAAAGGCACTCACCGGGCAAAACATGTCGCACCAGGCTTGGAGCACATCTAAGCCTTAGTGGATAGTCTGATGACGGTTGAGATGGGGCTCGAAGCGCAGACGTGATTTTCTTAATGTGCCATGGCATCGAGGAGGTCCGCGTCTTGGATGTCATCCCCAGTGCTGCTCGTCATTAGTTCGAATTCTGCCACGCATTCTGTTGCCTTGGCAATGGAGGTCCTTCATTGCTGTTTTTTTTGCCGTCGAGGAAAGCAATTTCAGCCGTAGATCGAGCTTAAACGTGAGACCCCGGCAAGTTCCGAAGGTGGAAAAAACCGCCTGCTGTGATTGGGCTGTCCCAGTTTAGGGCAGGCGTGCCTGCTTGTCTAACAGCAGTATTTATCCTGACAGTCGTTGAAGGACAGTTTATGATTGAGCGTTTCGGTTGTGTTCATGATATTAAGAGTTGCAATGATAAAAGAAGCTTTTGGTGATAGGTTGAATTCTGATGACGCAACTAGGCATGTTCTTCATTACCATTTAGTCACAGAATATCGCATTACGCTGCTGGCGGCAATTTTTATCCAGAAATTTGGTCGGCGACAAAAAGTACACTTTTACCAGCCCTGGCATCTGGTAACGATTAAGCGGACTGTGCGTCTCACGCAGAGGGGAAATTGCACAAACCTTGTGTCCGCCAGATGACAATGTTTGATAACCATAAAAAGCGATAAGTGTTCTGTGCTGCCTGCAGCCGCTTTTTATCCTAACTCTGCCAGGCGGCCTTCGCTGCAGAGAGCTCTGTTTTGTCACTTTCGTTCGTAGAGAAGCGTTGATATGAGTCTGCATATGGAGCATACAGAGAGACGATGGTTTTGCTGCAGGAGACATCCGTTGTTGCATGCCTTTTAAGAAGATGCTTGCAGTTAAGACTTTGAGGGTAGACGACCACCTTGAAGAAGGCAGAGACATAAATACACGTATCTTTATCTCGATTTTATGTAGTAAGCCTACTTGCCCCCCCTGACATTCGAGGTTTGCTGCTTTGTTCCATTGCAGCACCCTGAAGGAATAAACATTCCAAATAAATTAAGTGCAATTTCATATGCAAGGAAATGGGCTGTTCAAGGACACAAAACACATATAGATATATTGAAGCATTCCTGAGTTTTGCTGCTGAAGGCCAAAAGGTGCCCAACTAGCTCAGGCCTCCCATATTGCTGATCGCCGCATCCATTTAGAAGCAGCTGCTGTCGCGCTAACTGTCATCACTAGTACACTACACCATAGAAAGTCCAATAAATCCAACTGAAGCCAAGCCATAACCTCGTGGCCTGGTCAAAAACTGAGCCATTTTTCCACAAAATCTATCACGCAGATAAGCTGGCAGATGCTAAGAGTTCGTTGGTCCGACTGGAACAGATCGCACGCTACTCCGAAAACCTGTGGAGGATGGTTACTTTGAACTCCGCGACGGTCGCTGATCAGAAGCTAAGCGTTGTTGCGCGCATCATGACCAGGGAGCTTAACACGCGCCCGGTTGGCCGATTAGATACCCTTCGCGCGGGTGGGGGTCAATTTGATTCCTGAGATCTCTGGAACTATGAGAGCTATGAGAACCAAATTCACAGGGTGTGTTGACCTGTACCTGTGTTGTGTTGACTCACTTAAGTCAAAGTTTTAGATTTCTAGGTCTGTAGTAATTATTCAAAGTAGTTATTTAATAATAAATTTAATAATACATTAATTATTTAACTTCCATAGCGTTCGGGTCAAATATCAAACAAGGTCAAATTTCAGGCTGGTCTTCTAAAGGCCTTAGAACATAGCTGTTCTAAGCAAAAGGTCACATGATCATCCAAGGTCAGTGACCTTGTTTGACCTTTTAAAGGTCATGGTGACCAAAATCATACCAGATTGCTTTGAGTTTTGCAGTTGAATAAGTGACAGAGATTACGCTAGGCAGTATGTTACTAAAAACAGAATATTGATCTGGGTTAGTCCAGGTTAGTGACTTATTCTGACCTTCAAGAAGTCTATGGAAGGTAAGTAAAGCGGTTCGCGTTATCAATACATTCGAAATGAATACCAGAAGCTACCCGATACAGCAAGCCTTAGAGTCATAAAACAGATTGGTTTTTGAAATTTGTCTGACCTTCATATCTGACCTTACGTCAACGCAATTTGCTCAATTGTTGTGTTGCCTAAGAAAGTATCTAAGAGATGCATGGCTTCGTCTAACACTCAGATGTTGGATCAGATCGAACAGTTCCCTAGAAATTGTCTTAGCTGAAACCGTGGCCTTACCTTGACCTTCCATAGGTCAGCGACCTTACAAGGTACAAACTAAATTCTGATGTCAGACGATCCGCTGTTCAACTGTCTGCAGTTATGCAGAATTTGGCGCAGGTACGCCGCGCTGTTCGGAAACTATTGCGGAAAAACATTCGGGGGGGGGGGGGGTTAAATTGTCCCCCACCCGAGCGCGTGTAAACTTATACCATTCACAATCACAAGGTCTTGGTCCAATCCTTGCTTACCCACGCTTGAAGCGTTAGTGAGCCCCAAACCTGTAATTCCAGTCACATTGTACTGACTTGACGCTGCATGTTGGACTAACCTGACCAAAGGAAAACACAAGAAGCCAGCTACGACTGCGCTCTGCCTTCGGACATGTGAGAATGGGCGCAGCGCTGCTGCTGCCCTCTGGAATAACAGTGCTGCCACCTGGCGTCCAACAATGCATCTGACCTAAATGTTCGGAAACGTAACCCGAATGAAACTTGACAAGACAACGAAAAGCCGAGTGTGGAATGTCATATGAGAAAGCCTTTAGCAAAAGATGGCACGTGATGTGCATCTTGAAATGTAAGCGATGATGTGTATAATCGGTGCCATGCCATATTTGTGAGTTCACAATGCACACTTGGCTTACAATATGAAGGCAATCCGTGCGGTAGGCGAGGGAACCAATACACAAAGAAGCAAAGGGCGGCGCAACATCATGCATGAGGCCATTATTGGAGCCTAAAAGTTACTAGCTGAGTGAACGATGGTCTCCTTCGGGGAACCGGGATGCTGCTAGTGCCGCGACCGTCAAAAGAGCCAGCATATTAGTGTTTTAGATGATTTTCTTTCTCGTGCCTATGAGCATCCGACTACAGTTTGTCGTCGCGAATTTGTTCGTGAAGTGCCATGCGCATTTGAGTGGGGTTATCCACACACCGCTATGCCTTTTGCAATGTGATTTATTCCAATAACTCGCATGGCCAACCGAAGATGCAACGCAAGCACACAACAAACAGTAACACGGTTATAAGTGACGCTCGACACTCTGTCTTCGCCGGACAGCACCTGACACTGGCACCAGGAGTGCAACTCCATCACTGCTACTTGAAGGGTAAGAATACAACAGTCATGTGCGATCTACCTGTGGGCTGATAGGTATCATCCCTTGCCTCTCCACTGTGCCACGAGCTGCACGCCCAATACGCCGCCATAACCAGCCATAAAAACAGAGGCGGGCAGTGTAGTGTAAACATCAAAGCGATTTGCACACATTGGACCATAAACGCTCCTCGCCCGAGCCGCGTTCAGTATAGCTCACGTTGACATGTTCAGAACACGTTGCTCGTGGAGCTCAATCAGCTGCTCAAGCCAGACTTCGCGGGGGATGCCTCGGACGACACGTGTCGGCACGTGTTGGTGCGCAGCGCCGCCAGCTGGTGCGGTGGTGCAGTGGCGGTGTCAACGGGCTCGGTCCAACAGGAGATCAACCACGGCCATCTGGTACCAGCAGCTGTCCTAGCATTGGAAGACATCGGGGCAGCAGGCTTGCGGCCCGCTCTACGTCGTCATGGCAAAACCCGCCTCGGCGGCCTGCCAGCTGGCTCGCCTCACGCCATTGTGAGGATCTTCTCACGCCTCACGCCGCACGCCACACAGCCGCTTACCAAAGCGACAGGTCATCTTGCCACGGCGCGAACTGAACCTCGACGGGCTCCTGTTCGCATTCCGCGCGAGCAGCGCGTTGAGCACGACGAGCTGGCCGGCGCGCGCGACGGCAGTAACGCCATCTCTGGGCCGGCCGTTGAACATGTACCTAGCCCTGCAGCCACTAGACGGGGGCTGTCGGCGCGAGAGATGGGGGGTCGGCGTGGTGGTGGTGCCACGCAGCTCGCTCAGCGAGTACAGGCCATTCGGCTTGCCGTTGGAGGGGAAGTTGACGCTGAAGAAGGGGTTCTTGACCGGTGGGTGCTCACGTAGCCAAGACCCTGGAGTGGAGCGAAGTTATAAACGTCAGGCCAAGCACCAACAGCCATGTTGACCGAGACACGTGCGCTGGTTGGGAACATTGGCGGCTTTATGTAATAACGACAGCTTGTGCGTAATGCAAGTCAGTCGGATCGGGCTGGAAAAATGAGGCCCTGGGAAAACCATGCGTATAATTGGGCTTGACACATCGCGCACATACATGAATGAACGCAGCGTATGTAACGATATAGCCTGGCCGTGCATTCGAAGTTAATGCAAATATAAATAGGAGGGATACAGAAGGTCGTCCTGGAATGGGTTGAGGCAGTTTTCCACCCAATCAACTAGCGTGCTTTTTAATCTGGTATCCAACTCCGTGTTAATGTCACATACATTCGGTTTGTGTGACAATTATTCTGGTAGGTAATGCGCGTGTATGACTGCACCCAGGAGAGTCGCCGCCTCGCAAGCAAGAGCGGAGGAAATGAAGCACATTTTAACGCGTCGCTCGCAACAGACTCATCACATTAACCGCGTATTGGCTCGAGCCGAGCGTCACCGCGGGGTCACACTGCAATGACCTGCCACCGCCGACCCAGCCAATCAGCGCGCTGCGAGGTCATATGACGCCGCGTGCGCCCGCTGGTGGGCCCCGCCCCCAGCGAGACATCTGAGCGGCCTTCGCCGACCGAGCGGGCCGGGGGTCACGAGAGGTCACCCTGCGGCGCGACGGGTGCCCAGGGTCGCCCCGGGCGAGCATGACGTGCCCTCCGCACGGCAATGAGCGCCCTTCGGCCGACCTTGCGCTGCCAGCGGCTGCCGCGGCGCGTTGTTGCACTGCAATGTCGGCCGAGGCCGCAGCGTTGTCGTTGCGTTCGTTACCGGCGCGTTGCAGCACGAGTGGCACGGTGGGCCTTGCAGGCCACTTAGGTCATTGCTTTAAGGGGAACGCGGAACACGTCGTCTCGTGGAGCCTCGTTATGGAGCGTCAGCCACTGCGGAGGTGGTGTCAGACAGTGATATATTGATGTGTGGTTGACCAGTGGTGTCATGTCAGGGCCGTGTCAGTCAGCATCGACGAACAATCCAGGCCGTGTCACTGACACAATTTCACACCACGCCAATCAGTCAAATAACAGAGCAATGCCAGCCGGTGACGAGGTAAGGTGCTGTGTCAAACACTGACCTTACACTAGACCGTGTCGCGCAGTGAAGTCATGCCGTGACCTGTCATGTACTGATGCCCATGGCCCTGGCTCCAGGTCCATCGTGTCAGTCTCCTGACACCATGACAAACCTGACACTACACCATGACACCCGGTTGATGACTTGTTGAGTCTGATGTGCGAGCCCTGTTTCCTCCTCGACGGGGAAAGACATGCGGGCTCAGTTTTCTCAGTGGTTGACGTGTAAGGATATTTCAACACAAGTATCATGTTGCTGGAGTCTGGCTTCGCGTGGTGCTGTCTGGGTGAACGCTGAAGTGTGGAGGCAGGGGCTCAAGCACTGGCTGCAAGCTACTGATTAAGTAACACGTCTTTGCATGGGTAGCCCGGCAGGAGAAAATAAACTGAGTTGGGAGGGTTCAACGATACTTTGTTTGAGCCACGCCGTTTGTTCAGCAGCCAAGGACGACTCTACGTGACAGGAAATCGTGCATGTGTAAAGAGTGGTGATCGGCATCAACACCAATGAGCTGCCTTCTTGCATTGAGATATTCATCAAGGGCTCTGACCTGTCAGAAGCGGGTCATTAATTGACATCATTGATGGTCTTCTCGTTTCCACCAGCAATTAGGGGCAATAGTGGGGAAGTCGGGAACATCCGATCAGATGCTGCTTGCCCCAACTAAATCGATGCTCAGCACGTAAATTACCAAGATTACTATTATTTTGCAACCATCGGTGGCGTGTGAAACACTTACGGGCGCATCAAACAATAACAAATGGAACTATCAATATTTGAGTATCTATTTTGGCGGGGGCCATGGCAGTGACTGCGCATTCAAGAGCAAAGTGTGAGGCCCGGACTGGCGAGGAGTGCATGGCATGATCAAACGGACTCATGCATACATGCATGTATATATATATATATATATATATATATATATATAAATATGTCTATGAATCTATCTATCTATCTGTATACATATATATATATATATATATATATATATATATATAAAATCGCGAGAGTTTCAGAGACTAAACCCCACGTAACTTCGCAGTCTTCGTGCATGAAGCGCACTAACAGACGCCGTGCTTGTCGAGTATTTATCACTGAACTGCGCAGAATCCGCCGCCCTCAGGTGCGATGAGTTCACCGTGACCGTGACGGCGGAAACTCTGCACAACTGGGTGGGGAGGATGGAAGGCGAATGCGTCTTTGGTCGAGTTTCTTCCTAACGGCGTCACTGGAGACTGTTAAGTTTCGCCAAATTGGATGGCAGGCACACCCTATCTACTAAATCCGCCCTCAACCAAGCGCCACGCCGCCTCCATCCCTCCGCTCCCACCGGCGCTCACCGGGCACGAAGGTGTACGGCGACGGCGCCAGCTTGATAAAGTAGGTAGGGCGAGTTTCTTCTGCTTGTTCTGGAAGTGGCCGGGCGTGCCGGGGCGCGTCGATGTAGTTCTGGCTGATGGTCTGCCCGTCGGGCCGGATCAGCGTGAAGTGGCCGGTGAAGGGCCGGCCGGCAGCCAGCGCCGACAGCGCCAGCACCACAGACGTCAGCTGCAGTGGCCTGCAACAGAGCTGGCGGTCAGAGAGGGCGGCCTGCGACAGCGCCGGCTTTAGTAGGGGGCGTCCTTGGATGAAAACATTATCAAAAGTCAGCTGACAGCAGTCAGGAGAGGAGAGTGACAGAGAAAGAGAGAGAGAGAGAGAGAGAGAGATATATATATATATATATATATATATATATATATATATATATATATATGCAAATGGATAGATAGATAGACAGGTACATAGATAGATGGATAGAGAATGAGAGAGAGAGAGAGTTTGAGAGGAGGGTGAGAGAGCTGAGGAGCTGGGGCGGACTGGGGTGCGGCTACTGAGCCTCAGTTAGTGGGAGCGCTTTACAATGGAGCAACGCTCAGCCAAAGTCTCTTGGAATGGTTCGGGGGTTGCGCTTTTTTTGCACAGATCCCATGTCCAAAGTCATTGTCATACCCGTGCTCGTGTTGGTGCAGTGGCAATATGAGAATCCTCTGAGATGGCGAAGGGATTCATCCAAGAACGGCACTTGATGAAGACACAAGCCTCCCTTCACTCGATCACTCCTCTCTCTTCACTCTTTTGTAACAGGACCATAGTAGCTGATCATAGCATGAGCGATAGCACAAAGACTGGCGTGGAGTGACCCACGCCATCCGACGAAAAGGACTTCCTCCCCCCCCCCCCCCCATCAACTCCACCAGGATCATTCCATCTATCACCCCTGCAATGTCACGGATTGTAAACACAGCGTCGCCACTCCAAGGTCGAGGGCGGAAAGCCAGAACAACGCCTCTTGCACCGCAGCACCACGACAAGTACATCGCCTACGGCTACAGACCGCCATCGTGTCCTTACTCTGCGTCGTCGGCGCTCCATGGGAGCCAGCCAGGGACCGGGTCAGGTCAGGGATTGTTCTTACTCAAGGGTGCCGGTGGTCCGTGGGAGCCAGGTCTGGCACCGGACCAGGTCAGAGACCGGGCCATGTCAGGTACCGGGCTAGGCCAGAGACCGGGCCATGTCACGTACCAGGCCAGGTCAGAGACCGGGTCATGTCAGGGACCGGGCCAAGTCAGGGACCGGGCCAAGTCAGGGGCCAGGCCATGTCAGGGACTAGGCCAGGTCAGAGACCGAGTCGGATCAGGGACCGGGCCATGCCAGTGCCGGCTAGATAGTACCAGGGTCGAGGCAGGTTCAGGGTCGCTGTGCCAGGTGAGCTAGACACCTGATAAGGGATGCTGCGACCCGCCGCAGGGGAGGGTGTTCGTCATCGTCATATCCCCGCAGGGGAGGGTGTTCGTCATCGTCATATCCCCGCAGGGGAGGGTGTTCGTCATCGTCATATCCCCGCAGGGAAGGGTGTTCGTCATCGTCATATCCCCGCAGGGGAGGGTGTTCGTCATCGTCATATCCCCGCAAGGAGGGTGTTCGTCATCGTCATATCCCCGCAGGGGAGGGTGTTCGTCATCGTCATATCCCCGCAGGGGAGAGTGTTCGTCATCGTCATACCCCGGCGGTGTGTGTGGAGGGAGGGGGGAGCAGTGGACAATGCTGCGGCTACCACTGCGAAGCACGCCGCCCAGCACCGGCATGCAGAGCGAGCGGGCCTTTGTCGACGCCTCTTCCTCCTCTCTCCTCCTCTTCCTCCTCTCTCCTTTTCACCCGTATTTTTTGTTTGTCTCTCCCTCCTTTTCTCTCATAGCTCCCAAACACCATGCATTGTGGTGGCCGTTTTCACCCATTTTGTGAGATTCTTTACCCCCATATTGTTGTTATCCTTATCTTGCACGCCATGTAATTGGTGAGATGCTAACAATTGCACATTAATTGCAAGTTTGCACGAAGCGCCTTCCGCACATCTGAAATTACGTCATGAATGTAATCAAAGCGCTATGCATGCTGTGTCTTAATCCCCACGTCGACAGGCAACCGCTGGTAGCGTGGGCGGCGCGTGTGCATGGCACGTGACGCGTGCGAGGGCGACCTCGGTCGACTGAACACCCCGAGCTCGTGACGGTTCACCGGCGTCCCCGGTCGGCACCGATTCAATAGAGCACCAATTGTTTGACGGCCGGTGCCGGATGTTGACAGCTCCACTGCGCCGGCCAGCTGGATTGGGATCAGGCGGCTGGACCTGGTGGACAGGTCAGGATCTGGTGACTCGGTCTGTCGCCGAACAAGCGACGTGCTGTGCTCTGACGTCATTAATTTGGCTCGGTCAGATAAGATAGGGTTAAGTTAGGTGGGGTTAGGCGGCGTGCCTCAGTATTCAGCTCGTTTTCTTTATCCTGAACTGACTGTCGGTAGACGGGGGGCATTCCCGACTGAACCTCCTCAGCGTCAGTCTAATAACTGAATGTACTGGGGACATTCGTACAACTTAAGAACAACTGCACATTTAAGCTAGCCCACAACTAAACCGAGAACTTCAGACCACTAGACAAACCCTGCACCGATCTGTGCCCCGGCACCCGCGCCACCTCTGCAGCGTCCCTCCGCCTTTCCCCGGAGCGGCCCGCTTCTCTCCGCGCGGTGCCCCTCCCCTCCCCCACCCGGGGCACTCGTTCGCAAGTCCGTTGGTCCGCCCCGCCGACCGCCGGCGCCGGTTGGCCGTGACCGTCGAGGTCGACGGCCTCTTCTGGCCACCACTCCACGCGTGCTGGGCGTCGATGACGACAGACTGTCGGCCCGCGGCGGCCCTGACACGAGCTGGGCTCTTCCATTCAACAGATACGTCTAGTTTTTCCTTTGGCACCGGTTCCGACGTCGTCTGATGACTGGATGGCTACTCTGACGGTTTAAGAGAATAAAGTGCGGCTCTACCACAGGGTGCTTTATCTGTCACTGACATGGTGTTAACGTTTAAGCACGGACGTATCGTTTGACGCATTCGCACAACATCCCCTCGCCTGGGAACTTAATGATTCCTTTTTTGCCGTTTTAAACGTCGAGTTCACTGAACTCGGAGTCGATCGGTTATGAATGGCGGCGGCAGGCCACACCTGAACGCCAACGTTCACGCCTCGGTCGTGCTGTGGGCAGGCGGGGCCAGCTCAGCCTGCCGCGAGCAGGGCAGCCATAGTGAGCGGTGAGTCTGACTCATGACTCGATTGTTCCCATCACTGGCGCGGCGAGGGTTTGTGATGTGGGGGGGGGGGGGCGCTACAGAAATTTGCGAAGGGTTGTGTGGTATAATTATTTATGATAGGGCCTCAGTCCTTTTCCCCTACACACTGTAAACAGACAGACCATACAGACTTACCAAACAAAAAAAGGTACAGTGCCTAACACATCAATGATATATGCTGTGCATATCCACTCGGATATCCGCTGACCTAAATAATTAAGTACCACTGTTGCTCATGGCATTGCCCATGGTATTCAATACGATGCAACTACAGACGAAATCCTCGTCACCAGATTTGATATCGTAAGCATTGTGGCGTGGTCAAAAAGCGTCGATTCTCAAAGGGAGTACAGCTTATAATCAATCCCCTCCTCAAATCCCTTGGTTATGCCTTCGGTTCACCTTCCCGTGTCTGCCAACGACCGGGCAGGCAGCGACGGTGGCGGCACCGAGCGGCGGCCGCCGGAGTTACATCGCCGGCGGCAAGGCTGTCTGCGCGTCTCCGCCCCGCCGGCTGCTGGTGACGTCATGACCGTGACGCCATCGCAATGTCGCCCCAGTTAGAGGAACGAACGGGCTGTGGACCCGGTGCTAACGGGAGAGCAAGCCGTTCCGGCAGGTTATTCGCGAGCGCACGGGTCGCCGGCGACACGTCGTCACCAATTTGACGCCGCGTTGGTCTTGCGCGCGACCCGCTCTTCGGAGCGCCACGTCAGATCTGGCGTAATTTGCCAACGTCAAGCGCGAAGATGGAAAAGACTCAACAACCCTGACGTCAGTACACGGTGGCCAATGTAAGGATGTTGAAAATATGTTACTAAATTGCGTATCGATGTCAAATAACGGTTCGATTTATCAATCACGCATATGATAACACCCGAATTGAAGCACTCACGTGCAGTAGCTCGAAATGTTTAAAAAAGCTCATGTTCTAGTCTCCTGTCTATTCCTCATAGCGGATACGTATGGTCATTGGATAGACCGCGACATAGCGGTTGTGACTGTCCATACTAACTCACCGCATTCAGCGCTACCAGTTGTCTATTTTAAAGCAGCAAGCCAGTTCTGGTAGCTTTGCTCGAACACCATTGTCAATATTCTCCTCCAGTGGAAGGGCAAACCACCGCATACCCCGCTCGTGCGCCGCTTATCGCCGGCAGCCGTCGCTCCAGTGTGACGCCTGCGCAGACGCGCCTGCGGTCTGCGGCCGCCTGACCGTTAGCCGCGGCGGCACACCTCCGGCCAGACGTCACAGCCGCCGCCGGACCCCGGCCTGGCCCGCGCCGGCGCGGCGCCGGCCGCGGCGCCGGTAAGTGAATGTCACGGCCGAGTACCACTGGTCACGTGAGTTACGGCTGGGAAGAGACCGCTGGCGGCGGGAGGCAGAGCTGGGAAGGGACCACCGCCGCCGTGAGAAGCGGGCGTGGCGTCGCAGAGCCGTCAGCTGCGTCAGCCCTGTGGACGTCCCCACCCCCTCAACACAGGCGGCTGGTCAGATGTGGCTGCTTGTTGGAGCTTTGCGGAAGTGGGAGACTAAGTGGGACGGCTTAGTGAGTGGGACAGGTCGGCCAGTGGGATGGCCCAGAGAGTGGGATGGCTCGGCCGGTAGGACTGCTCGGCCGGTAGGACTGCTCGGCCGGTGGGACGGCTCGGCCGGTGGGACGACTCGGCGGGTGGGACGGCTCGGCCGGTAGGACTGCTCGGCCGGCGGGACTGCTCGGCCGGTGGGACGGCTCGGCCTGTGGGACTGCTCGGCCGGTGGGACGGCTCGGCCGGTAGGACTGTTCGGCCGGTGGGACGGCTTGGCCGGTAGGACTGCTCGGTCCGACGTAAAGCCCTCGCGCCGCCTGTCACATCTCGTAACGTTTCACGCCGCCGCGCGCCGTAGCGTGACGCTGCCTCTCACGCCGTCACGCGCCCGGGCGTCACGCTGCGCGCCGCGTGCGCCGGAACCCCACGGAGCCACGTGCCGCCGGCCTCTCCACGGAGCCACGTGCCGCCGGCCCCTCTACGGAGCCACGCGACGAGCAGGACACAGAGAACGCAGAGGCATGGTGTCAGGACACAAACTGGGGTAGATGTCTTTGTGTCCAGCTGCTAGCGTTATTAGCTTTGTAACCCCTGGTGGAAACCGTGGTCAAGGTGAATGCTAAATGGATTGCATGGAGGCGTGAAGCGGTGGTCTGGAGGCAGTTCGGCTGCACCGACGACGCTGAGAGCGTCACTCGCCTCTTGGAAGTGACTTGAGTGCACTCCGTCACTCGCGTGCGTGTAAAATTCGACTTTGAATTGTCGTTGTGTTCAAGTTTACGAAGGTGCGTGACTGAACAGTCCTGTCTGTGTGCGCACATCATCGGTGGTTTGGCGTCTAGAGGAAGACCCATGTGTGCATGTGTTTGAGCGTTCTTATTCCAAGCACGTAACGTTCTGGGCAGCGTACGTGTACGCCGAGGTTCTGTGCCTGCCAGCGGGACAGGACAGTCGTCCATATCATAAGCGTCTTTCAATTAACGACTCGGCTTGTGGTTTGATTATCACTTACAGCCTAAAGCATAGTTTAAAGCAGAAATCGCCGGCTGGCTGGCTGGCTGGGGCCATCAGCATGGCCCCGGCCACCAGCACATTACGCAAATACTAACGCCCATTCCCGCTTCAGGCCCAAGTGAAGACCGTTCCTTCCGACCTGAGGTGGGACCCATGGCATGTTTTTCGTGGCTAATAGCATTAGCCAGCACATGACGGGAAGCAATGCCGTGTTCTGTACCTACGATTCGCATCGCGCGTGACAAAGTTAGCCACTTGCCGATTGCGTCGGGCCATTATGCTCACCGCTTCTAGCTCGGGTCATAAGTGGCGGCGTTTCATGAAGCCGCTGTCCAAAACGCCGCGGCGAATTTCCATTTCAGGCAAAATTATTGAGCGAATGATGGCAACGGTGGTCTCCGCCGGAGTGGCAATGGAAAGTGACTCGAGATTTCTGCGCGCAGAAGTGCTTCCGGCGGTGGCGGTTAGTCACGTGACTCTTGGTGGTGGTACGGCTACCGCCGCCACACGGCCACGGGATTTCGCGGCCGGGATTGCAGTCACCGCGGCGAGAACGGTGCGGTCCGTTCGCTAATGCAATTCCCAAGCGGCAACCTCACGCCTCGACCAATCAGGAGGCGCCTATCGAGAGTCCAAGTCAGACACGGCGGCCGGAAAGGGAAGCAGCTCCTGGAGCAGGGCACCAGTCATTTGTGATTTCCTTCAGTCTCATCGCGTGCCGTCAGTCCAGCAAATGACGGGGGGCGCCGGCCTGTCCAAGCGAGCTTTTTTGCGAGGGAATCGCTCCTCAATAGCGCAGAAGACCTGCGTTAAGTGCTCCGGTGATTGAAATCGGAGGGAGAGAAGGCGCTATTAATGCCCCATTTGGTGATCAAACTACGTGCGACTTGTGCAAAAAGTCAAGCAAAAACTCGTATGCGAAGGCAGTACTTTAAGCTGGTTTAAAATAAAGCCAGTGAAAGGCTTCAAGTGGGTGTCGTGGGTGAAATTAACTTTTTTAGGGAACGAAGCGGTGACCATTCACTCAGAGCCGTTTTCGGGAGATCTGTGATGCTTTTTACATGACAATTCATCATGCTCCTGTGAGAGCCATTTTGATTTTGCAGCCTACTTATTCGTGATGATCAGGGCTAGAAAAAACATGCACTCCCTACGCGGTTCACTAAGGCTTTAAAATACTTAATCGTCTGACACCCATAGGCGTTCTGTAAGCACAAGAGAAGGCTTAATTTTGGTGAAACCTGCTGCGGTAAATCATTCATGTCAGTTAATTTTCGCTCTGGACCGGTAAAGACCGCGTTGGCCTATTGAATAGAAAGCGGTCAAGTGCTCTGCCTGGAGACAGGTGCGCAATGCTCTTCTTTAAATCCCGACATCATTTCTCATCTGCGGCTAATTCGCCGCCTGATCAGCACTAATTGAAACTTTCCATTTGATCAGACCATTCAGGATGGCGACTGTCGTGGCGTGCGCGCATGGGGCGGCTGGATAGCCTCGGCCGTAGTGACGTCACAGCTGAAGCCGTGACGGTGAAGGCGTGAGGTGAATGATCGAGTGTCCTGGTCGCAGGGCGCAGGCGCACTGAGCGCCGACGGCAGCGTTGCACACCACGTCGGCGATTCCGCCGACTCGTCTGCCTCTCGCAGTGGTTTTGTCTACCGGTATAATTACTATCAGGCGCGCACATTATTGCCATTAGGCGTCGTTAATCCACGGAAAAAACGACAGCAAAGAGCGGCGGCGAAAGCCGGCGCTTCTTGACGCATTATTACACATTAGCCGCGTCACCTTCAGCCCGGCGGAATGCCTCTGTCGCGGCCATCGACAAAACACGCCTCTTGCATCTGGCTCCGCCGGGCCAGGTTATCCCAGTTTTTATCAATGACGGCTGTCTCGGCTGCCGCGCTGAACTCTGGGCGCACGCTTCAGCGGAGTCCACGGATTCCTGTCAACCAGCAGCCGTGACGCCGTCGAATAATTGGCCGGGTGGCGGCCGAGTCGCCGAAGGGAAGCAGCCCTGCCGGGGTGCCTTACCAACGCACCAGGCATCCATTGAGGGAAGCAGCTCTGCTGGGGTGCCGTACCAACGCGCCAGGTATCCATTGAAGGGAAGCAGCCCTACCGGGGTGCCTTACCAACGTACCAGGCACCCATTTGGAGATAAGGCAGAAGTGGCTGCATGTGCTGCGCACGAACGTATCAGTGACCACTTAAGAGGGAAAGAGGAGACATAACGAAATATCAGACCCGAAACGTAAGATCTTTGGTGATAACCTGACCAAGAAATGTAGACATTCTAATATCCTACCACATTTGCACAATGTTTTGCCTGTGGGCGTACGTAAAACGTCAACTCATCAAAGGACGAACGTCCGATGGAAGCCGCCCATGGAGCAGTCACCTGCTTATTCGCAGTTTCCAGGCGGTGGTTTGGTGATCAGCGGTATCGTGACGAGCGACGCTCAGAGCCCGTAACACGAAATGATGGCGAGGCTCACAGCACACGGATCCATCACAAATCATCAGCTGTCGCTAACGCGGATTGAGGGCCGAAAACGCTCCCCGCCCACTTGTCCGCAGACCTGAAATATGTCCCGGCCATTTCAGAAACGAGGCCGAATCCAGACATCAGGCCGACGGCCTGCCTCAACCGGGAACAAAACCACCAACGTGGCAATTTAGCTCACTCGCTCCACAGCGAACGGTACGAAAAAAATCGGACACTAGCCATATGGTCTCTGGGTTTTTGAGGCAGGCACCCCATTCGCCGGGTCAGACGGACAAGCCGGGGCGGTGAACTAGTATCGTTGTCCTCTGACGGAACAGACAGCGAACCCACCGCAAACGGAAGCTCACACCAATCTGACGCCGGCAAGGGTGATCCCTTCACCCACCCCCTCCTCCTTCGGTGACTGAGCAGGGCGTAACATCTTTCTGAGGCTTCGATCATGGGCTATGCTATAGTTATGATCCTTGTCGTGTGGCCACACCGCATGCAGACAACCCCGCTAATGGCTGGGTGCGCCCATCATTGTACGCTTTGGGTAGGATTAAAAAGGGTTCTTCGCTCCAAGAATGCTGGGTAGTTAGTCGGCCCGTACTCGCACTACACCTGCTCCGAGACCGATTCGTTCGGCCGTAAGTCGGGAGTGCTAGAAAAAACTTCGCAAGTGTGCGTTATCTAGAAGCAAAGTCGAGAACCGGTCGTTATGCTTCGACTACATTACAGCTTGGGCCACGCTACTTAAAAGGAATGTTTCGCATTTGCAGATATTGATGCAAGCATCGGATGTAATGAAACAAGCTCGCTTCTAATTATTTGTATGCTTTTTAATGGGAAAAAGTGCTGTAGACGGCACAATTATCTGTCCAGTAAATATATTTATCAATGCTTCATGGTTTAATTACGCACTCGTACCTTGCACAACATTGATAGAGAGCCAATTGAGTCTTAAAGCGAGGGTCTGAAAATCGAGCTCGCGAACACCAGATATGGACGCCTCAGCAATCATGCTTTTCTTTGCCTTGATCACCGTTAAGCTTATGGAATGGCAGGAATTGAATGGCGTTATTATGACGTTACGAATTACAAGGTGACTTTTTGAATACTTTCCTCGATATACCTTTCGCCATTTTTGCGGGCGTGTCGCTCAGAAACTAGGGTGGCCTAGGTCCTAAGAAGGGCAGGATTATGAACAGCACCGGAAGATCCTCATTATGGCCATTTCAGTTCAAAACCCCAAATAATCGTGGAACACTCCCTTTAAATGCTTTCGAGCCAGGCTCGAGACCGAGCGAGTTTTAACTCAACTAGCCGGACATTTTGGGGGCTTCAGCAGCCTAACCAAGCTTGGCCAGTCACACCTTTGAGGGCTATGAGTCCTTGTATTCACTGATTGCAGCGCCATCAAATTTTCAGCGCCAAACAACACAGCTCTTTAGCAGCTTCACTGCAATATTCGTAGATGACTTAAGTGTGAACGTTTTGACTAGGTTGCGTATCCATGCAGCTTTGCAACATATCCGCTATTTCAGCCGAAAAGCCCGTTAGATTGGGGAACGCAATCGTTTTCTCCTGCAGAGTGACCAAAGACCCACGGATCAGAAGCTTGTACGTGAATGGGCGTGACAGCGAGATAAGACAAACTGGTAATGACGGAGGAAAAATGAACAATTGCACCGGCAAAATAGTGGGCCAATGTCTGCAAATCTCACGCAAAGCCGTGCGCGAACAATACCTCCATCCCTTTTCGTTCGTTTTTTAAAAACTATGTCAGATATCAGCAACGGGGACAGGAAGAGACGAGGGACCAGCTGTGCGATGTATGGCACTGCACTGCCGGCATGTCAGCAGGTGCCTTAAGTACTTTCGATCAGCGGCTAAACAGAGGAAAATGTGAAAAGTGCAGCATCACCAAGCATGCATATATATATATATATATATATATATATATATATATATATATATATATATATGAATCTTACGTAGTAAGTGCATCGCTCAGTTTACTGTGCGCAATCACAAAATCGATGAGCATTTTTCCGAATGCCTTCGTCACAGACACCAAATATGTGAAATATTCCAAACTCATCCGCCGCGTTTATTATAATAGCCAGGTTTGGACAGGCTCAAAGCCGTCCGATATCCCAGAGATAGATGCCAGGTGCGCCGATATTAAGGTTCAGCGCCACTCCACCTACCAATCATACGATACTGATTTATCTCAGTGCACTCGCAAGTGGTACCCACATGGGCTTCCAAAGGTGACGAACTCCATTCATTTATGTTTCCGTACCAGGATACCACGGTACCAATTGACGCATCACAAGGTGCAAGGCGACCAATCTGTCCAATCCAATCAATCAAGTGTTTAAGGCAAGCTTAAGCATTCTCCCGAAGATGTTTATCGATAGATGTCAAATGCGTATATTTCGAAAATGCTACATTCAACCCCACTGCTATCTGACTCATGTGAAATCGAAGGGGATCACTGCCTTGAGACATTTCAAACCTTAACACCTAGGGTAAAATGATACGTCCCCATTTCGCTACACATTTATCCACGCCACTGGTCGTTCCATTTGCGCTTGTGGCATAGCTGGGTCTCCTAGTTGGCGTCCACGTCATCCGTCTTCATCTGAGTTGTTGGCTTACGGACTGACGCGTTTAAACACACCGTAAGACTGCCGCGTTTCTGAAGCACAGTCCACCAGGTGTGACCTAAATTCGTCGTGTTACCCGATAATAGCACTCGCTGACCTACAGAAACCATCGCGAGGCGCCGCGAACTTCTGACGCGCGAGAAGCACAGAGACTGCATGCAAGGCCAGGGCAGTAGCACCAGTGGCCGCACTGAGCGTCCGAACAAAAAGCCAGCACCGAACAGGTCGACACGTTTTTCGTCTGCAGTCGTAAACGGACAAAACAGGCTGGAGTGTTTAGGGCCACCTGCCAAATAATGAGGGGCGTTTAGTCACCGTACAGCCTTTGTTTTAGCTGTTTCTCTCACTCTAATTCATCAAGCAGCTAGTTTTTGTTGCGGTCATTTCGCACAGCGGACTATCTGGGAGGTCCTATCCGCTTCGCGTAATCGTTTCAGGGCTGAAAATGACAGGTAAACTTCGGAACATCCGAGGCAAATATTTCTTGTGCTACCCAGGTACATTTGTTCTCCCTGAGCCAAGTCGCATTTGGGGTTTTTCACGACGTTGTAGTTTTTCCATCATTAGTAGGTTTCGTCCTTTGCCATCTCGCCCGTCATTTACCCGAAAGTCCTCCTCCTCGCTCGCAAACCTTATACCCAGCCTTCTATCGAAGATTGCACTTATTCTCTGCATCAGTCCAGTACCATAAGTTTGGGCTGATGCAGTGTCTTTGACTCCTCAGGTGAACGAAAAACCAGCCAGTCCCATTCCCGTAATAAAGCACTTGGTGATTTGCTCTGATGATCCCACGCTCAGTGCTGAGTTCACAGGCAGAGGGAACACTGCGGCCATGACCTCGGCCAGCTGGTCCGAGCCGTTACGCCCAACTGTCTGTACCTGTCACCTGCCAGCTGTTATATCTGTTGAGACCGAAAGCTGCAGAGCACCCTCCCACATGCATTCTGGAATGGATGTGTTCGTTCGCTATTTTTGCAAAGCTGCACGAATGTCAAATGTTGGTCTGCACTTCATGCTTTGTCACCCTTGTCTTTCACCCGGTCATGCCCTTTGGCGTTTTTGGCATTAATTGCCACACTTGCTAGAACAATTATCTAGTGGATCGCAAGAAGCATGTATGGCTACGGCTTTCACCATTGTCAGATGGTTATAATCAATCATGCTGTCATGTTTGCTGCCAATGGACATCGAACTGAAGCTGAACGGTGCACTGAGTGTGTGCACACGTGCAGTAACTCATGATGTGGTCGGTGGCACTGAGCAGTGCACACAGTGCTGTAATTCATTGTGTGGTCGGTGGAATCAAGAAATAGTTATAAAAAACACGGAAACGTCTTTCAACAGTTTTGCGTTCTTTTGTTTTGCTTTGTTTTATCTTCTTGTCCGGGAGCCAACCGGAGATGTCGTCTGGCACCCGTGACATTTCAGATGTCATGTGCATACGCTGTTTGCCTTCTGCCGGTGCCACCAACCACATGAACACCAACAGCGGGGATCGCCTAAACAAACATGCATGGCTGTTTCATCTACGCAGAGGCATCCATTGCTGACTGCCGTGCTTTTGGTTGGGCGAGTTCAACTCACTTCCGGTCACGTAAGGCTAGGTAAATCGGCGCTGAGTGGCGCGGACCGGGCCGTCCACGCCCGGGTCTTGATCCCAAAACGTGCGCGCCCTAATCAGACAGCTGAGGAAATGAAACCCATAATTTTCCCAGCGCGGCTCGGTAAGTACCGACTCTGAAATCTATTAGGCCTATTCCTCCCGGGCGGAGGAGGAGAATGATTTGATTTCGGATGCCCCGGGTAATGCGATGCAGCGGAGCCGAAGTGCCGGCCTCGCGCAGCGTCCAGGGCTGAAACGCCCGGTTCGCGTCATCATCTTGGCCATCCGAGCACACTCAAAGTACGAGCAACGTTTGGCCTCTGTGTGATGCCCTAAAACGTAGTGCAATTGTCACACGAGACGACAGCAATCAAATCCTGCTCTCCCTGTGGCTCCACCCGCGTGGCACTCAACGCCGTCGACGACGCTGAAACACCGCTGCCGCTGTGTGTGAAGTTCGCCGGGCTCATCTCTTCGCAAAAAGCTCGCCGATAGGTCGTCAAACTGATTTGGCGGCTGCGCGAAACAGTCGGCGCCCAAATCTCTGAGCAGCCGACTCAGCTGCTTTGGAACTGCCGAAATTGCCAGAGCTGCTGGATAGTGTCTTCTCCAGAAGATCGTTGGTGTCCGATGGTTAGATACCTCGCAGCGAAGCCGCCAAATGAATGAGGCCCAGTTCAAGCGGGATCCGCTCTGCGTCGTGAGCGGCCGCCGGACTCCTGGGATCCGGCGCCTGTTGGACTCCCGTAAGACGCTGTCATCCCACCGCCTCGGTTTCGCGAGCGGGCCTCACTCCGCGAGACGCCCCCCCCCCCCCTCCCCGACCCCGACCGTGACCGGAACGCCTCCCCCGGAGAGCGGATCTGGGACATCACCGACCAACTGGAGCATCTCCGCCAGCGGCCGATCCGCGCGTGACGACGCGCCAAGGACGCCGGCACGCGGCGCCGCGGGGGTCCTTGGGTCACGATCCGGGTCATGCGGCGCCGCCGCCGACGTCCGTATGCTGCTCAGCCTTGGCCGGCACGCTCGACAGCCGTCGACCTCTCGCAGTCGGTCGCGGTGCGTGGCCTTTCCCCAGCGCCGCTCGCAATTGTCCTAGCCACGGCCGAACCCCTTCGTCGGTGGCGTCGCGCCACCGCCAGCTTTGTCGGCGCGCAGGGGGCGTGCCCGCGCCGGCCAGCCGGAGACGTCACACTTTCGCTGTCGCGCGGACAATGGCAGCTGGCCGCCCAACAGGCGACGCCAGCACGTGGTGGATGAGACCATTGAGCGGCTCCGCCAGGAGAGCGAGTATGGGTGACGGGTGCCGGCTGGGTCGAGCTGGCGCGCCTCTGGGTCATCACTCTTCTTGTGGAAGGAAGATGTCAGCGCGCTCCGACATAGCGTAGTTGGAATGGCTCGTTCAGACCTAGGTCATCACTCTTCTCGGGGAAGGGTGATGTCCATAAGTAATAGAGCAACAGTCAGGTTCAGTGTGGCGTGAATGGTGCCGACGACAAATGCATGAGCAACTATCTCAACATACAGTGTCAAGAAAGCCACAGGATTTTGGCTATCTTTCATTCCTAGGCTGTCATTTTGTTGAAATACCGGTGGGAGCGTGGAACTTACTATTAAATGTCCAAGGACGGTCTTTAAATTTTGAAGGATTCTTGGAGTTTATCCGTTGGTAAAAGAAACCAAATAGCCGTATCCACATACTTGGGGGAAAAGGAAAGAAGCATGGATTCATCTGTCTTCTGCTGTTATGCCACTGCAAGGCGACGAACGACAAAATCAAGCAACGACAACTAGATTGATTGGTGAAAACGATCCACGACGGTAATGTGTGAAGGAGAGAATGACATTCAGCAATGCAAGCAGCTGTCTCCCTCTGCCACCTGAATGAAAGCGTATCACAAGTGCTTCTTTCCCACTTTGCATCCATTACAAGGTCGCATGGGATGCCTATCCATGTGAGAGAGCTGCGCAAGGCTCAGCGAAGCAGAACACCTTCCTGGTCAAATGTTCCCAGCTCCATGCATAGCAATGCCTTGCAGTTTCACGATGCAGCTGTGTGCCATCACTGTTTGCAACCACTGGCAGACGGTCGAGACCACGAGAATCCCAGCGAATCTTCATCGCGCACCAACTTTCGTATCGGCCACCCAACAGCCTCAGCGATTTTCAGCACCAATAAATCACTCTCGCTTACGGAGGCGCCTTCCGCGCCATAATGGCCCCATCTGGCCGGCTTCTGCTCGCAAAGATGACAGGATCCGGGGCGGTCCGGAAACCAGCTGATTCGGCCGACCCCCACCGACTGTAACCGGCCCTCATGGCTGGGCTGGCTGGAGTCGGGCGTGAACCGGCGGTGACCCGAGGACGGGGGTCACGGAAGGCGAAACCGCCGACAGCGGCTGAACGTCGAGCGCGCATGCAGGGCGAGGCAGGTGAAACGTGTCGGCGTCTGGTGACCCGACAGGGGTCAGGAGGGGTGTGTCGGGTCACGGGCACTTGACGCGCAGCCGCCGCTCAGTCTCAGCTTTCCGAGAGAGCAAACCAGCGAGCGACCTCTCGTAGGTCGGTGCACGAAGCGCGCGGGAACGCAGTCCGTCCAGTTTGACGGGACGGCGACAACAGTGCGACCTTGGAGAAGGGTGGCGGGCTGGATTCTGGAGGGAAGCCAGCAGTGCTCGTTTACACACGGCTGTGTGTCGAGGGCAAACAAGTAAAGGCGCACTCCGAACCAAGCTGCGCAGTTCAGTTTTGATCCTCTATAATTCATTCAAAAGGCGGATGATTGCCGTTTAATTCACAAAAAGCTGGTGTCAGCAGAATGCTGCGCCACAACGGTCCTAGTTAGAAAGCGGGCCCGCCGCCGGTAATACCGGACAATCGAAACACCCGAATAGCGTGATCGCGTCGTGGAATCACGTCGGTCAAGGGTCACATACGCAACGTGTTCCGGTCCGTCCCGCTAAAGGAAAGGATCGGAGGCGGAGAGGGGGCCAGGAAAGGGGGGGGGGGCGGAAACATCGTCCAGTGACTTCACTATACTCACCATCCAACAGCGCTGCTCTAATGAGGAACGAGCGGCTACGCGCTTTTTTTTTGCTTTCGAGTGGTTTTCCAACTGTATTTTACGAGTCGCACGCTTTTGGAGGGATGAGGAACCTCTCTTTTTTCCCTAGATATAGGTCCACAGAGATTCAACATAATTTTGTTTTTGGTTTTTGTTTTGTTTTTTATGCTTACTGTTTCTCGTCTTAGCAGCGTCGTACGGTCACTGTGCCATTGTAAAGTACCCCTGCTTCGAGGGATGCCGCCGAAAACAATAACATAACTGCGTCGGCCTTTTTACGCGCGGTGGACATCCCAGTGCGCTGGATTAATTCCAGAACAATGCGGACCGTAGCGCCGTGACGTCACGCACTGGGTCGTCACGGTCGGGTGGTCCTCCGGACCCGGTGGAGTACGGTGTCCCCGCCCGGCGGTCCGCGGGACCAGCTGCGGTCGCTGGGCTCCGGCGCCCACGGACCGGCGACGGACCCAGGTCCGGCCGACGGGACCGCGTTCGGAGGACGCGGTCCCGTGACGCCGTCCTCGGTCGCGGTGGTTCAGATCCCGCACAAGAGATCGACTGTGCTGGTCAGTCTAAGCCAACCGCCGAAGACTGAACCCTCCCGTGGCTATTGGTTCCAGCCCGGCAAACAGTCCCAGACGAATGACCGATTCAGTTCCAGACGCTGAGCCAAAGCTTCATAGGCGTAGGCGGCGTTCCGCGGAACGCCCTCAAATGAGCGAACGAGTCTTCCTTCGTTCCACGCACTGGCCTCACACACGTCCAGTGGATGGATTATGGATAACAGAATAATGATCGAATGGATTGACGGCTGGACTTGTATGACGTAAATAATGGTCGCCCTACGTTTGGAGTTCAAATGCGATCAGGCTCCAATGCGTGTGATCAATTATTACCGACGGTGGCAATGATAACGATAAATATCCATCGGTAGTCTCCGGCCAGCAGACTTGGTTAATTATCGCATAGTTTGGCTAACTAGGGCTGTGATGCTCATCCCCACTGTTCAAACATGCTTTTCTTTGCGAGGACTCCGACCCGAAAGCCTCTGGAGCACTGACTCACGCGATAAAATACATTTTAACCAACACATCGAATAGAAAGTTGTCCGAAAGGATTGCCTGACTCGGCAGCGACCCGGAAGTTCATGGTGAAACTGCTCCGGTGTGGGGGCAGGCAGCCGGTCCGGTCCGGGGTCAGTCACACCTGGCACAGGCGGCTGAATGCCGCCGACGGCAGCCCCGCTGGCGGCCTTATCTCAATTTCCCGGCATTACGCGCTGTTCCAGCGAGAAAAACGCGACGTCAACCGGGTTTGAGATGACTTTGTGCTGCACTTGAGACTGCCAGAAGAACCAGGCATGGCGTGGCGGGGAGAGAGCACAGCCCCTGAAGCTGCGAGGTGTGAGATTTCACGCGAACAGATGCCTAATTGGGCACGGGCAACACAACCGTAATTCACACTTCTTTGCAGAGTTTAATCACGCCGTTTTCCCAGACTTTTCAAGACAAACATGTTCATTACAGCAGACAAATGCGTTGAGCACACCCAACCTAGCGGTTCCCGACAAAGAAGGTGGTCTTGCTGTGGGTGAGCAAATTACCACGAAACTCGACATTGTAGATTACAATACAATTAGCAGAGACAATTACATATACATTTGCTTGACATACAAACTGGGGAACGACAGACACTAGATTATCAAGAACGCTTTCGAAGTCTGCGCTGCAATTAATTGAACCCAGCTGTCCGCTGTCTGTCCAAACCACTCGCCGCCTCGTCACCCCGGCTCTCGTTCGGCAGCTGCATTGTGGACCGCACTCGCCAGATCCCGCAAACTGGAATGAGAACTCGCTGCGTTCCGTCGCGGCGATGAACCAGAGGCGACACGGCCCTGCGCGTGCGCGGCATCTGCCTGCAGTGCCACTGACAGCCCAAAGGCGGGCTGATGGATGACACCGTCCTACATCTGGGGCAGCGGGGTCTTAAATGGTTCAGCCTGACCGGTTTTGTGGTTACTGAAGGCAGAATAAGGCTTTGTCGTCGCGGCCTGTTGTGAGTACGACGCCAGCGCCCTGCAATGTTCGAAACATCTGGTTTTAGGTCAGTGGGGTGCATAAAGTAGTGCGCCAATTGTCAGGCCGCATTCAGATCCGACTTTGTAGTGGTGTATGGGCAAAACTTTGGATATTCACTTCCATCTTCACCGGTGGACATCAGCCCCACGACGTACAGCATGACGTACAGCACGTGCATGACTTTGCGGCGGCGAGTCCACAGTAAAACGCTGCATGACACAGGTGACAAGGCGTCAGCCCACATTGGAAACCTCTCGGTGGTAGCCCAGCGGCCGCACTTCCCAGAGGCGTCAGCCCGGCTCACCGCGCGAGATTTGCACCCCATCCCCGCGGTTCGGAGCGAAATCAAGCGGCGTGTCTCGGAGAGCGAGCCGCCTGGGCGACGTCACTTTCTGTATGCGACCGTTCCCAGGTGTGAAATCGCTCCTCGCGAGAGACAGATGAGGCGAAGCAGGACAAATGGTCTGTTCGTTGTTACGTATTCCCGCGAGCTCGGACGGCATTGGGCCATCGGAGAGACGGCGGCAATTCGCAGGTTATCTGAAGACGACGTCGCTCGGTTGCGTAACGCCCCGCGAAGACGGCGCAAGCGGCGGCGCTTGTAGCTAAAAACTGGGACTCGATGCACGATTGGTGAGCGGTTTTGGAGTGCGGCTCATGGTCGGCCCGAAAGCAATGATCCAGACCCCGAAGATGGCTCAATGATCTGGTCAGATAATGACATTTCAAACTACCCGATACTATGCTGCAATCCTGTCACAAGAAAATAGACGATTGCCAAAATAACGTGACTATATAGGACATTAAAATATTGTCCGGACCAAAACAAATCAGCGTTTCTTTCTCGACAAGGTATGGCACCAGAAATGATGCAACCCGATTACATAGTTGTTAAGATACATCTCGCCGTTTGGCAGGTTGTGAGCGCTCCGAATGGGCAAGATGATCTCGAGCATCACAAGGCCGCGTCAGCCGTCACCATGGCGTCCCGGTCACCGCAACCAAATCTGCTGCGACCCGAGCCCCGCCGGTCGTGCGGGACACCCAAGCCGTCCCACCGCTCGTCCCGGCTCCAAACACCGCCGGCGCAAACCATCCACATACTGAGCGTCCACCGATCGTCGCCTATTGGCGGCCCGGCCCCCGCTGCGCGCCGCTGTCCGGCGACGGATCGCGACGACACTCGATACCGGCTGACCGCGGCGGAAGCGGCCCGGCCGCCCGCGGTCAGGGCACGTCCCACGGCGCGCCGCCTGTGTTTGTGTTTCCGGCGGCGGCGCGGCCGGCGCGCGCGCTGACGTGGAGAGCCGCACGGGCGCTGCTTGATGTCTGGCGAGGCGGAATGTGACGTAAATCAAACACGGCCACGGCGGGAACGGTCACCGCCGGCGCCGGTGGACTGGATGACGAGGCGGGCGGCGCCGGAGCGGCGGTGGCCACTGCCGGTGCGTCGTGATCTGTCGAGGGGCAGGGGAGTAGTTTCCTGTAAATTAGGGGGAAGCCTCCCACATTCCTAAAGCGTTCCCCATCCCCCCCAAAACGCTGAAAAAAGTGAGCCAATCTCTGGAGAAACCCTTTAACTGACGTATTTTTGGGGCAGGTCTTGTCATTTTGCACCGCTCTTCCAGCTAATTTTGCAAAACTATGCCCTTCGACGATGGAAAAATAAACTTCCCACAGGATTTGAACCAGGGGCGGAAGTCCCAAGATCTGTCGATCGACAGGCATGTGTGTTGAACGAGCCGTCAGTTTGTCCGGCCGACAGGCTGCTGGCAATGCCACGCGCTGCCGCGGTATTTCCGCAATCCTAGTCGGCACGCGGCGCGACCGGACGCCTCTAAACTGTTACATCCGTTTTCACCGTGGTCGACGCACGCATTTCGTAACGCCCTGTACCGCCTCCCCTTCCCCCACGCACGGGCCGGTGGCAATCGTGACGCGGATGCGTCGTTCCTGCGGCGCGTGGCGCGGCCGCGTCTCGACGCGCGGGTGAGTTATGTCTTCACCCTGCACGAGGATGGAGCAGTTTTTGGCGGTGGTGGCGTGTGCTGAGTTATTTAGAGGTCCGCTGGTGCAAGCGTCATCCGTTTCACGGCGCGGCACAGCTAAACAGCGGCTTCTGCCAGCGGTGTGACCGGGTGCGTGCGTGTCAAAGGCGAGATGTGGCAACGGCGTGGAGTGCAGAGCGTGGAGAGCTCTCTCGCGACACGTGACAGACACGCTGAAGATCTGTGTCGTGATGACGGCGGCACTACCCCCGCCGCACGGCGAGACTTAGCCAGCGCAGGCAAACAACGCAATGGTTAAAAAGCTGCGTTTACCAAACACGACGGGAGGCTACGGCTAAGGAACGGCTAGACCTGGTCGACGACGGTGACGGAATGGAAGGGATAGAGGCGGGAGATAAAGGAGAGGGAGGCAAAGAATGCTGAGTGGTAGAATGTCTGCCGTCAGCAGAATGTGAGGACACCAAGCCATGCTTGCAAAAAGTAGATCATGTCTGGATCGAACTGCCGCGAATCACGTGGAATTCCGAACGAGATATATTGAAGTAAGTTGTCGGTCTCATTAGACG